>NC_073305.1:157549617-157897617 GCF_027595985.1 Sorex araneus | reverse complement strand
ACTCAGGAACTGCTCCTGGCGGTGCTTGGGGGACCATATAGGATGCTGGAAATAGAACCTAACAGCTTTTGGCAAAAATGCATCTGGACTGTGCATTAAACTGCATCACCATGCCACCACAGGTGGGGAAAGGTGTTTGTCCCTTCCACCTTTTCCACCTTTGGCCCCCCCACCCCGGTGGCCTCCATCTTTCAGAGCCTATTGGACTGCCAGCTATGAAACCGCAGTGACTAGACACGCAGGGCCTCACGAGATGGGAGATGGAACTGGCCTTCTCCCTGCCCCGATGAGGCCCCGAGTTGCCACCCACCAATGGCTCCAGACTCGTTACTAAAATATCAGAAATCCCAACTCGTGCAGTTGCACGACATCATATCCTCTTCATAATCAGAAATAGAAAATCAAATTATCTAATGATGCTTTTTTGGCAGGTCTGATTGTTGGGGAAAATTCCAAATAATAATGGTGGGTCTCTTGTCGAAATATTGAATGTAATCAAAGTAGAGAGAAAGAGTAAAGTGGAAATCGTTTGCCACACAGGCAGGGGGAAGGTGGGGATGGGGGCTCTACTGAGGTTCTTGGTGGTGGAAAAATGTGCACTGGTGAAGGGATGAGTGTTTGATCATTGTATAACTGAAACTTAAACTTGAAAGCTTTGTAACTGTTCTCACAGTGATTCAATAAATAAAAATTTTTTTTTTAAAAAAAGTAATCCCTGAGAACAGCTGGGTGTGGCCCAACCCTTCAAACAAAGTTGGTGAAGGATACAGAATAAATATTTGAAAGACAGAATAAAGTCATGAATAAAGCAACAATGTACACCTAAGGGGAGGAAGTCCCAGGAGACTTAAAACCTTAATGATTTTACTGGAGGATTCAAGAGAAGACCAAACTCAGAAGTACAAATACAACTAATACTCAACAATTATTAGCTGAGACTAGGAGGGACATGTAGAGGCTAAACATAGTGGAATTGGTTGAGAGAAGTGACTACCATGCTTCCTTGCACTCCAGAGTAAGAGGCTTAAGATCAGAGAAATAGAGGAGTGACTTTCATCACAGAAATAGCAGGCATGCTGGATAGCTATGATGCGACAAATAAGACTTAAGTGTAATCAGATGATTACTGGACATTTGAGAATAGCAGGATCCGACATGGAAAATCATGATCAAAAAAAATGAACAAAGGAGAAACTTGCTGCCAAAAGCGTGCTTGCTTCGCATACTGCCAAACAGGGTTGGGTTCCAAATGGTCCCCTAAGGCTGCCAGAAGTTTTCTGTGAGCACAAAGCCAGGAGTAAAGCCTTGAGTTAGCAGTCTGCAGTCAAATAATTAAAGAAAAACTTGCTCAAAAGAAAACAGAGCAGAGAGTCTCTCTCCTCTCTCTCTCTCTCTCTCTCTCTCTCTCTCTCTCACACACACACACACACACACACACACACACACACACACACACACACACACCCCTCTGAGATCTTCAGGAAAGAGAAGATATTGCATCCACAATATAAGGAGGCAGGTATAATGAAAAAAGTAAAATATAAAATATAAATATCAGTCATGTTCTTGGAAATGAAACACATGAGAGTGGTAAGTTAAAAAAAAATAGAGGGATATGGTTAGACAGGATTATGGGTACTGAGGGATTTATGCCTTGATCTCTAAGATTGAGTATGTTGCCAAATTATGCAAAGGAATCTTGTGTTACTGATTAAGGCTATTTCAAGTGACCTCAAGAAATGGAAACAGCATCTAAAGTCAAAAACCAAAATTAATTTGAATGACATTATTAAAAGGTTAAATTATAAAATTTCTCAGAACTGATTAAGTAAACTATTCAATCAAAAATTTCCACCAAATTTCCTGTGACAAAACTTGCACTTAGCACTCAATAATGTATTTTTTCCTGCCCTACTGAATAGTTACTATTGTTGCTAGTGGCTTGGTAAAATGGGAAGTAAGGGAGGTAGCCTTGAGAAAACAATCCACCTCTCTGACTGTTCAACCTTTGACTCCTTGGAGAAACATCTGGTGAGGTCAGGACTGATAAAGACAACTCAAAGGATCTACACGGCCTGGAGGCTTGTGTCCCACTAGCCCACCAGGCAGCTGCCAAACTGCATCTGAAACCCACTTGTTCTGACAGCATGGGTACCAGTCCCCATCGCCTGAGTTCTCAGGGAGCCATGGACCCTGACTGGAGTGAAGAATTGCTTTTTGCAGGAAAGGAAAATAGTCCTCAACCTCAGCACAGGCATACCAGGTCCAATGCCTTCCTTCACAGAAAGGAATTT
This sequence comes from Sorex araneus, assembly GCF_027595985.1. NCBI lineage: Eukaryota > Metazoa > Chordata > Mammalia > Eulipotyphla > Soricidae > Sorex > Sorex araneus. The sequence goes on along the minus strand of NC_073305.1, from coordinate 157,895,323 downwards.
CAGGAGGAAGCTTAATAGTGGAACAGAACAAAAGTTGTCGTTCTTTATTGCTTGGGAGCCACACCTAGCTGCGCTCAAGGATCACTCCTGCTGATGCTCAGGGGACAATGTGGTGCGCCAGAGATCAAACCCAGATCAGCTGTATGCAAGCAAGCACCACAGCTGCTGTACTAACTCAGTGACCCCTAAAATAGTTCTTAATTGAAAGTAATTTACAGACATGTGAGGAAAAAGAAATATATGGGCTCATATTTCTTTTATGAGAGAACATGGGCTTTTCCAGGGTGAAAGAAAGAAGATAACAGCTTTTGCAAGATTATATACAATTTCTCCAAATTGTCTTTACCTGGTGTTCTCTGTGTACATGAAAGTTAATCTGGGTGTTGTCACATAGGAAGTCTAGCACCCTGTATAGTCCTTTCATATTTATATAAGGACCTGTAGAGTCTCATACAGCTTCTCCTATTCTGAGGGACCATTCTCAGAGTGAGAACTTGGATTTTTGCCTCTTGGTGATGCCTCAGCTTATTCATCTCCAAAGAACTCAGAATTTGCATGTCAAAGGAATGAGTTCTTCAAACTTTGGGCTACATCAGGACTGGGAAATTTCCTAAATCTCATAATTTCACAATCACTACCAGTAACTCCCTTATCTGTCTGCCTGTAACACTATATTTCTCTCTTTCTGTTAGCAAACAATTTGTTGAGATACTTTAGGAATATTAAATACTCTACTGTCTAGTTAAAAAAAATGCACTGTAGCACTGTCCTCTCGTTGTTCATCGATTTGCTCGAGCGGGCACCAGGAACGTCTCCATTGTGAGACTTGTTGTTACTGTTTTTGGCATATCGAACATGCCACGAGTAGCTTGCCAGGCTCTGCCATGTGGGTGGGATACTCTTGGTAGCTTGCTGGGCTCTCTGAGAGGAATGGAGGAATCGAACCCAGGTCAGCAGCGTGCAAGGCAAATGCCCTACATGCTGTGCTATCACTCCAGTCCAGTTAAAAAAAAAATAGATAAATAAAATAAATAAACCCTTGATAAACCCCATTGGTTGGGAATTCTTCTTTTTTTTTTCTTTTTTTTTTTTTTTTGGCTTTTTGGGTCACACCCGGTGATGCTCAGGGCTGACTCCTGGCTCTGCACTCAGGAATCACTCCTGGCGGTGCTCGGGTGACCTTATGGGATGCTGGGAATCAAACCCAGGTCGGCAGCATGCAAGGCAAATGCCCTACATGCTGTACTATCGCTCCAGCTCCAAGGTTGTTGATTCTTTTGTGAAGTAAACTTTGCTGTGATGGGATTAAAAAAAAAATTCAGGCACTCTCTTGAACTTCACTAGACACTACTCAAGTTTTTTTCTGTAACCAAGAACCTTCTCTGCAATCATGTACTTACTTATACAGAGCACATACTCGTGAATAAAACATTTTGTTAAATGCGTTTAAATTTATAGCCATACTTTTAATTTTGATGGGAGTAAAACTGTTTAAGATTTGGCCTTTATGACCTCTTAAAACTGTCTTCTGGGTCCTAATTGTGTGTCAAGAGTGTGCTGCTGGTGATGCCTTGGTACACTGGGGATTGAGGGAGGTAGCCTCGAGAAAAGAGAGCTTCTAACTCTCTGCTTGGCCCACCTTGGTCCATCTGCACTCAGGGAAATGATCGACTTGGGTCAGGAGTACTAATGTCTTGTGAGCACCTATACTGCATTGACACTCACTTTCTACCACCAGTTCCACAAGGCAACCATCAATCTGCGCCTGAAGTTCATTTGTTCTACTTGTCAAGGGGGATGTGATTTTAGTGATTTTAGTGATTTTCTAATTCCCCTAATTATCCTGATTTCCCAAATCATAACACAACAAACACATAAATAAAAAGAAAAGAAAAGCAGTCTGTATGACTGTACTAAAAAGCAATTTATTTCATATTAGTCCTCTGTTCAAAATCTCACTCATTTCCCTCATCACTCAGAATAAAAGCCACAAGCCATATATTTTTTTCTTTTTTGGTCACACCTGGTGATGCTCAGGGGTTACTCCTGGCTTTGCACTCAGGAATTACTCCTGGCAATGCTCAGGGGACCATATGGGATGCTGGGAATTAAACCCAGGTCGGCCACATGCAAGGCAAACGCCCTACCCGCTCTGCTATCTCTCCAGCCTCACACAGGCCATATTTTGACTTTCCAATCCCTCAAAGAGCTGCCTCCTCTCTGTTTGACCTTATTTTATGACTACCCTCCCTCTAGTCATCTTAGTTCAAGCTCACTGAGTTCCTTGTTATTCTTTAGATGGAACATTACATATACTCATCTGCCCTAGGCTTTTAACTTGTTGTTTCCTCATTCCTGGAATAGTGTTCGAAATATCCCTGTTTCTCCCTTCCTTCAGCTCTTGATACTCACAATTTCTTTTACACATCACACCTACACCCTCTCTACCTTGATTTAGTTTTGCATAGTCCTCTTTTACTTATTCCTTTACTTTGCCTTGATATATATAGTTATATGCACTTATTGTTAACATTTTTATGGTTCTCTCTGTGCCAGATAGTATGCTCTAGAAAGGATTTTGTTTTAATTACTGTACTCTTAGTAATAAGAATTAGTTGCCGAGTAATAAGTGAAGATCACATGCTCATAAAGCAATGTGATTTATCATATCAATGAGATGATAAATGCAAACACAAACTAAAAAGAAAACCTAGTTTAAAATTCCACACTAGGAAAAAAAGTGTATTAGCTAAGGAAAGTGAGTTAATAGGAGTTAGAAAATGATACAAACAAGTCAGTGCTGGTGAATTGAATTCTTCCAACACAGCACTTGTGGTGGAAGGATAAGGGGACAGATATGTTAAGGATGCTGACAAAGACAATATGTTAATAATGCCAACTAGCCTAGTCAATGTTCTAGATATAAGGATGTTAGTGAAAGTGTCTGAATAACCAATTTTGTTCAGAGATGAGTCTGTTCTTCTGATAATCCTTGACTAATATGATTTGTAAGATAGCACAAGGCCCACTCAACACCAGGATGGCGCTACTAAAATCCTGTTAGATCTAGGACTGGAACTGTTGTTCAGAATACAATGGCCAAGAAAAGACTAATTTTCCAGTAAATATCCACTTTTCCTGTTTCTATTGTGAGCTCATGGTACCCTAGGGGTTTGGAGTGGCTATTAATTCTTAAGTATGACTAGAAACATAGCTGGAAAACTTTCAATTAAATTCACCGATTTTCCTCCTAAAAGCAGAAAGATTGTTTCTACTGACATCAAAACTTGCAGTTAGAAGGGTTGGAGAATAGTACAGCAGATAGGGCATTTTCCTTGTACAAGGTCGACCCGGGTTTTATCCCCTGCATTCCATATGGTCCCCTGAGCCCAGCCAGGAGTAATTTCTGAGTGCAGAACCAGGACTAACCCCTAAGCAACAACAAAACTAGCAGTTAGGTGGTCAATTTTAAAAGGGAATAAATGATCTAAACTTTGACCTCAGATTTCCCCTTAGTAAAAGTATAAAATCAATACAGGGTCAGAGATATAGAACAGGGGCTAGGGCACTTACCTGGCATGAAGCCAACCCTAGTTTAATGCCCGTACCATATATGGTCCCCTGAGCACTGTACAGTACACAAGTACTGAACACAGAGTTGAGTAATATCTGAGCACAGCAGTAGAATCCAACTGCCCAGTCCCACAGATAATAATAATAATAATAATAACAACAACAACAACAATTATAGTATAGGATTTCTTTGTATATAGTCACTTGTATATGGCTTATTTACTGCATATGTTGTTGGAACATTGAGAAAGAGATGTGAATTTTTACACACACACACACACACACACACATTTTTTTCTCTTAGCTATATTTCAAGTATAAGGAGCAGCCTGACCAAGAAAGAGTGACATTTCAGAGAGAAAACAATACAAACATGCTATGAAAATACAGGATGCCCTAGGAAAGGATCAACAAAGACATCTGAGACCGAGTGTATTATCAGATATGATTTTTGTCCCTCTTTCTTAAAAGGAAGTTGGAGTAGGGGACTATGGTCCAGTATCAAAGTCCTGAATGAAGGTACCACAAAGGATAAGGAAAACAGTATGATGATATGACTCTCAAAGGAAATGGATGAAAGTGAAGACTAAAATCCAGAACTGACAGTGACTAACACTCTCTAGTACAATGGACTTCCACTATACACATGAAGGATGAAGGAAAGACTCTAGTATTCTAGTAGCAGAATACTGCCGTGGGAGAGAGAGGAAAGGAGAGAGCCCAAATTGTCGAAGGTTTGCCAATAAAGGATGAGAGTGGGTGGGAGGGGACCTTGAGACATTGTGGAGGCTAAGGGATTGTGACACTGGTAGTGGGTGTGCAATTGGAACATAGTATACCAGAAACTCTTACTAACAAGTGAAACTGAAAAAAGAAGAAAGCTTTATCAAAAAGACCCAAGGAAGCAAGTAACTCTTTCAGCCATGTGAGGCACAATGAAAAGACTTCTGTCAGCATACCAAGGATTAATTTTTAGACTTTGATAAGAAATAGAACCTCAGGGGAAGAGATAGTACCGTGGGTAGGGCACCAGCTTTGCATGTGACTGACCAGAGTTCAATTCCCTAACATCCCATCTGGTCCCCTGAGTACCTTGGGGAGTAATTCCTGAGTGCAGAACCAGAAGTATCCCCTGAGTCTTGCCAGGTGTGGCCCTCCCCGCCCAAAAGAATTAGAACCTTACCCAGCACCAAATCTGCTGATACCATTTTCTTGAACAACCTTGGGAACTTGAGAAATAAGTACCACTTATGAGGTTTATTTTTAAGTGTGGGTCAGGCGGAAGAAGAGCTTAGAAAATACTGAAAGGATACCTTGATTCTCTGGTTGCCTTAGTCCAAGTCCCAAGCCCAGGCCAAGACTTACAATCACCAACAAGGCAAGAAGAACCTATGACAGAAAAGAAAAGCAAACAATTAAAAACTGCAATTAAAAAATACACAGGTATAGAAAACCACCCTCCCCCAGTGAAAATTAAGTTTAGACAACACAACAGTTAAGCATGAAACCTGATCCAACCATGGTAGATGTACATCATTTTAATGCCCACACATTTATAAAAAATAAGTAATTTGGGGGAAGAATTTCATTATAGATCTTTAAATTTAAATATACAAATCCTAACAAAGTAACTCCAAACTGATTTAGAATGAGTACTAACAGAGGGAAACATTTACCTTTGCCCATTTTTCTTTCAACTAGATAACTGGAGACTGTTTATCCAAAAACATTCCAGAACTGTGAAATCATTATCATTCCTAAGACATAAGGAATTTTTTTCCCAATTCTGTCCAAATAATAAAAATGTTTAACAATGTAAAAATACAGTGTTTAAATAATTCATTGTCAAGTGATCATCTTTGATACACCACTCAAACAGAGCTAGAGTAATCTGCAAATCAGTTTTGTGATCAAAGATTGTGTCTGTGAGTTATCCATTATCTCTACACTGACAAAGCTTTTCAGTGGTGACTGGAATATATGCTATGACTAGACTTAAACCATAACATAAAAATAATTCTCCCCACTGATCTCTTCTTCCACAAGTCCAGTGATAAAGAATCCATAGGACTCGAATAATGTATACTGATATAAAGAATCCAAGTGAATTGAACAATTACATGAATTACTTAGGAAAGTATTTTATAATACCAATAGCCTTATATAGCATAAAGCAACAACAAAAATAGAACTGAGCTAACAAAAAGGGATGGGACAGAGAGTTGAGATAGAAAGGGTAGAATGTGTCCAGTGGACAATACTGGTAATCAGGCTGTATCATGTGTTAATATCACTATCATCCCGTTGATCATCAATTTGCTCGAGGAGGCCCAGTAACGTCTCCATTCATCCGAGCTCTGAGATTTTAGCAGCCTCTCTTTACTCATCTTTCCCAATGGCGCCACATTAGAGGCTTTTTTAGGTTTATATATATTTTTTAAAGTTATGGAATTATACCTCAAAACCTGTTCAATCTTCAATAAAAATAAAGTAATCAAATAATTATTTTCACATCAAATTTTCTTAGATAATGAAGACCTACCTAAACTAAGGGTTTTCTTTCCTTACTTTATTCTGAAAATGGCATGCATAACTTTTACAATAGAAAAAAAAAGTCAATGAGAAAATATCTTAACATGCTAGTAAAACAGTTCTCACATGAAGTCTCAAAGTTAGCTCAAGAGACAGTGACCTTGCAGATTATAATCTCTTGTTGTGATGCTCAAAAGTCACAGGTGACTAATAGGGTTACTACAGGGACAAAACACTGAGAAATTGTCCTATGGTAAGATTCATGCACCAGAGATTTATACATTGATATACTGTGATCTATATCTTGTTAGTCATCCAAGCTAGCTAGGAACAAAAAAATCTAGCTGTGTTTAGAATGCTTAAAATTTTTCCAATATTAAATTTTCAGGTTTTCTTCTTCAGGAATCTTACTCATATACATGTGTTCATATATACATAATGTGTGCATGTCTTTTTCTTTTGCTTTTTGGGTCACACCCAGTGATTCTCAGGGGTTACTCTGGGTTCTGCACTCAGGAATTACTCCTGGTGGTGCTTGGGGGATCATGTGGGATGCCAAGGATTGAACCCCAGGTGGGCTGTGTGCCAGGCAAACGCCCTACACGCTGTACTATTGCTCTGGTCCAAAAGTTGCTTTCTTGACTAGATTTTATTTCTCTTTATTCCCTTGAGAATGAAACTTTCATCAAGAAGGTAACTTGATCCACTCTTTTGCTTTTTCACTGCCCAACGATTCCTGGTTATTTCACTTTCTTTTCATTACTGAAGACACCCCCTCAAAAGTCAGTTCTTGTCCCAGGTGGGTCACACCTGGCTAATGCACTCAGGAATTACTCCTGGCAGTGCTTCAGGGGACCATATGGGATGCTGGGAATCAAACCCAGGTTGGCCGAGTGCAAGGCAAATGCCCTACCCACTGTGCTCTTGCTCCAGCCCCAGTGTGCATGTCTTGTACTTTGATTACTTTCAAATCCTTGAGAGTGAGCATTTCCATTTCAAATAATAAATTATTGCAAGCTTTCGTTTCTGAATAGATTTCTTTTTTCCTTTTTCCTTTTTTTTTCATTTTCGATGATTTTTTCTGGACTATACCTGGTGATAGTTGAGTTCTACTCCTGTCTTGTTTCTGAGGGCTATTTCTGACAGTGGTCAAAAGATCCTGGCTAGGAATTGAACCCAGGGTCTGACACATACAAAGCAAGTGCTTTAACATCTCTGAGTAGATTCCTATTATAGAGGTGCATATATGTCTTAAAACTATCTTACCACTCTTTACAAAGTAAAAATGGGGGTACTTTAGATTTCAAAAGTCACTGAAAATTCAACATTTGGTTTTATTTTTCTGAATGAAGACTATTAGAAGTCTGTGAGGTAAAATTTTAAATAAAAATTCATTAAAATTTATGAATATTATAGGACTTTAAAAGTATAATTTTAAAATACTGAGCTTCCATTATATGAACCAATAAACCACTTGAAGGATACAGAGACTAGATGGAAATGGTGCCCAACCTTTGCTTCCAAAGAGCTAATCAGGAGGCTGGAGTGATAGCACAGCAGGTAGGGCATTTGCCTTGCACACGGCTGACCCAGGTTTTATTCCCAGCATCCCATATGGTCCCCTGAGCACTGCCAGGGGTAATTCCTGAGTGCAGAACCAGGAGTGACCCATGTGCATCTCTGGGTGTGACCCAAAAAGCAAACAAACAAACAAACAAACAAAAAACACAAACAACAGAGTTAATCAGTTCCTGAATGTATTTGTATGACAAATATAGTATATGGAAAAACACCTAAAAGAAAGTTTCCAGAAGAATAAAGGATAAATAGAATATCTTGAGGATTTACTTTGTTAGTCTCTGAGATCAATGTGCATACATATTGTTTCATTTATGAAATATGTGCACACATATTGTTTCATTTACAGAGAAAATGGTGGTGACATTAAACTGGAAATTTTAAGAGATATGTGTGGAAAATTATGCAATTGTTTCTGGCTTGCGGTACTAAAGTGAGGATCTATCAAGCAAGCATTTAAAATAATATGACAAAAACTTAGCCAGCTCTGTCCTATTAGCAATGAACTTACTTGGATAATGTCTAATATCTAATGCTATTAGATATTAGGTAATAAGAACTATTGCCCATTAATTTGCTGGTAATTCTTGAGTGAATTCTTGGGTAAATATAACTGATAAAATACAGAAATAAGATGAAGTTGTTCTAATGAAAATTACCGGAAGGAGAACTGAATGAACATTTATGCCTGAGGCATTAAGAAAAAAGATAAATTATCCAAAAATGGAGATAAGAAAAAAAAATCCTTAAAATAACAATTTTCATGGCACCATGGAAGTAAGCAGAGTAGAATTTGAAATTAGAAATCAGGGCTTGGTGTGTTAGTACAATAGCAGGAGGAGAGTGTTTGCCTTGCACAAGGTCAACCTGGGTTATCCTCCCATATTGCCACATATGACCTCCCATATCCCAGGGATCCCTGGCATCCCATATTGTCCCTGTGCACCACCAGGAACCATCCCTGAGCAGTGCCAGGAGTAAGCCCTGAGCACAGCTGGGTGTGGCCAAAAAACAGAGAGAGAGAGAGAGAGAGAGAGAGAGAGAGAGAGAGAGAGAGAGAGAGAGACAGAGAGACAGAGAGACAGAGACAGAGAAACAGAGAGACAGAGACAGAGACAGAGACAGAGATAGAGATAGAACTAAATAATATTCACATATTTTGTTTTGGAGACTAAGCAGATAGGCTGGGACAAGAACTGACTTTTGAGGGGGTGTCTTCAGTAATGAAAAGAAAGTGAAATAACCAGGAATAGTTGGGCAGTGAAAAAGCAAAAGAGTGGATCAAGTTATCTTCTTGATGAAAGTTTCATGCTCAAGGGAATAAAGAGAAATAAAATCGAGTCAAGAAAGCAACTTTTGGGCCAGAGCAATAGTACGGCGTGTAGGGCGTTTGCCTGGCACATAGCCCACCTGGGGTTCAATCCTTGGCATCCCACATGGTCCCCCAAGCACCACCAGGAGTAATTCCTGAGTGCAGAGCCAGGAGTAACCCCTGAGCATCGCTGGGTGTGACCCAAAAAGCAAAAAACAAACAACCAAAAAAGAAAAAAAATAAACAAGAAAGCAACTTTTTTGAAACAGAGAAGAGTTTACCACACAAAAGAACAAGAAAGATAACTAATACAAACATCACTATCTGTCCTTAGTAATGTAGTAAATTAGAATAAAATAAAACCAACAAAACAAATGAACTTAGATTTTCCATGTCCTAGCTCTAAAATATTAATGCAATATAAAGTTGACTTGCAGTGTAATTATAATCACACAAAATTGTTGCACAAAAAATGTCCCGTTATGAATTCTGCCCTTTTAGATTTATTAATCATTAGTTTGTTACTCCAGTTTCTTAATAAATGTATAATTAAAATTTTAACATTTAAATAGCAACACAATAAGTAAATATAAATAGTATTTAAATATTTGTCAAAGGTATTTAAATAATTTTCATGAACCTAAAAATAATTCAATCAAAGAACTGTACTTACAATACAAAGTATTTTATATTTTTTAACGGTGTTCTTAGCAGGTTCTTCTGTTGATAAACTCAGCCTATCCATTGTCCTGTTAGCTGCATAAACCTGTTTTACTAGAACACAATAGTATCCCTTCCTTTCTCTAGCGCAGCGAAGAGAAAGTGTGTGAGTTACATAGCTGTGACTGAGTTTTTAAATGTCTGGAAACATCAGAGCTCCTCAGTGATTGGGCAATCCAGAGAGAGGAAAAAAAAAAACTGCAATAACAATAGCATTCAGAACTGAAAGTCTATTTCCAGTACATTGCAGACAGCTGGGGATTTTTTTTCTCATTGCAGTTTATGTTTACTTATCAAACTCTCTGTAACAATAATAAAAAAAATCAAATTATAATGTCGTCTGATAATTTATCTTCTTTTGAAATAGCCCCCAAAGTTTTAAGTACATTTCAGCAGCTTCCACATTAATATAAACTTCAAATCACCGTTGGAAACCAACATACTGGACATTGAAACCCGACATAAATTAGGTGACTGAAGAGATAGTACAGCAGGCAGAACTTGTCTTGCACGTGACTGGTATCCCATATAGTCCCTCAGACTCACCAGGATTTCATTCCTGAGAACAGAGCCAAAAGTAAGTCCTGAGCACTGCCAGGTGTGGCCCAAGACAAAAACTGTAGGAGTGCTTAAGGTTAGGAAGATAACTCAAAGGGCTGGAGCTCCTGTGTTGTCTGTTCCAGGGTGAGAATTTGATTTCCAAGTATAGTCTGAGGGTGCCTGAGCACTATCAATTTGGTACTGTGACTTTTAGCTCCACTGAAAGCCTTTCTGAGCATTACTTGGGAGATCACCCCACTTCCAAAAACAAAAATAGGAGGAGCATTAAACACAGTCGAGGCTGACTAGGAAAGTTGCCTTAAGTGCAAAAAAAAAAAGAAACAAGACCTCAGGAACTCAGAAAAAAAGAAAAAGAAAACATGGGTCAATCTAGTTGACAACTGCAGAGTTTTGAAATATTAAGCAGCGACAACATAGCATCCCTTGAATGGGGTGTCTGGAAATGCAGTGGAATCTCTTCTCTGAGGTAACACAAAACAACGTACTCGTGGACAAATAAACTACTTAACTGTAAAATGTATCCCAATTGATGTAAAGCAAGTGTGAATGTTTAAGGAAGAGAATTTAAAAGTAAATGCATATGGCATTGCTTTAGATAAATATTTTTAAAATACTGCTGTTTTAGCCAGATGATTCTACTCAAATGAAGTAGAGTTTGAACTTCAGAGTTTTAAATCTAAAAGTAAAACTAAAAATCTTTTAGATTAGAAGCATTAGGGCTTCTAATTTTAGTCAGTGGGAACTACTTGACAAAGGCATTCAAACGTGTTTTTACACACTTCTGGTGTTTTTTGGGAGGGGTGGGGTGAGGTGGGGAGGGGTGCACACTGATGTTGCTCAAAATATATTCCTAGCTCTGCACTCAGGGATCAGTCCTGGCTGGGTTCAGAGGACCATATGTGGTGACAGTGGTCTGTGTGAAAAACATATGGCCTACCCATTGTACTATCACTCTGGCCGCTCCCTTTTGATTTTTCAGAGACTTAATAGCTCATTATGCTCCATAGAACAAGTCTGCAGGATTCTGGATTAGATGATTTCCACAGCATACTCAAATTCCAAAGCTAGTTCCTTATCTAACAGACACTTATTTTGAAAGCTGTTACTGTATAGGCCAGAGATGGAACTGGTGACATGGTGGTATACTGCACTGAGGGTCGCAGGAAAGAATATAAAGCTTTAAAGCCAAAGAAGGAAACATGGATATTCTGTGGTATACTTTTCCTTAAGAGAGTAGACTTAAATAACAGACAAGGGGATTTAAGCATGATTTTCAAAATATTTGAAATATTTATCAGTCATTTTTATTAGGAGAGATTCCTTTCCTGATTATTTTACAGCTTCCAGAGAGAAATGTTTTTCTGAAGCCTGTAGGATTTTTATAAACTTTATGTTAGGAAATAACTCTGGAGCTTTATTTAACCAAGAAGGCTAGCATATGGTAGGTGCTCCATGAGAGTATGATTTGAGAATTTAGGGCTTAAGATGAGTGAAACTAGAAGAGCTTAACAGACAGCATGTACTAGAACTCTTTTTAGCCACATGGCTAGTAGTTCAACTTCTTTCAGCATAAATCTGTAATATTAAATATAAAACACTGAAACTCAGGAAGCTCTGGTTTGTTTTAGCTTGAAAAGAGCAAATGTGATTGATTGGTGAAAATTTCTTAAATTTGGACTTTAAAAGATATGGGGTTCCAGTTCCCCTTCTAGCCTCTAATAAATATTTGACTTTGGACAAGTAACATCATTGAAATCATCAGAGACTTATTTTACTCAACTGTTTAATAGGAATACAGTATTTCCAAGAGATAGTAAGTTTGACATGACATAATATGTGTCAAATACATCAAACTTTGAACACTAAAATGCAAGGCATAATTGTCACAGAATAATTACTTTTTATAGATTCAGCAGAATTGAAAAATTCCAACAAGGGTTAATGTTGGAATATAGCTCTAAACATTTTAGGTTTATCTTTGGTTTGTTCTTTCTCCCTTGCCACTAGGAGTTTAAGTTTCTTGGGTTACACCCATAACAGTGCCCCCAAGACACTCCCAGTCCTCTGTGTTTATTGGAATATAGCTCTAAACATTTAAGTTTTAACATTGGTATGTCCTTTCTCCCTTGCCATGTGGAGCTTAGGCTTATAGGGTTACACCCATCACAGTGCTCCCAAAGCACTCCCATTCCTCTGTTTATATTTAACCTCTTCTCTGTGCTCTGCTTTCCCAACAGGCTTATCATCAATATCCCCAAGTCAGACTTGTGACTTGAAAAGCCAGATTCCCTCAGAAATCTCTGGATTTCTATTTGTAAGTGAAACATTGCTTTATTCTTTCCCTTATGTCCTTTTGCATAGTTTAGTGTAATATCCTTTTGTAAAGACACGCTTTTGTAACTTGGCAGTTAATTGACTCAGGATAATATTCAGTCTTGAGCGTCTGTTTATTCATTTTAAGCTTCAGTTGTCCTTAGTTCCTAGTACCCCAAGTGCTAGGAACTAACAGTGCTAGGAATTAAGACGAAGGGACTGGATGGACCCAGTAAGCTACCCTGGCATAGAAACAGGACAGACTATGCGTCACAAAACTTCTAATAAGCTAAGAGCACAGTCGTGGATGAATACTGTCATAACCCTAAGAAAAGTAACTGGACAAGGACTCTGCTAAGGTTAGGAACGACTAATCTAACCTGAGCACTCTAGTCTGGGATCTAGAGCAAGATGGTCTCAGGGGAGCCAACCCTATAAGATTAATATATCTCTTACTGTGTCCATACAAAATGACTAGAAAGATTATTAAGAAGGAAGTAAGAGGCCGGAGAGATAGCACAGTGAATAGGGCGTTTGCCTTGCACGCGGCTGACCCGGGTTCGATCCCTGGAATCCCATATGGTCCCCTGAGCACCACCAGGAGTAATTCCTGAGTGCATGAGCCAGGAGTAACCCCTGAGCATCGCTGGGTGTGACCTAAAAAGCAAAAAAAAAAAAAAAAAAGTAAGTAAATCAAAGGTGATTGTTTATGGACTAAGGAAAGGAGAAGTATGTCCTTAGATAAAAATACCCCTTGAGTGGATCTCCTGCAGGAGGGGATTTTTTATCTTAGAAGAGCTTCCTGGGAGGAAAGGCTTTACATATGTTGACTGTGCTACTTAACTTAGGTGGACTTGCTACCCGCAGTGCTGGGAGATTGGGCTCTAGACTGAGGCTGCAAGACAGAGCATACAGAGAGACGATCTTGGAGGACGTGAGGAATACGGGAATGGGTGAGACTGGAAGGAGGCAGAGGGAGATGAGATTGGAATGAACTGCCAGCCTGACCTTCATTTCCTCCTTCGTCAACCCATCCTCCATCCGGGGTGATGGAAGTGGCCCGAGACCACCAAATGCAGGCAGCGAGTGGCATTGTATTCGTTTTTTGAATCCACAGGTTAAAACACTTTTTCCAAGTTAGGGATAGAATCTACGCCCTCAAAGACAAGAGGTATGTGCTCGGCTACTACTAAGTCACATCCCCAGCACTAAAGTCCATTGTCAGTACTTCAGTTTTCTTTCCCTTTGGTTTTTGTTGTTGTTGTTTTGTTTTTAGACCACACCCCAGAGTACTCGGGGCTCACGCCTGCCTCTATGCTCAGGAATCATTCTTCACAGGGCTGGGGGGAACCATTTGGGGTGCTGGAATGGAGACCGGATCATCTGCATGCGAGAGAAGAACCCTATCCACTGTATATTGCTCCAGCTGCACAACCCTCTTGTTTATTTTCCTACCTAATGATTTGCTTTGTGTTTCAAACTTGCTAGGCTATAACACAAATTTAGTCAAACATTAACAATCTAGGATGTTGTAATGATAGTATATACAATAGTGGCTGTAAGTAAAAAAGATCACCCTTGGGCATGTCCTATCAGTTGAAGGCCTTAAAAACTAATGTTTAGCAGAGAAAATATGTACCAGGAAAGAAGAAATTATGTCTCAAGATTAGACCTATAGTTTGAGTGAGCAGCAGCCTACTGTCTGAATTTTGCTAGGTATTTTTCCAGTTCCTATTCCTTTCTCTCCCTGATGTGTCTCCCCCATTCCACCCCCACCCCCACTGCTTCATTCCATCTCTGTGAAACCCTGAAAGGCATATCATATATTTTTGAACATATTCTGATTTTGTTTTTCTTTTTCAAACTTTGACTCATTTCTGATCTTTTCCTTTTATTTTTTAACTTTGGGACCTGTGCTCTTGGTTCCTGACTGTCCTGATATTAATTCTTTGCTGTGATATTTTCTATCAATTATATACCTTGATTCTGGAACACTCACCTGATTTTAATAACCCAGCTGCACCTTTCTGATTCTGCTTATTTTTCAAGATCATTAAATTTAATACCAGTTTTCCTTACTATGTTAAGTGTACCAAGAAACTTGTTTTGTAGTTTTACTGTGTTTTTTAATTAAAAATATATGTTTTAGTTACAATGATTTACTATACTGTCAGTGAGAGAGTTTCATATACGCAATATGCCCCTCCCCCACCCCCCCAATTTCCCCAGCATGTAAGTTTGGCTGTATAGACCAGTTCACAGATTCTGCTGCTTAGACCACTTATTATTCCTTCACTATGTTTTCTTATAGCCCATAAATTAGAAGGATCATTAGGTATTTATTCCTTTTCTGACTGACCTCACTCAGCCTTATACCCTGTGGTTCTATTTATGTAGAGGTAAATCCATGATTTCGTCTTTTATTATAACTGAATAGTATTTGTGATTTTTTTTTGCCTCACAGTCAGAACTTCTCTTAATCCTTCTTGCATTCGTATCCCACTCTCTTTCAACTCCACAGGACCCAAAATAAACAATAAAAAAGCTTTGAATATTATAATGGTGGATATCTTAGTTCTTCAGGTTCTTAGGTAAACAAATCTAAGAGAACCTGAGGCGACTTCAAAGGTTAGGTATAGTAGGCATGTTGGCATTACTCAGGACTTAGTTGTATTTTCTGCCTCTATGTCCCCTTGAATCCTAAGCACTGGACACTGAGCATCGGACACTGGCCAAATCCACATCCTGCATGCAATTTAGATTTTGAAACAGTTTTGAGGTTTAGGTCTAAATCAGAACTTAATTCTTTGAGCTCCTTGAACCTTGGAAATCTTGCTTGCTTTTCACTGCCCTTCAACTTTAGAACAATCTGCACCTTCTGGGTTCTGAAGGTTTCACTCCACATGTTGTAATGCTTAATGGCCTAGAAAACTTGTGCAATTTTGCAGCTACTTTTACATCCCCAGAACCAGTCACGAATATTTCTTATAGTCTACAAAGGTCCCTGTGTCCACAGATTTCTGCCAACTTCTTAAAATCATAGAAAACCCACTGTCTCACAAAGTGCCAGGAACCTGCCAACATAACTTCCTGATGAATCATAAAACTACTTCTCCTGGTAACTGCAATAGAGCTTGGTGATAGATGGACAAGTCTTACTGGAAGGGTTCAGAGTGATAAGACACGTTGATGGTGGGTAGTAGAAGTGAATACAGATACTAGAATCAGTTTATTTTTTTTTTTTGCTATTTTTTGTTTGGGGGTTACACCAGTTGTGTTCAGGATTTACTCCTGGCTCTGAGCTCAGAGATCACTGCTGGCAGGCTCAGGAAACACATGGGATGATGGGGATTGAAGCCAAGTCAGCCGCTTGAATGGCAAATGCCCTACCCACTGTACTGTCTCTGCAGCCCCTAGAGTTTGTTTTAGCAATAGGCAGAAGTCCATCAAGACAGTCCTCGAATAACATAATTGCAGTAATAGATGGGCAGGGGGTAGGAATGTTAAGAAGGCCTCATTATGGAAAAAATTGTGGAAATAATCCATTGAGAGATTAATAAGAATGTCTAGCAAGTTGAAAGTCAATCAGGTGGCAGTTGAGAGAATAATAGCAGATGCTAGCCCTTAGCAAGAAGTAAGTGGTCCAATATCGGCGCAAAGTCTAGGACCAGCTGTCTGGATTGAACAGGTGTTAACAACACCAAACTAGGGATATAAGATAGAAGTACACATGAGAGGTCAACAGAGATTGTGAGTTCCAAATTCTTAGAAATGATCTATAGTTTGAATTACTAGGCATCTAAAAGTGGTTATAATAAATTAAAATAAATGCCTGTGGGACAACATCAGCATATTGCAATATCTATATGTATAAAAATACATTTCAACATCACTGTATCACTGTATCACCGTCATACCATTGTTCATGGATTTACTCAAACGGGTGCCAGTAACATCTCCATTCGTCTCAGTCCTGATATTTTAGCAGCCTCTCCTTACTCGTCTCTCCCAATGATTGGAGGCTTCTTTCAGGGTCAGGGGCATGAGACCTGTTATTGTTACTGTTTTTGGCATATCGAATATGCCACGAGGAGTTTGCCAGGCTCTGCTGTGCAGGAGGGATACTCTGGGTAGCTTGCCAGGCTCTCCAAGAGGCATATATATTTATTTCCCTCTATGGTGATGTGTCACATGGCCACAAAGTCTGGTGGCATGGTTGTGTGGGCCTCATTTTATACTCCCTTCCAGGAGAAGCAGCCATGAGTTCCGGAGGGTGACTGATGAGGAGAGGAGGGTGGCCAATGAGGAGATTATCTGGATCTGGCAGGAGGTGGCTTATGGGTGTGACCCCTGGATCTCCAGAGACTGGGGGAAGCAGGCAGAGGATCTCTTCTCCTGGGTCCCATTGAGCCCAGAGTCCAAGATCACAAAGTTCCGCATTACCTGGGTTCTGTAGGATTTCACTCAAGCATGAGGCTTGGCCCGAGCATGTGGAAGGTGGCTTAAACGGTGGCGGCAGTTGGGTAGTGGAGGTCAGCTGCCGGGACTGGGTCCCTTGGGGTGGGGAGGGCTCTCACCCGCCTCCCTCTGGGGCGTCCCAAGTGAAAATAGCCTGGCACGGAGTCCAGTGGCATGGTTCAACATGAAATATATAAAATTTTATTAGCAAAAGCTAATTAACAATTTATCTTTATCAATTTGGAATAGAGAATAGTAAGTTTGAGCCTTAATTAAACAATTTTTTTTCAGGCCAGACATACAGTACAGTAGGTAAGGTATGTAGCTGACCAAGTTTCAAACACCTGGCATCCCTGGCACCCCATGTGGTCCCCCGTAGCACTACCAGGAGTGATGCTTGAGTATAGATCTGAGTAAACGCTGAGCACCAATGGGTGTTAATTAACCCCCTCCAGAAAAAGTTTTCTCAACCCCAGGAAAAAAAAAATTATTATTATTTGTAGGCTTGTATTACACCCTCCTGAAAGTGTTTATTATATTTAAAATTGTTTTAATAAACATATTTTAATTTTTATTGTACAAGTGGACTGGAGCGGTAGCACAGTGGGTAGGGCATTTGCCTTGCACACGGCTGACTTGGGTTCGATTCCTCCATCCATCTCGGAGAGCTCTGCAAGCTACCAAGAGTATCCTGCCCGCACAGCAGAGCCTGGCAAGCTACCCATGGCATATTCGATATGCCACAAACAGTAACAACAAGTCTGACAATGGAGATGTTACTGGTTCCTGCTCGAGCAAATCAATGAACAGCGAAATGACAGTGCTACAGTGCTACAGTGCATACAAGTACCTATACCTTTGATTTTGTATGCATATCAACAGTGTGCTGATTGACTTTGCCTACAAAGCTCACAATTTTTATTACTTGACCTTTACCGTATTAACTCACCCCTAATATACCATTATATCTTCCAAGTTTCAAAGGTTGACATTAATCTACTTAGTTGCAGAAACGCTGTTTCGTCTTCCATTATTGGCTCTGATGGCTCAGAAAATAAGAAACTTGGTTAGATGTCCCTTGTAGCATTGCACTTAAACAACCAATATTTCCTGGTTCTCTTTGGGTCCAGAAGGATTGGTTTGGTTGTTTGGTTCTTGGGTTGATTTTTGTTTTTGTCTCAAGTGCAGAAATAAGACTATAAATGATAGGATTCTAAAATCTTTGTCTTTTTCATGTCTAAAATCGATAATTAGATTTTCAAAATTTTCCTAAGCTTTAGCGGGTTAATTTTTCTTGGTTTTAGTATTTTCAAGCAGATTTCACGGCTGACTCAAATGATAGAGGCATCTCCAAAAAGAACCTCCTAAGGCTGATGTGCCACCATTCTTCCAAGTATTAAAAGCCTTAGAACAGTCTCTCAAGTGTTAGTTCATGGAAGTATAGATATTGAATCTATTCACCTTCTCTAAACTCTAACAGAAACTGAGTTATTTCCCCCAGTCCTAGAACTAGTATGTTAGTGCCATGGGGCAAGGGACTATATTAGTTTTGACTTGTCGTTTTGTTCTAATACATAAAACAATGGTGAGTACCTAAAAATCATTCATAAAAACTTGCTAAATGAATTTTAATGGATTTAGAACTAACTTTAGAAGTATAATCCTACATTACAAGTGCCTCGTAAACCAGATTGTTGTTAATTGTGATATTCTTACTAGTGAAAGCTTTACATGTAACTCAAATCTTTTTCTCCAGTAAGAACTTTGTAAATATCTATTACCTTAAAGGAATATTTTTTCTTAAAATAAGACATTGTAGAAGCCACCCCCAACCCGCCCTGTGCACCCCGTCTCCCGAACCGGCTTTGTAACTGAGCACGTCCCTCAGATACGAGGACCATCCCTCGGCCATGGCCTTCCGTCCCCCCCTCAACAGGAAGACACTGGGGGCGTGGCCTGTGTCTTAGTGGGCATGGTCTCAAAGTGGGCGTGGCCTACTTTCGAAGCAGCCAACGCTAACGCGGCCGCAGTTATTCTTTGCTACCTCAGCTCAATCGGTACTGTGTATTTCTTTGAAAATTCACTTTTGCGATCTCAAACACTTACGCAAAATAGCCAGTAGCTTAGGCTGACACTATAAAAGTTGTCAGTGAATAAGGGAAGTTTAGCACAATCAGAGCCCCTTCTTCCCACAAGAAGGAAGAGGAATAAATAACTACAAAGTTCCAACTCTATACTTTTGTAACAATATGAAGAAGCAGCGAAAATCCCCTCTGCGAAGAGAGGGGGAAGAAAAGATACCAGAAACCTCAACAGGGGCTACTCACATCTACGACCTCTCAGATAAACAATTCAGAGAGGAAATCTGGAGGAGAGTCGACCTACTCCAAGCAAATATGGAACAGATATCCAATAAATTAAGGGAGGAGATGAATGAAGCACTGGAATGGTCTTCCAAGAAAATCCAGGAAGAAATGAGAGCGGAAATTTCAAACCTTCGAACGGAAGTCTCACAAATAAAGGAATCGGTAGATGAAATAAAAATCTCACTAGATGCCCTCAGCAGTAGAATGACTACAGCCGAAGACAGAATCAGCGATCTGGAAGATGAGCTGCAGAAAGCTTATAGACAACAACAAATCATGGCCAAAGACCTCAACATGGCTATAGAGCGAATCAGAGCCCTGGGAGATGACTTCAAGAGGAACAACATAAGAATCATTGGAGTACCAGAACCACAGGGAAGTAACCCCAATGAAAAAAACACAGTCAAAGACATCATTGCTAAGAAATTCCCAGAGCTGGAGAAGGCAGGCATCCAGATACAAGGAGTCTGAAGAGTACCAGCAAAAAGAGACCCGAATAAAAAGACCCCAAGGCATATCATAGTCAGAATGACGGATGCCATGGATAGAGACACAATTCTGCAAGCAGCAAGGTGAAAGAAGGAAATCACATACAAAGGAGCACCCCTCAGATTTACAGCCGATCTGTCAGAAGAAACCCTCCGAGCCCGAAGACAATGGTGGGACATAGTGAAAAAATCAACGAAATGAATGCCTCACCAAGAATACTTTATCCGGCTAAACTCTCACTCAAACTCGAAGGAACCATACACTATTTCTCGGGTAAACAACAGCTCAGGAACTTCATAGACTCAAAACCAATCTTGAAAGAAGGTCTAAAGAGGCTACTGTAAGACAAGGAGGAGCCCCATAAGAACAACAAATCCCACAGAAAGATGACACAAAACCACATCACAACAATCTCTCTCAATGTCAATGGCCTAAATGCACCTATCAAGAGACACAGAGTGGCTAAATAGATCTGGAAGTTAAACCCAACATTCTGTTGCCTGCAAGAAACACACCTGAACAAACAGAGTAAACATAGACTCAAAGTCAAAGGATGGAAAACAATCCTGCAAGCAAACAACCCCCTTTAAAAAGCTGGAGTGGCCATCCTGGTATCCGACAACATAGATTTCAGGATGAAAAAGATCAAAAGGGACAGCGAAGGTCATTTTCTGTTTATCAAGGGATATGTACAACAGGAAGAAATCACACTCTTAAACTTATACGCTCCTAACAAATGACCGGTTAAATATTTAAAACAACTCCTAACAGACTTCAAAGAGGACATCACTAACAGCACAATAGTAGTCAGAGACTTCAATACGGCCTTATCGCCTCTAGATAGATCCACAAGAACAAAACTCAACAAGGAAACACTGACTCTGAAAGAAGAAATTGAAGAGAGAGGCCTAATAGACCTATACAGGGCCTTACACCCCAAAAAGAAAGAATACACATTCTTTTCCAGTGCACACGGAACATTTTCTAAAATAGACCATGTACTGGGCCCCAGAACATACCTCAATAGAATCGGAAAAATAGAAATTGTATCAACCATCTTTTCAGACCATGATGCGCTGAAGATAGAAGCTAACCACTCACAAATACGGAAAATCAAATCAAACACCTGGAAATTAAACAATTCCATGTTGAACAATGAGTGGGTCAGGAAGGAAATCAAGGAAGAAATCAAAAGATACTTAGAAACAAATGAGAATGAAGACACGAGCTACCAAAACCTATGGGACGCAGCTAAAGCCGTGTTAAGGGGAAAATTTATAGCTCTCCAAGCATTCCTCAGGAAGGAAGAAAGGACCCGCATAGATAGCTTGACTTCACGACTCAAGACCTTATAAAAGGACCAGAAAAAGGAACCCAAACCAGACCGAAGGAAAGAAATAATAAAAATTAGAGCAGAAATTAATGACATCGAAACCAAAAAAACAATCCGAAAGATCAATGAAACAAAGAGTTGGTTCTTTGAGAAAATAAATAAGATTGATAAACCGCTAGCAAGACTCACAAAGAAAGAGAGAAAACTCTAATAAATCGAATCAGAAATGAAAAGGGGGACATCATAACAGAAACCAGTGAGATTCAAAAGATCATTAGAGACTACTTTGAAGGTCTTTATGCCACAAAAAAGGAGAACCTAAAAGAAATGGATGGATTCCTTGATTCCTACAATCTCCCAACACTGAAGAAAGAAGACCTGGAATACCTGAATAGACCCATCAATGTTAAGGAAATTGAGACTGTAATCAAAAACCTCCCCAAAAACAAAAGCCCAGGCCCAGATGGTTTCACTGGCAAATTCTTCCAAACATTTAAAGAAGACCTATTGCCTGTTTTCCTCAAACTTTTCCAGGAAATTGAAAAAACAGGAACTCTCCCAAACAGTTTCTATGAAGCACATATCTCCCTAATACCAAAAGCAAACAAAGACACCACTAAGATAGAAAATTACAGACCAATTTCCCTGATGAACACCGATGCGAAGATCTTCAACAAAATACTAGCAAATAGGATCCAACAACTCATCAAAAAGATCATACATCACGACCAAGTGGGATTCATCCCAGGGATGCAAGGATGGTTTAACATTCGTAAATCAATCAACATAATCCAGCATACCAACAAAAGTAAAGATAAAAACCATATGATCATATCAATAGATGCAGAGAAAGCATTTGACAAGATCCAACATCCTTTCATGATAAAAACCCTCGCCAAAATGGGGTTTGGAGGAACTTTCCTCAAGATAGTCGAAGCCATCTATCACAAGCCTACGACAAGCATTATCCTCAACGGGGAAAAACTAAGGGCCTTTCCTCTGAGATCAGGCACAAGACAAGGATGCCCACTCTCACCACTCCTCTTCAATATAGTACTGGAAGTACTTGCGATAGCTATTAGACAAGAAAAAGAGATTAAGGGCATCCAGATAGGAAAAGAAGAAATCAAACGCTCACTATTTGCAGACGACATGATACTATATCTAGAGAAGCCTAAAGGCTCTACTAAGAAACTCTTAGAAACAATAGACTTATTCAGTAAAGTTGCAGGCTGCAAAATCAATACCCAAAAATTCATGGCCTTCATATATGCAAACAATGAGGCAGAGGAAAGGGACATGAAAAAAGCAATCCCATTCACAATCGTGCCCCAGAAAATCAAGTACCTCGGAATCAGCTTAACCAAGGAAGTAAAAGACCTTTACAAAGAAAACTATAAAACCCTACTCCATGAAATCAAAGAGGACATGAGGAAATGGAAACATATACCCTGCTCGTGGATAGGGAGAATCAATGTTGTCAAAATGCATTATACAGATTCAACGTGATCCCTATAAGGATACCCATGACATTCTTCAAAGAAATGGATCAAGCAATCCTAAAATTCATATGGAATAACAAACGTCCAAGGATAGCTAAAACAATTCTTGGGAAAAAGACAATGGGAGGCATCACCCTCCCCAACCTCAAACTTTACTACAAAGCAGTAACAATTAAAACAGCATGGTACTGGAACAAAGGCAGAGCTGTAGACCAATGGAACAGGGTGGAATATCCCTACACACAACCCCAAATGTATGATCATCTAATCTTTGATAAGGGAGCAAGAGATGTGAAATGGAGCAAGGAAAGCCTCTTTAACAAATGGTGCTGGCACAACTGGACAACCACATGCAAAAAAATGGGTTTAGACCTTGACCTGACACCATGCACAAAAGTCAGATCAAAATGGATTAAAGACCTCAACATTAGACCACAAACCATAAGGTACATTGAAGACAAGGTTGGCAAAACCCTCCACGATATTGATGATAAAGGTATCTTCAAAGGTGACACGGAACTAAGCAATCTAGTAAAAACAGAGATCAACAAATGGGACTACATTAAACTAAAAAGCTTCTGCACAGCAAAAGATACAGTGACCAGAATACAAAGACTATCCACAGAATGGGAAAGGATGTTTACACAATACCCATCAGATAAGGGGTTGATATCAATGGTATATAAAGCACTGGTTGAACTTTACAAGAAGAAAACATCCAACCCCATCAAAAAATGGGGCGAAGAATGAACAGAAACTTTACCAAGGAAGAAATACGAATGGCCAAAAGGCACGTGAAAAGTGCTCTACATCACTAATCATCAGAGAGATGCAGATCAAAACAACCATGAGATACTACCTCACACCACAGAGACTAGCACACATCCAAAAGAACAAAAGCAACCGCTGTTGAAGAGAATGTGGGTAGAAAGGGACCCTTCTTCACTGCTGGTGGGAATGCCAACTGGTTCAGCCCTTCTGGAAAACAATTTGGACGATTCTCAAAAAATTAGATATTGAATTCCCATTTGACCCAGCAATACCACTGCTGGGAATATATCCCAGAGAGGCAAAAAAGTATAATCGAAATGACATCTGCACATGTATGTTCATCGCAGCACTGTTTACAATAGCCAGAATCTGGAAAAAACCCGAATGCCCCAGAACGGACGACTGGTTGAGGAAACTTTGGTACATCTATACAATGGAATACTATGCAGCTGTTAGAAAAAAGGAGGTCAAGAATTTTGTAGTTAAGTGGATGGGCATGAAAAGTTTCATGCTGAGTGAAATGAGTCAGAAAGAGAGAGACAGACATAGAAAGATTGCACTCATCTACGGTATATAGAATAACAGAGTGGGAGACTAACACCCAAGAACTGTAGAAATAAGTACCAGGAGGTTGACTCCATGGCTTCGAGGCTGGCCTCACGTTCTGGGGAAAGGGCAACTCAGAGAAGCGATCACCAACTATAATGTAGTCGAAGGCCATGCGGGGGAAGGGAGTTGCAGGCTGAATGAGGGCTAGAGACTGAGCACAGTGGCCACTCAACACCTTTATTGCGGGCCGTAGAAGCTAAATAGAGAGAGAGAACAGAAGGGAATGCCCTGCCACAGTGGCAGGGTGGGGTGG
Organism: Sorex araneus; assembly: GCF_027595985.1. NCBI lineage: Eukaryota > Metazoa > Chordata > Mammalia > Eulipotyphla > Soricidae > Sorex > Sorex araneus. Next base: position 157,870,953 of record NC_073305.1, on the reverse strand, counting down.
GGGGGAGATGGGATTGGGGAGGGTGGGAGGGACGCTGGGTTTATGGGAGGTGGAGAATGGGCACTGGTGAAGGGATGGGTTCCCGAACTTTGTATGAGGGAAGTATAAGCACAAAAGTGTATAAATCTGTAACTGTACCCTCACAGTGATTCTCTAATTAAAAATAAATAAATTTTTTAGAAAAGACATTGTGATGTTTTTGAAAGAACCAGAGCAGCAAAACAAGGAGTAATGGGCATTACAGATGCATAAAAAATATTATAAGAAATAATGCCCAAACAGTACTTTCTTACCACTCATCCAAGATATATAAGCACTGGTAGAACTTTACAAGGAAAAAACTGAACACTATCAAAAAAATGGGGAGGAGATATGAGGAGAAACTTCCTCAAAGAATAAATATAAATGGCCAAAAGACATATGAAAAGAGGCATTCGATCACTAATCATCAGGAAAATGTAAATCAAGTCAACAGTGAGATCCCATCTTACATCAGAGAGACTGGCACTCATCACAAAGAACAAAAACAACTGGTGTTAGTGAGAAAGGGACCCTAAATCACTGCTGGTGGAGATATTGTCTAGTCCAGCCTTTTTGGAAGACAATACAGTAATTTCTCAATAAACTAGCAACTGACTCAGTTGACACTGGTGGGGGGATTGATTTTGAATTATTATATGCCCAAAACTCAACAATCAATAACTTTGTAAATCACAGTTATTTAACAGTAACAATTAAAAAAGAGAGAGAGACTCCTTCAACTTTTTCCCTGGACTTTAGACAGAAACCCAGAACCGCGCGGCCGCTGCCGCGGCTGCGTGACCTAATGTCATCTTAGTATCAGCAGTATGTAATGGTTCCTTCTTAATGGGTCGGACTTTTGTGGGTGATCCTAACAAGAATAGTAAGTAATTTGTTGAAATATTGAAGGCAATCAAAATGGTAGCCATCTCTCTAGACTGAACTAAGCTATATCCCCACTCCGGCTGAGAAGAAATATCCTTCTTTCTCGGGAAGAAACGTGGCGTGGTGTCAAACATAGTGTGATGACCATTAAGCAAACAGACCTGGTGGCGTGGGAATGGGAAATAAGGGGAAAAATTAGGTACATGGACCAGCGGGACGCTGGTGGAATCTCGAGCCGGAGCCGATATCAGCGCAAGAGCTTTGGTTCCAGAAACTGCTTCCAGACACTCTACTAGACTATCAACTAAGCCAGAGCCCCACGCCGGCTGATGACGGGAAATAACCATCCTCTTCGGTTTTTTTCCCTTTGTCAGACAGCGTGGCGATTACTAAACAGGCGTGAACTCGGTGGCGCGGGGTAAGGGGGAAAAAGAAAAGTTATGTAACAAACAGCAGGACTTTATATCTCTATATGCTTAGTAATGGAGAATTATCAAATGCCTCATTGGCAATAGGACTGTCTTTTTCTTTTGGGGGGGAAACCCCAGCTACGGTAGTGAGTTGTGTGTTGAAACATGGAATGTAATCGAGATAAGCGCAAATGAAGTGAAACTTATCACGTACAAGGGTGGGGACTAGGGAGGTGGGAGGGGGCGGCAGATATACTGGGGGGGTTGGGGATGGAAGATGGGCACTGGTGAAGGGAGGGGTGTTTGAATATTGTATAACTGACATAATCCTGAGAACTTTGTAACCCTCCACTTGGTGATTCAATAAAAAAAAATAAATAAATAAAAATAAAAATAAAATAAAAAAGAGAGAGAGAAAGAAAATGAGCAATTAAATTTCCAGACAACCCTGCAATATTACTCCTTGGAATATATTCCAAGGGTCCCAAAACAATGCAGAAAAGCCATCTGCACTTGTATGCTCATTGCAGCTTTAGTCACAATAGCCAAAATCTGGAAACAATCCAGGGTCCTTGAACCTATGACTGGATAGATAAAAACAAACTGTGGTATATATACACAACAGAATACCACTTGGCTGAAAGAATAGAATAGATGAAGTCATGCAAATTGCTGCTATGTGGATGGATCTGGAGAGTATCATAAAGAGTGAAGTTGATCAGAAGAAGAGAGATGGACACAGAATGATCTCTCTCATACCTGGGATAAAGAGAAACTGGCAAGTGTGGGGGTCCCGTCCTGTCCAGCAGGAAGGATCCTTCGTGGGGCTGAGAAAGGGACGCAGCCGAATGAAGAGATGCAGAACCAGAAAGCAGCAAGAAAGAGGAAAGCTTTATTCTACTGGCAGTTAAAGCACTTATACTTTTCTGCTGGGAGGAGGTGGTATGGTACACGTGCCTGGACCCCTGTACAAACAGTAGTAAATTACAGATTGTGACATGTCCATTTATCACATCATGCATGTGCATTGGCTCATGAAAACAACGGCAGAACAGTCAGGTCAGTACAGCCAGTAATGGCAACCACGTTACAGGAAATTTAAGCAAGCCTCTGTTTTACTAGAAGAGCCAGGCTTGTAAAATGGCTCCCTACAGGCAAGCTAATGAGAGTTTACTACCTGCATGGGGAGAGCCTGGCAAACACCCTGTGGTGTATTCATATGCCAAATACTGTGACAATGATGGTTCTCATTTCCCTGACCCTGGAGAGCCTCTAATGCAGCACCACCGGGAAGGATGAGTAAGGAGAGGCTGCTAAAAATCTCAGGGCTAGGATGAATGGAGATGTTACTGGGACTGCTCAAGCAAATCGATGATCAATGGGATCACAGTGATACAGATGTTTTTATTCAGTCCAGAAAGTAAATAAAAGCTGAGAAAACAAAATATCAAAATATTTATACGTGGTGTTAGGATATGCAATGATATTCAATTTATGTTTATAAACTTTATCTTGGTGGGACTAATCAGTTGTAACTAAATATAGTGCTATGCATATAACGATATAAATAAAATTATACTATAATGTAGCATTGTAGCACTGTCGTTTCGTTGTTCAACGATTTTGTTCAAGTGGGCACCAGTAATGTCTCCATTGTGGGACTTGTTGTTACTGTTTTTGGTATATCAAATACGCAGGGGTAGCTTGTCAGGCTCTGCCATGCGGACAGGATACTCTTGGTAGCTTGTCAGGCTCTCCAAGAGGGACGGAGGAATTGAACCCCGGTCGGCCACATGCAAGGCAAACACTACCCACTGTGCTATAGCTCCAGACTGTACTAGAATACAGTAGAAAATTATTACTTTTCTACAGGGGTTAAAATTAAAAACCTATTATACTTTGCTAGGGATGTAATAACAAAGCACACTGGAAGTGGTAGCTTAAACAACAGAAATTAGTTTTCTCAAAGTTTTGAAGACTAAAGTTCAAAGTTTGAATTAAAAAGTCTCTAGGAGGATATTTCCTCTCGTCGGCCGGTGTGGGGCTATGGCTTATTTTGCAGTCTAGAGAAATGGTTGCTGCTTTGATTACCTTCTATATTTCAACAAAAAACTCAGTATTATTGTTTGGAGTTAACCCCCACAGTCAGACCTGCTAAAAAGGAACCCTTTCACATTGCTGACAATAAAGATATAATAGGTCGCGCGGCCGCTTGGTTTTGGTTGTTTTGGTTTTTTTTGTATGAAGTCCAGGGAAAATTCTGCCAGTATTTGCATCCCTGAAAGCTTTTACTTCCCTTTTGTGGTGCTCATATGGAGAAGCCTGGAGAGAAAAACCCTGCCCTGCTGGTGGCGAATGGGCCAGGGGCTCCCATCCCAGTCTGGGGGCCTCTCCGGGAGCTGCTCGTGTCCAAAGTAGCTCAGTTGTCGCCAGGGTTGAGCTCGAAGGGTGGAAAGGTAACATTTCTGCTCTTTGCTTCTTGGTACAGTGCCAAGTGTGCAAGTAAAAATAAAATTCTTATGAAAGCTAGTATGAAAGGATTCCAAGAAGAAAGCTGTTAATACATTTTATTAGAAAGCTATCTATTTTGTTAAGGCATACAATGTTTAGTTTAAGATTTATTAGGAAATAATTAGTTACAAGAACATTAAAAAACATCAGATTAAACACCATTAAGTATTGTGTTGATATATAGGACAGAGATGATGCTACATTTAGAAAAAGTATCAAGCTTATTACTGAGACCAATCAAGAAAAAAATATGTCTGACAAATTTTTATGACATAGGTTTACCAGTGACAAATTGTGTTCCATGATCTTTTACAGACAGTCCTGCATAGAAGTCCATGTGGATATAAAGATTTCCACTAATTATTTACTTCTTTTATTTTGCATTGGTTTCGTGATAAAAAAAACAACAGTCTGATTTAGAAGAACTTTAATTCTTTTTTTAAAATTTATTTATTTTTTAATTAGTGAATCACCGTGGGGGTACAGTTACAGATTTGTACATTTATGTGCTCATGTTTCCCTCATACAAAGTTGGAGAACCCGTCCCTTCACCAGTGCCTATTCTCCACCACAAATAAACCCAGCATCCCTCCCACCACCCCAATCCCATCTCCCCACACCCCACCCTGCCACTGTGGCAGGGTATTTCCTTTTGTTCTCTCTCTCTAATTAGGTGTTGTGAAGACCTTTAATTCTTGGCACCAATAAATTCATGATATCAAAAAGAAAATTAGAAAAAAAAGATACCAGACAAAATTTGGAAAGGCATAGAAAAATTTTGCCCATTACTTACCCACTCCCTAATGTTTTCCTGAAACATTCTGATAAAGCCAAGTTTAGATTTGAATTTAAAAAACTCACTGAGAGGCTGGAACAATAGTACAGTGGGTAGGGTGTTTGCTGTTTGCCTTGCATGCGGCTGACCCGGTTCAATCCCTGGCATCCCATATGGTCCCCTCAGCATCTCCAAGAGAAATTCCTGAGTGAATAGCCTGGGTTAACCTCTGAGCATCACTGGCTGTGACCCAAAAAGAAAAAAAAAACCAAGACTCACAGCTTTGTGATAAAAGTAAGCTTTAGGAAAGCTACTAGAGTGAGGCAGGCATAAGAATAAAGTTTGCTGATGAATATGAGCCACAAGCCCAAGGATCTGTTTAAAATTCAGACTTTTGGCATTGACAAAGTGAAAGAGAGAATGCGGTTACATTGCTAGTAAATATTGTGTGACATTAAAAAAAAAAGCACACACATCTTTTGAAGTTAATTTTATTCAATAAAAATGATCTTGCTTCATTATTTTACCTCCTCCTGAAATCCTTTTCTGTTGGGAGCCACATCTGGAGATGCTCAGAGATTACTCCTGGCTCTAAACTCAGGAATTAATCCTGGGAGTGCTAGGGGGACTATATGGGATACTGAAAATAGAACATGTCCTGATTGTATGCAAAGCAAGTGCCCTACCCACTTTATTGTCTCTTTAGTCTCTGAAATTCTTTTCTGTAAATGAAGGCAACGGACCCAGAAAACCTATGCCAAGGTTAGGACTGAGCTTCCTACGGAGCAATTCCTTGATCCAGCCTGATCCCATAGCTCCAGAGCACTGCAGTGGCAGCAATTATCACCCATGTCATAGAAAATAAGGGGACTCTTTTATTTTCAGTCACAGTCACTCCTTTATTTATTCAGTCACAACTTGAAGACTGCATCACGGAAGCTGTAGAAATGTGAGCACTCTTTTCTCAAGTCATCCTTGCTCATTCCCAACTGTATCAAGCCACCTATGACAGTAAGAATTCTGGGACCAGAGTTATAGTATAGCAGGTAGAGCATTTGCCTTGCACATGAAAGAATCCAGGTTCAATCCCTGACATCCTCCCAGCAACGCCAGGTGTAATTCCTGAGTGTAGAGCCAGGAATAACCCCTGAGCATCACCGGGTGTGACCCAAAGAGAAAAAAAAATAAAGAAAAAAGAAAAATAAGAATACTGATATAAATCTCACTAAGTTAAAATCAGAATAGCAGCATTCCTTCCTGGAAGTAATAAGAGAGATTATCTCACTGCCTTGTCCACCTTCAGGAAACTACCCACATTCCTTAGCCAATGACTTTACTTCTTTACCTTCTGACTTTTCTTGTAAGATCATCACCTCTGATTCTTCTCTTGAACCTTATTCTACCTTTAAAGACTTTTTTGAGTACTTTAGGCCAAGATAATTCATTGTAAATTACTTATTTTAAGGTAAGATAATTATCTATTTAATTACAGCTGAAAAAATTTATTTTCCTTTGTCATATGATTTAGCAAATTTTCAGGATTAGAGGTCTGGGACATTGACATTTATCAGGGGGATGAATTTTGCTTTGATAAGAAAAATATGAACATATTTCCTCTGCTTAAACTTATACCACACAGAAAGATAGTAGTACATCTTCTCTTCCTTCTTTTCCTCAAACTTTTTGTGCTTTCTCATTTCCCTTCCTTTCTAACCAAAGTGGAATTTGTCATAAATTTGTCATAAATTTGTTAAAGAGAGCAGATCCTAAGACCACCCTCATTTCCAGTTGCAAATGTGGAGAATGTGTTTTGTAGCTGGTTGTCATGAAACCACCCCCTATTCCAGAAGAGCTTTCACTTATTTATTTTCTTGACTTTGGCAACTTGGTTATATGAATGTTTTTATATATCTAACTTGCAAAATAGGACTAGAGCGATAGCACAGCGGGTAGGGCGTTTGCCTTGCACGCGGCTGACCTGGGTTAGATTTCTCTGTCCTTCTTGGAGAGCCCGACAATCTACCAAGAGTATCCCGCCCGCACAGCAGAGCTTGGCAAGATCCCCATGGCGTATTCGATATGCCAAAAACAGTAACAAGTCTCACAATGGAGACGTTACTGGTGCCCACTCCTGAGCAACAGGACAACAGTGCTATAGTGCTGCAGTGTTAACTTGCAAAATACCATTCTACTGCACTACCAGGTTTGTTTGAGAACCAGAATTAGCATTTGTGAAGAAAATGATTTCTTGCATTTTATTCAGGTTTTATAAGTGTACATGGTCAAATAAAAAGGCCTAGTTATAGAAAATTCATTGAAATTTTGTAATATTAAAAAGTCTGTCAGACCACAGAGACTGGCACACATTCAAAAGAACAAAAGCAACCAGTGCTGTTGTGGATGTGGGGGAAAAGGGACGCTCTTTCACTGTTGGTGGGAATGCTGACTGGTCCAGCCTTTCTGGAAAATAATATGGACATTCCTTCAAAAACTAGAAATTGAGCTTCCATATGACCCTGCAATACTACTTCTAGGAATATATCGCAAGGGTGCAAAAAAGCACAGTAGAAATGACATTTGTACCTCTATTTTCATTGCAGCACTGTTCACAATAGCCAAAATCTGGAAATAACACAAGTGCCCAAGAACAGACTGCTGGTTAAAGAAATTTTTGTACATCTACACTATGGAATACTATGCAGCTGTTAGGAGAGATAAAGTCATGAAATTTGGTTATAAGTGGATAGACATGGAGAGTATCATGCTAAATGAAATGAGTCAAAAAGAGAGGGATAGATATAAAAGGGCTGAGCTCTTTTGTGTAGTATAAAATAACATAACATGAGACTGACACCCAAGGACAGTAGATACAAGGGCCTGGAAGATTGTTCCATAGTTGGAAGCCTGCCTCACGAGCAGAGGATGAAGGCAGCTGGAATAGAGAAGGAATCACTAAGAAAATGATGGTTGGAGAAATCTGTCAGGATGGGAGATGTATACTGAAAGTAGATAAAGGACCAAACATGATAACCTCCCAGTATCTGTATTATAAATCATAATTCCAAAAAGTAGAGAGAGCGTATGGGGAATATTTTCTGCCATAGAGTGGGAGGGTTGGAAAGGGGGAGAGGCATATCAGGGATATTGGTGGTGGGAAATGTGCACTGGTGGAAGGATGGGTGTTTGATCATTGTGTGATTATAACTCAAACATGAAAGCTTGTAATTATATCTCAGTGATTCAATCAAATTTAAAAATAAATATTTTTTTAAAAAAGTATGTGGGAGAGAATAAAAGTGCCTACCATAGAGGTAGGCTGGGAGGCCAGTGACAGGAGAGAAATTTGGGGCATTGATGGTGGGAAATGTACACTGGTGAAGGGACAGGTGTTGGAATATTGTATGACTGAAACCCTATCATGAAACACCTAGAAATAAAAAAATAATTAATTCAATTAGAAGACTTTTCATGTTCAGTCTATGTAAATTCTCTGTAAATCTATAATTATATTCTACAATTGTTTTGTTCCTACAACTGAGGTTGGTAGGCACAGGTGGCTTGTGTGAGGCAGGAGGAGAGAGACAATCACTTTCTCCCCATCCTCTGCCACCTCAGGCCAGCTGGGAGACTAAGACTGATAAAGCCTTCAATGAATATCTGCCCAACATGGACCAGAGCCCCATCAGCCCCACCAGGTGGCCATCAAGTGACACCTGATGTCCACTGGGTCTTCTTGACAGGGGAGTTGATCCCCACCACCCAAATTCTCCAGGAGCCACAGACTCTTTGCAGGAAAGGAAAGTCAGTCTTAGGCATTACCCAGGGTTATCTTGTCTTGCCTCACAGAAAAAAGTTTCAAGAGGAGACAAGCAGTGAAGTAAAACAGATTTATTTGGAGTGTTTTGAGGAAAGGGAAGGAAGGAGAGGAAGTGAGAGAGAGTAACACACTCAAGAGAACGTGGGCTTCCCCAGAGGCAGACAGAGGCCCTACACACATCCCACCATGAAATAGGAAAGTACACATCTCAGAAGGGGAGATGCAGGGGCCATGTGTGCTCAGATGCCACATGTACTCAGCCACATTGGCATAACCAGCACATGGGCTGGAACAGCATTTTTCCGCCTTTCCTTTGTTCAAGGTGGCTTTCACTGGGTGAGTACACAAAGTGAAATGCATGGGCTGCTGCTGTGCATGCACTTTCGGTGGCCCAGAGCTGTCTCCACACCTCCCCGTATCTCCTCAGCAGAGTCACAGAGAGACACACACCCTGATGGCGAAAATGGCTCATTTAATGCAGAGCCGCTGCTAGCATATTTATAAAACATCTGAAGCAAGGTTGAGGTAAGGATATAGATGTGATTGATCATTTACATAGATGAACATTTGGTGGAGGAAATTCTCTTGGGGAGATTAACTCAAGGAGACACTCCGTCTCCCAGGGACATCTGCATTGCTTTTATCTTTCCCTCTAGTTGTATAAATTATCAGTACTTGGAGTTGTTTGGATAAACGCAGGAAGAGACAAAGGTCTCAACACTTAATTCTCTGGGCTGAGAGCAAGCAAGACTTTCAGCACTTAGTTCTCTGGGCTCTAAGAGCAAACAAGGTTTTTACCATAAATCCCAAACTGACTCTTCAGGCCAGTAAAGTTTGTCCTTTCCCATGGGGATTCTGTCTCGTAAGCCATAACAGCTTATACCAAGTGTGTACATTTATGCTTTCTAGAAAGTCCCATTTCGATACTGAGGTATCTTTACCATTCTCCCCAGGTCTATCCCAGTCCCACAGTGAGACCCATAGTCCCACCTTTTGGGGTGTTAGTGATGTAGGCAGGTAGACAGGGAAAGGCCCTCGACAATGGAATTTAGGTCAACAAAATTCCTTCCAGGAAAATTCTAAGGCTGATCTACCCTGTGGATACAGAAAATAGAGAGCTGATAAGAGACCTTCAGCAGCGCACCCTGAGGAGATTGAACCCCATCCCCATGAAGTTCCTCAAACCCTCAGACCTCTCCCTTAATCTGATTAGAATATGATCCAGCCCTGAGAAGGCTCCAGAACTTCCAGGTCAAGACAACCCAAGAAGAGCCTATAAAAGCCACCTTCAACAAAGACAGGTTGCCCATAGGCTGCCCGAGCCGGCATGCTGCTTGTGCCCGTGTGGCTGAGTACATGGGGTGCCTGAGCACATTTGTCGCCTGCATCTCCACTCTGAGATGTGTGCTTTCATGCTTTCCTATCTAATGTTGGGGATTTGTGTAGGGGCTCTCTCCTCCCTTGGAGAATCCCTCGTTCTCTCTTGAACACATTACTCTCTCTCTTTCATTCTCACCCCTTTCACAGCTTCAAAATCCCTCGAAATAAAATCTGTTTTACTTCATTGCTTGTCTACTCCGAAATTCTTTTCTGTGAGCAAGACAAGAACCCTGAAAACCCTGGGTAAGGCCTGGGGCTGGTTTCTCCTTTCCTGCAAAGAGCGAATCTTCACTCCAGCCTGAGTCCCTGGCTCCCCACCTATCAGGGATCTACTCCCATGCCAAGAATACCAAATGGACTGAAGGTGTGGCCTGACATCCATCTTGTGGGACTGGCAGGGCCCAGGCCCGTGCCAAGCAGGGACTCATCACAGACTTTACCAGTCCTATTCTTCCCTTCAAAAGCCCTGGGTCTCAGGTGGCAGAGGCGGATCGAGAGAAAATGACCTTCCTTCTCTCCTTCTGACTCATGGAGTCACCCATAGGGTCCACCTACATCATTAGAAACTACAACAACTGAGACCAGAGTCAAGTAATTGCGACCAAGTAATTGTGCCCAGGAGTAGATATGTTTCAGATTCAATCAACTCCCAAATATTAGGGGCATAGCATTCATGGTCTTTCTGGGTTTAACCAAAGAACATTGCTCTATAGTAAAATATAAAAAGACTATGGGAAATAGAAAAACAGGTACGAAGCAATACAAATATAAAGTTCAGAATTACCAGAAAGATTTGGCTTATCAGTAATCAAGACTGACTTGGGGAACTGTCACAATGAGAGGTGAAAGGCAAAGGAAAGGTTAAAGATAGACTTTAACTAAACTAGGGATGTTAGCAAGAACATGATAAGCTTCTCTGGGAGAAGGGGCAGTTCACTGATGAAGCCTAAAGCACTTAGGGTTAATATCCAGCACTAAGGAAAGGTTGAAGATAGACTTTAACTTAATTAGGGGTGCTAGCAGGAGCATGGTAAACTTCTCTGGTAGGAGGAAAGGGGTAATTCACTGATGAAGCCTAAAGCACTTAGGGTTAATAGCCAAAAACTCACATGGAGATCTCTAGCTAAATCCATTGCTAGTGGCGGGTTCCCTCGTGGGTAGAGTTGGGAGTTTGATCTTCCTCTTTGAAAACTGCTTTTCTTGACCTTTGTTCCTGCTGACTCTTCTCTTGGAGCTTTCTCTGCTCAGGGCTAACTGAGGGTTAGTGAGAGTAAAGGAAGGAATTTGGTCTTCTCAAGAATGTTCCTTCAGGCCCTTTCTTATAGGGAGGGGTCAAGACTTTTCAAGGTCTGTTGCTGGAGAAGGTTTTATCAGATCTTGCTTTCTGTATCCACAAGGTGACTCAGACTTAGGGCTGGTGGCTTTATTACTTCCCAGGAATTTCATGCCATGAAGGGAGTGGGGGACCCTTCCTTAAATCTACCTGCCTACACCACAATTATTACTCATGGATTAAGCAATGCAAGGTTTATAAATAAATATATATATATAATATATATATAATGAAACCAAAATCTATTGAAGAATAGCAGGCATGTCTATGTTACCCCAAAATTATGGGCCTCAAAAAGGTTCCAGAAGACCCAGGAAAAAACAAGGGCTAGGAGGTCAATGGTTGAAATCTATCAGAAGTGTGTGTGGGACGGAGGGTAGGTAAGATAGAGAAGGGACTAGTATGACAATAATAGTTGAAAATGATCATGTTGGACAAGAACTGAGTGTTAAAAATGAATAAAGGGATATACGTAAAAACCTTTCAGTATCTGTATTGCAAACCATAATGCCTAAAAGGAGAGAGAGAGAGAGAGAGAGAGAGAGAGAGAGAGAGAGAGAGAGAGAGAGAGAGAAGTGCCTGACATAGAGGCAGGTGGGGGGGGGGGAATGATGCAAGGGAAACTGGGGACACTGGTGCCGGGAAATGTACACTGGTGGAGGGATGGGTGTTGGAATACTGTATGACTGAAACCTAATCATGAACAGCTTCATAAGGGTCTTTCTCACAGTGATTCAATGAAAAAGAAAGAAAGAAAGAAAGAAAGAAAGAAAGAAAGAAAGAAAGAAAGAAAGAAAGAAAGAAAGAAAGAAGGAAGGAAGGAAGGAAGGAAGGAAGGAAAGAAAGAAAGAAAGAAAGAAAGAAAGAAAGAAAGAAAGAAAGAAAGAAAGAAAGAAAGAAAGAAAGAAAGAAAGAAAAGAAAATTATTCTACTTAAGCTTAAAAAAGAAGAAGAAGAAGAAGAAGAAGAAGAAGAAGAAGAAGGCCCAGAGGGCGATTAAGAGGACCATGAATATGCCAACGCATAGCCCCACCAACATCTCACTGAGCACACCAAGTTTGGGGGATGGAGAGTACAGTGACCCAAATGGTGTGCATCTTCATCCCCTGAGAGTGATGGTTCAGGGAGCTGCTCTATATCAGCAATACCACTTCTGGGAAGATACCTTGTGTGCCCAAAGACACACAGCAGAAACGTCATCTGCACCTCTATATTCACTGCAGTACTATTCACCATAGCCAGAATCTGGAAACAAACCCAGTTCCCCGAGAACAGACAAATGGATAAAGAAACCATGGCACATGTACACAATGGAATATTATGCAGCTATTAGGAAGAATGAAGTAATATAATTTGCTTATAAATGAATGGACATCGAGAATATCATGCTGAATAAAATGAGTCAGAAGGAGAGGGACAGGTATAGAATTGCTGCATTCATTTGTGGGATATTATATATAGATATATATGATACTAATAACCTGTGGGGGTCCTGTCCTGTCCAGCAGGGAGGACCCTTCATGGGGCTGAGGAGGGGACACAGCTGAATAAACAGACACAGAGCCAGAAGGAGGAGGAGGAGAGAGAGTTTATTCTATGGCAGTTACAGTATTTATACCTCACTGCTGGGAGGAGGTGGTATGGTATGCATGCTGGGACCCCCAATACAAACAGTAGTAAAATGCAGATCAGGCATGGGCATCAGTTAGTGATAAGCAAATGGCAATAAGATAAGATCAGTAAGATCAGGAGTGGCAACCTTGCTACAGGAATTTAAGTAAGCTTCTGTTTGATCAGAAGATAAGAGTCAAGCTCTGTAAAATGTCTCCCTACAATTACCAAGTAATTAAGGGCCAGGAGGACTGTTCAATGGATGGAAGCTGGCCACAGAGTCAAGGGGGGGCAGGGGGGGAGGGGACGAAGGGCAGTTAGGGTAGAGAAGGAACTCACAGGACAATAATAGTTGGAAAATAATTTGGACAGGAACCGAGTGTTGAAAGTAGGTAAAGGATTATACCTGATAACCTTTCATTATCTGTATTGCAAACTGTAAGGCCCAATGAGGGTGGGGGAGAACAGAGACAGAGACAGAGAGACAGAGACAGGGAAAGAAAGAAACAGACACAGGGAGACAGAGAGACAAAGAGCAAAAGCCATAGTGGCAGGAGGGGGCAAGGATGGAAGTGCAGGGTGGGGGAGGAGAAGAAAACTGGGATCATTGGTGTTGGGAAAAGTATGCTGGTAAAGGACAGGTGTTAGAACATTACATGACTGAAATTCAATCATAAATACTTTTGTAAACGTGTATATCACTGTGGTTCAATAAAAAATTAAAAATAATAATAAATAATTGTGTAGCCTAGAGGCATGAGGAATACATTCCTTTGAGATGCAAATCCTGAGCTCTTTGAAGATGAAGAAATTGAGGCACTACTCAGATGCAGAAATCCAGAGCCTCACTCAGACAGGGTAGACACCTTAGAGATCACGATCACAATCAGGAAATCACGTTAATCATTGATTTCTCTAGCGGGCTCAGTAACCTCTCCGTTTGTTCTTTCCCTGAGATCTTAGAAGTCTCTCTCAACTCGACTCGGCCCTCCCAATGATGTCGCACTGGAGGCTCTTTCAGGGTCAGGGGAATGGGATCCAGCTTGTTACTGGATTTAGCATATGAATACACCATGGGAAGCTTGCAAGGCTGTCCCATGTAGGCAGAAAACTCTCAGAAGCTTGCCAATTTCTCCCAGAGGGAGAAGTAGGCTACAGGATATTCTGGGAGCTTGCTTTTAAGTCTCTGGATGTTGGCCGTTGATGGGATTACACACACCTGGGTTCCTCTGCCAGTACCTTCATGTGTGAGGCCCATCCGAATGTATGGAGAGGGGCCTCGAGCAAGCTGTAGCTAGGTTCTGGTGGTCTTCAGCCGCCGGGAGCTCTGCTTGGGTTGGGGAGGGAAGCTGGATCCCATCCCCTTCGAGGGGCCCCGGGGAAGACACCCAGGCATGCGGGCAAGAGACTCTCCGTGCGGGAAAGAGACTTTCTCACCTTAGAGAAAGAGATTCTAGACGTCTTGATAAGAATATGAAAGGTATGAAAGAACCATATCAAGAGTGTAAGACTTTTCCTGTGACAACAACCTGTTTAGCTTTTATGTATGCAGAGAACTCCTAGCCAAGATAATTTGGAGAAAAACTTTTTTCCTTTGTTTTGGCACCATACCTGACTTTACTGAAGACTTACTCCTGACTTGGTGTGGGGAGACTTGGGGGACCACATTAGGTGCCAGGGATGGGGCCTGGGTTGGCTGTAGACAAGACAGTACCTTACCCCAAGCTTCGGGTCTTAAAAACTTTCTATAGATTATTAATTTGCCAGAGATCAGTGGAATTTACAGGAGGAAGGGGGTAAAATGGAAGAGTGGGCCAGGAAGTGGGTGTGTGAGTTTAAGTGTGAGTGTGAGGTGTGAGTGTGTGTATATGTGTGTGTGCGTGAGCATGCGTGTGTGTGTGTGGGTGTGTGTGTGTGTGTGTGTATGTGTGTGTTATCAAGGATCTAAACCTGGACTTCACACACGGAAGTCATGTGCTCTACTGATGACTCACATGCCCACCTTTGGTCAAAATTCTCAAGAGGAAAACTCTCTGCTTTAATTGTAGTTTACGAGGGAGGTCACACCCAGTGATGCTTAGGCCCACACCAAGTCCTTCCTTATGCTCAGAGGTAACCCTGGCAGTACTCAGGGGACAATATGTGATGCCAGAATTTAAACCAGTGTTGCAGCTGCAGCCGTGTGCTAGTCAAGTTCCTTAATTTTGCACTATTTTTCCAGCCCTCTTATTTGAAGAAATTGTATATAAACTTTTCCCCACCCCCCAAAAAAATTCTCTGTCATTCCCCCTCTGGAGAAGCTTGTGGTCTCTCTTGAACACATATCTGTCTCTCCTTCTCTCCCCTCATATCTCTCTAACTTTCCTTCAATTAAAAACTGATGATATAGTTTTTTGCTTAACTATATCATCTGCCCCTGAAATTATTTTCTGTGAGGCAAATCAACAGACCCAGAATGCCTGTGTCCAGGTTAGGATTGACTTTCTGACAAAGAGTAATTGCTCTGCCCAGCCTGAGTCCAAAGTTCCTCATGGAATTGGGTGGCAGGGTCCATCCACGTGGTGCAGAATAAGTGCACTTTAGGCACAGCTTAATGGGTGTCTCATGGGCTTGGTGGGATGCAAGTGACTATGCCACATGATGCTCCAGCAGACTTTACCAGTCCTGATCCACTTTAGGCATTTCCTAGGTGGCTGATATGGGTCAAGAAGAAAGATGGAAGCACTGTTTTCTCAAGTCTACCTCCTTCATCACCACATACCCCAACTCACACGCAGCAGTGGCTTCTGGCTTCTCCACTCTCAATTTCTTTTCACAGTTCTCCACTGTGAATTACGGCAGCAGTAATTTCTGAATTCAGAGCCAGGACTAACCCCTGAGCACTACTGAGTATGACCCCAAAACCAAAAAGAAAAAAAAAAGACAAAAGAAATAGCAGAGTGGTTGGCACTTTCAAACCCAGGTTTGATTCCTTACACCATGTATTGTGCCACGATACCTGGACCCACATGTGGTGTCTAGGGGTAAGCGCAGGTTTAATTGCTGGCACCACATATGGTCCCTTGAGGACTGCTAGTAATGGGCCCTGAGCACAGAGCCAGGAATAAGCCCTAAGCCCTGTGCTGTGTGGCCCGACACCACCCTCCTTACAAAAAAAACAGCAGTGTTAATAGAAAAGTTCATAGCAATGTAGGCCCACATCAATAAGTAGGAAAAGTCTCAAACAATAAATATTATGCCATAGTACAGCGGAGGGTTAGGGAGATAGATTCAAGAAAAGAGTTCTTCTACCTCCTTACTCAATTCACCTTAGCCTCCAGTACCCAGAAATGTCTGACAGGGGTCAGGACTGGTAAAGTCTGCTGCAAGCATCTCCATAGCACAGAAGTTCACATCCCACCAGTCCCATGATGCAGCCATCAGACCTAATCTGAAGTCCACTTGATCTGCACTTCTGGGAGGTGATTCCTGCAACCTGATTACTCCTGAGCCTTGGACTCAGGCTGGAGCAAGGAATTCCTCTTTGCAGAAAACAAAAGTGGAGAGTGGCCTTGAGAATGGCAGCGGTTGAGTTCTGGAGGTTTTTTGGCTGCTGGGATTAGGTCCCTTGGAGCTGGGAAGGCTCTTACCCACCCCATTCTGGGGCGTCCCGAGTGAAATAATCTGGTGCGGGGTCCAATGGCATGGTTATGGTGAGCGTCATGTTATGCTCCCTTCTGGGAGACAAGGACGTGCAATATGGA
The DNA here is from genome assembly GCF_027595985.1 of Sorex araneus. Classification (NCBI taxonomy): domain Eukaryota; kingdom Metazoa; phylum Chordata; class Mammalia; order Eulipotyphla; family Soricidae; genus Sorex; species Sorex araneus. Next base: position 157,854,467 of record NC_073305.1, on the reverse strand, counting down.
TGGTGGCTCATGACGAGATTATCTGGTGCCAGCCAGAGGTGGTTTGTGGGCTGCTGAGTCCACGAAGACAGGGGATACGAACAGAGGATCTCCATTCCCTGTCCTATTGAACTCAGACGAACCCTTCTTAACCCTAAGTAGGGTCCTTGTCCAGTTGTTTTTGGGTCATGACAAAATTTGTCCATGCTCTGGTACTGGAATAAAGGCAGAGCTGCAGACCAATGGAACAGGATGGAATATCCCTATGCACAACCCCAAATGTATGATCATCTAATCTTTTATAAGGGAGCAAGAAATGTGAAGTGGAGCAAGGAAAGCCTCTTTAACAAATGGTGCTGGCACAACTGGACAACCACATGCAAAAGAATGGGCTGAGACCTCAACCTGACACTATGCACAAAAGTCAGATCAAAATGGATTAAGGACCTCAACATTAGGCCACAATATATAAGGTACATTGAAGACAAAGTCGGCAAAACCCTCCATGATATTGTAGCTAATGGTATCTTCAAAGATGACACGGAACTGATCAACCAAATGAAAACAGAGATAAACAAATGGGACTACGTTAAACTAAGAAGCTTCTGTACCGAAAAAGATACAGTGACCAGAATACAAAGACAATCTACAGAATGGAAAAGGATATTCACCCAATACCCATCCAATAAGGGGTTGATATCAAGGGTATATAAGGCACTGGTTGAACTCTACAAGAAGAAAACATCCAACCTCATCAGAAAATGGGGCGAAGAAATGAACAGAAATTTTCCCAACGAAGAGATACGAATGACCAAAAGACACAGGAATAAATGCTCTTCATCACTAATCATCAGGGAGATGCAGATCAAAACAACCATGAGATGCCACCTCACACCACAGAGAATGGCACACATCCAAAAAGACAAAAGCAACCACTGTTGGAAAGGATGTGGGGAGAAAGGGACCCTTCTACACTGCTGGTGGGAATGCTGACAGGTTCAGCCTTTCTGAAAAACAATATGGATGCTTCTCAAAAAATTAGAAATTGAGCTCCTCTTTGACCCAGCAATACCACTTCTGGGAATATATCCCAGAGAAGCAAAAAAATATAGTCAAAATGACATTTGCACTTATATGTTCATCACAGCACTGTTTACAATAGCCAGAACCTGGAAAAAACCTGAGTGCCTGAGAACGGATGCCTGGTTAAAGAAACTTTGGTACATTCTATACAATGGAATACTATGCAGCTGTTAGAAAAGATGAAGTCATGAATTTTGCATATAAGTGGATCAACATGGAGAGTATCATGCTAAGTGAAATGAGTCAGAAAGAGACAGACATAGAAAGATTGCACTCATCTGTGGAATATGAAATAACAGAGTAGGAGACTAACACCCAAGAATAGTAGAAATAAGTACCAGGAGGATGGCTCCATGGCTTGGAAGCTGGCCTCACATGCTGGGAGAAAAGGCAGTTCAGGTAGAGAAGGGAACATCAAGTAAGCTCTGGTTGGAGGACCGCTCGGGAGGGGAGATGCGTGCTGAAAGTAGACTAGAGACTGAACACGATGGTCACTCAATACCCCTATTGCGGACCACAACACCCAAAAGGAGAGAGAGAGAACAAAAGGGAATGCTCTGCCACAGAGGTGGGGGAGGGGGGGAGGCAGGGGGAGGGGAGATGGGATTGGGAGGTGGGAGGGATACTGGGTTCACTGGTGGTGGATAATGGACACTGATAGAGGGAGGGGTGCTCAAACATTGTATGAGGGAAACACAAGTATAAAAATGTGTAAATCTGTTACTGTACCCTCATGGTGACTCACTAATTTAAAAATTAAAAAAATTTAAAAAAATTTTTGTCCATGCTCTTAGCTTATAGTTAAGTATTTCGGCGCTTGGCCGGGCCCATTTCCATGCCAGTGTAGCTCACAACTTGCCCTGGATCCATCCAGTCATTTTATCAGGACCCTGCTTTTGAGGTGCTAGAAACTAAGGGCAAAGAGGAATGGGAGAGTGTAGGGAGTCATTTTACAAGCCTGGCTCTTAACTTCTAGTAAAACAGAGGCTTGCTTAAATTTCCTGTAACAAGGTTGCCATTACTGACCGTACTGACCTTACTGTTCCACCATTGTTTTCACAAGCCAATGCACATGCATGATGTGTTAAATGGACATTTCACAATCTGTAATTTACTCCTGTTTGTTTGAGGGTCCAGGCATGTATACCATACCACCTCCTCCCAGCAGAAAAGTATAAGTGCTTTAACTGCCAGTAGAATAAAGCTTTCCTCTTTCTTTCTGCTTTCTACTCTGCATCTATTCATTTGGCTGTGTCCCTTTCTCAGCCCCACGAAGGGTCTTTCCTGCTGGACAGGATGGGACCCCCACAGGAGAGCCTTGGGAACACTGTGATGGGTGTAATCCAAAAAACCTAAGCTCCTTGTGGCAAGGAAGAAAGGACATACCAATTTTAAACCTAAAATGTTTAGAGCTATATTCCAGGAATGGGAGTATCTCAGACGCACTGTGACAGGTGTAACCCAATAAACCTAAGCTCCCTGCAATCAGGGAGGAAGGACAAACCGATTTTAAACCTAAAATGTTTAGAGCTATATTCCAACAACATAGAAATGTTTGTGTGAGGGGCCAGAGAGATATCACAGCAGGTAGAATGTTGTTGCTAAGCCAGGACATTAGGACAAGCCTCTGGACACTGCCCTGTACACAGAAAGCAGAACCGAGGCCCCACTTTTACATTAAGTGGGTAAGCAAAAGTTGTAAGTTCAGATGATCTGGAGAAGTATAGCATGCTCTCATACGCCCACCTGGTCATACGTTATCTTGGCAGTACAAAGCAGCAGTCTCCCCTTCTCTTTCACATCCTTAATCTGGTTTGAACTTCAAGTATCAGTATGAACCTTCTCTTTGGCCTATGTGTAACTGACCACGAGAATGTGGGGGACGTAATCTGTAGAACTTACATGTCCACCTCCATATCTTTCTCTGACATTTCAAATCATTACAAAATAGCTTTGACAACATATCTTTGACAAGACAATGTATACTCTGATGTTCCTTTGACAAATGCTTATCCTATAACTGTTTGTACTCTTGTTAGTGAGTCTTTCTCTGTGATGAAGTCATTAGGATCACTGTCACTGTCATCCCCTTGCTCATGGATTTGCTCGAGCCAGCACCAGTAATGTCTCCATTGTGAGACCTGTTGTTACTGTTTTTGGCATACTGAATATGCCATGGGTAGCTTGCCAGGCTCTGCCATGCAGGCAAGATACTCTCGGTAGCTTGCCAGTCTCTCCAAGAGGGGTGGAGGAATCGAAACCGGGTCGGTCGCATTCAAGACAAATGCCCTACCCGCTGTGCTATAGCTCCAGCCCGTCGTTAGGATATAACTCATAAAACATAGAATAAAAAGAGGCCTCTGGCAGTTGCTCTTTGCCTCGAGCCAGATCCATTCATTGGCCCTCTGTGCTCTATACATTCCTCTTGCGTGTCTTGTCTCTGTGCCTCTGCCAGAAAGGTATTCATGCAACAGCCTTGCATGTGGCCAAATTAAGTTTGATCCCCAACATCCCATGTGGTCCGCTGAGTCTGCCAGGAGTGATCCCTGAGTGCAGAGCTAGGAGGAAGACCTGATCAACACCAGTTGTGGCCCAAAAACCAATATGACTGAGGAGGAGGAGGAAAGGAAGAGGAGGAGGGCTTGTGTGATATGTAATTAGAAAAAGCTTAACTGAGCCAGGGATAACCCCTGAGCACCACCAGATATGGACAACAAGAACAACAACAAAAAACAAAAAAGAAAAAGAAAAATCTTAATTGATGTCATTTACATTACTAGAAATAACACAAATTACTGAGTAACATAAATTCTTTGTTTAAGACTAAAGATCAGCATTTGGATTTAAATTTCTTATCAGCTGGGAAATTTCCTTCCTTTCTCTTCTATGCTCTTACAAACCATTATACTTAAATAACAACAACAAAAGACTGAATATTATAATGATTATTTGTGGTGCTTCAACTTCAACTTTATTAGAATTAACATTCATAAACATCCTTATTTACTTTTATTTCAGGTTTTAATTTCATTTTTTTTGTTCAGATCACAAAATTAGGATTGCGACTATCATCCTGGTGCATGCAGGAGTGCAGGGTTTGAATTCATGCCATGAAAATTCTTCAAAATGACCCAACTTCTTGGCCTCCATATTATATTTTTAAAGCTTAAACCATTTTTCCTCCTCCACTGTCATCAATTTAATGAAAGCTCATCTATTACCTTGACTCTAATATTTTGCTTTAATTTGTGAAAAATATTTTTAACTTTGGTACAACTGACTCCAGGTCTCCCACAACCACTTTCTTTTTTTTTTTCTTTTACAGAAATATTCTTACATTTATTGGTCAGTAAATGTTTCAAGAAATGACAAATTTAAGTTTTAATTGGAAATATGACAATTTGGGCAGTGATTTTGTTTATTCATTCATAAGTAAAAGAACAAAATAAAAGCATAAATATTAGAGTTGGAAAGGGTGGTGAAAATCATTAATGTGGTTCACCTATTCTATTTTATTATTTTTTTAAGATTTATTTATTTTTTAATTAGTGAATCACCGTGAGGCTACAGTTACAGATTTACACATTTTCATGCTTGTGTTTCCCTCATACAATGTTTGAAAACCTATCCCTCCACCAGTGCCCATTCTCCATCACCAATTAACCCAGTATCCCTCCCACCCCCCAATCTCATCTCCCCCCACCCCACCCTGCCTCTGTGGCAGGGTATTCCCTTTTGTTCTCTCTCTCTCTCCTTTTGGGTGTTGTGGTTTGCAATAGGGGTATTTGAGTGGCCATCGTGTTCAGTCGCTAGTCTACTTTCAGCATGCATCTCCCTTCCTGCGCGTGGTCTCCAGCCAGATTTTACTTGGTGTTCCCTTCTCTATCTGAGCTGCCTTTTCCCCCAGCATGTGAGACTAGCTTCCAAGCCATGGAGCGAAACTCCTGGTACTTATTTCTACTATTCTTGGGTCTCCTACTCTGTTATTTTATATTCTCCTACTCTGTTATTTTATATTCCACAGATGAGTGCAATCTTTCTATGTCTCTCTCTTTCTGACTCATTTCACTTAGCATGATACTTTCCATGTTGATCCACTTATATGCAAAGTTCATGACTTCATTTTTTCTAACAGCTGCATAGTATTCCATTGTATAGATGTACCAAAGTTTCTTTAACCAGTCATCTGTTTTAGGGCACTCGAGTTTTTTCCAGACTCTGGCTATTGTTAACAGTGCTGCGATGAACATATAAGTGCAAATGTCATTTCAACTATACTTTTTTGCTTCTCTGGGATATGTTCCCAGAAGTGGTATTGCTGGGTCAAATAGGAGCTCATTTTCAATTTTTTGAGAAGCGTCCATATTGTTTTCCAGAAGGGCTGAACCAGTCATCATTCCCACCAGTAGTGTAGAAGGGTCCCTTTCTCCCCACATCCTCTCCAAGAGAAGTTGCTTTTGTTCTTTTGGATGTGTGCCATTCTCTGTGGTGTGAGGTGGTATCTCATGGTTGTTTTGATCTGCATCTCCCTGATGAGTAGTGATGTAGAGCATTTTTTCCTGTGTCTTTTGGCCATTCGTATCTCTTCCTTGGGAAAGTTTCTGTTCATTTCTTCACCCCATTTTCTGATGGGGTTGGATGTTTTCTTCTTGTAGAGTTCAACCAGTGCCTTATATACCCTTGATATCAACCCCTTATTGGGTGGGTATTGGGTGAATATCCTTTCCCATTCTGCAGATTGTCTTTGTATTCTGGTCACTGTATCTTTTTCGGTGCAGAAGCTTCTTAGTTTAATGTAGTCCCATTTGTTTATCTCTGTTTACACTTGGTTGATCAGTTCTGTGTCATCTTTGAAGATATCTTTAGCTTCAATATCGTGGAGGGTTTTGCCGACTTTGTCTTCAATGTACCTTATGGTTTGTGGTCTGATGTTGAGGTATTTAATCCATTTTGATCTGACTTTTGTGCATGGTGTCAGGTCGAGGTCTAAGCCCATTCTTTTGCATGTGGTTGTCCAGCTGTGCCAGCACATTTTGTTAAAGAGGCTTTCCTTGCTCCACTTCACATTTCTTGCTCCCTTATAAAAGATTAGATGATCATACATTTGGGGTTGTGTGTAGGGATATTTCACCCTGTTCCATTGGTCTGCGTCTCTGCCTTTGTTCCAGTACCATGCTGTTTTAATTGTTACTGCTTTGTAGTAAAGTTTAAGGTTGGGGAGGGTGATGCCTCCCATTGTCTGTGGGGGTCCCGTCCTGTCCAGCAGGGAGGACCCTTCGGGGCTAAGGTGGGTACGCAGCCGAATGAACAGATGCAGAGCCAGAAGGAGGAGGAGGAGGAGGAGGAGAGAGAAAGAGTTTATTCTATGGCAGTTACAGTATTTATACCTCTCTGCTGGGAGGAGGTGGTATGGTATGCATGCCGGGACCCCCAATACAAACAGTAGTAAAATGCAGGGTGTTGCATGGGCATCAGCTAGTGATAAACAAATGGTGATAAGATAAGATCAGTAAGATCTGGAGTGGCAACCTTGCTACAGGAATCTAAGTAAGCTTCTGTTTGATCAGAAGATAAGAGCCAAGCTCTGTAAAATGGCTCCCTACAATTGTCTCTTTCCCAAAAATTGTTGTAGCAATCTGACCCACAACTACTTTCTTACACTTAGAATTAAAAGCATCCCAGAAGAGCTAAGATCATATAAAATACATAAAGAGATTGGACAGCATATAAATGAATTCTGATGAAACAATTCTTAGCTGAGTTATTTGTGCTTCGTAAAACACTTACTTGTTTTGGGTACATGTAACAACCAATCTCCACCAGAATGGGTCTGTAAGTGACAAGTTTCAGACCCCATGCCACTGAAAGATCAAATTAATAAGGAGACACAGTGATGGGTCAAGAATAGCCTTTATTGGCAACAAGCAAGGGTATTGGAAGATGGCCCAATCATGTGGTAATGCCCATCCCTAGTCCCCCAATATTATTCCCGCAGCACCACAAGAAGATGTTTTAATGAAGAAGAGAACAGAGAATTATGGGAAATCTGATGATAAAAAGGGTGAGTTACAGAACAGTGGGCTCCATAACAAACAATAAATTCTTTTGTGGACTGGTTCCCTAGGTAAATTTTATCTCAAAGGGTTATGTATTAAGGTGAATGACAACATAAAGACAACTGGCCTTATATTTATGAGGGTTTTTTGTTTGTTTTCGGCTTTGGTGTACGTGGGGGGGGCAGTCATACTCAGCAATGTCAAGGGCTACTCCTGGCTCTGTACTCAGAAATTACTCCAGGAGGTGCTCAGAGGACCATATTGGATGCCAGAAATGGAACCCAAACATCCGACCCACTGTATTATATATAGCTCAGGCCCTTCTTAAAAGATTTTCAAGGAAAGTTTGCTGTTCATAACTCTTTTGGGCAGATCTCAGTTCCACTACTACTTGAGAGCAGCTGGCCATTTGAAAGGTATTTGCTCTTCGGAACTTTTATTACTCCTCCCTCTACCTATAGCTCATCAGGTTCCTTATCTGGGAGAACTTACCGAAACCTGATAAATAGATCCTGCTTGGGTTGCATTACATAACAAATGGCTCTAAATTATCTGTTAATAGACCAATAAAGATTATATGCTCTAACTGCCTTTGTTTAATGTAATTAGCAAACTCCTTGGTAATAGTAGATATATAACAGATGAGCCAGGCAGAATGGCTCTCGAAAAGAAGGACAGAGAAAAGAGGGGCCTCTCTGCCATCAGTGCAAAGAAGAATGGCGAGAAGGGACACTTGGCTATCAACAAGTCAGTGACCCAAGAGTACACGATCAGCATCCACAAGTGCACCCATGGAGTGGGTTTTAAGAAGCATGCACCGAGGGCACTTAAAGAGATCCGGAAGTTCACTGTAAAGGAGATGGGAATTCCCTGATGTGCACACTGACATGGGTCTCAACAAAGCTATATGGGCCAAAGGAATATGGAACATTCCATACCAAATCCATGTACATTTTTCCAGTAAGCATACCAAGGATGAGGATTCATCCAACTTCATACATTGGTTACGATTGTGCCCGTCACCACTTCCAAAATTCTGCAGTGAATGTGGGTGAGAACTAAACTGATGACTTGACAAAATTATAAAATTTTTTAAAAAGAATCAACCAGAACACACATCAACTACAAAAATAATGAGTAAAACTGATCTGTATGATTTGTTTGATTGTATGAGAACATTAGTTTATAATTTGGAAAAATATTTTATTTGTTTTAATGTAGGAGTACTGCTATTTACACAGCCATCGATTAAGCTGATTGAATTGGGCATGAACTTCACATTACTTTTTTAAAAAAAGAATGTTTAATTGGATATCTAGGAGATAGATCACTTCAAAGCTGTTCATAATTGGGTTTCAGTCATACAATGATCCAGCACCCATTTCTCCACCTATGCACATTTCACACCACCAATGTCCTCCGTTTCTTCACCACCATCCTCCGGCCCCCCAGCCCCCTACCCCTAGCCTCTCTCTATGGGAGGCACTTTCCTCCTTGCTCTCTCTCTCTCTCTCCTTTTCTTTTTATGCATTATGGTTTGCAATACAGGTGCTAAGAGGTCATGGTGTTTCTCCAGGAGTAATTCCTGAGTGCAGATGCAGAGCCAGGAGTAAACCCTGTGCATGGCCAGGTGTGACCCAAAAAGAAAAAAAAAGAAAGAAAGGTCATGTTGTTTGTTCAGGGTATGTGTGTTCACAAAGAAGAGAGGGGCAGCAGGGCTCTATTTCTCCTGCTGCCCGTGTTCGGTAGTTTCATGCCACTTCCCCCACCCCAGGGAGGCTGATAGAGATGGGCAGGTGAAGGAAGGAGTGCCAGGCTGGTCAGTGTCAATTGCAGTTTATTCCAATCCCCTTTCCCGTTCTGATTCTCTCTTCACCTTTCTGCTTCTCTCTCTTCACCCTTCTGCTTCTCTCTCCCAAGCCCCGCTCATTCTCACTTCTTTCACCTTGAGCTCTGCTTCTGTGTCTCCCCTGCTTCTGTGGTCTTCTTCAGTGCATTTGTGTGTTCCCTCCTACTTCTCCTACAGTCTTAGTTTATATAGCAATCACATAGGGTGGTAACACAAAGGTGGGTCGGAACATTAACACATGAACAAAGAGAGGCAAGACCACTCCTCAAGGACAAAATCTCATCTAAGATTACTAGGAGATCTGCTCAAGGGTGGGATCCAAACAAGGGTGTGTCACTTTTTTTCTTTCCTCAACTAGTAATCCACTTAAATAGTTGTGGTAAATCTACTTCTAATATTTCTAGCAATGTCATTCTGTATGAGCACAGTAAGAGATATAAACTTAAAGTTTGGTTCTTCCTGAGGACATCTCACTATACATTCCAGACCATCTCACTATACATTCCAGACCACAGTCCTCAGGGCAGGTTAATCTTCCTAACCCCAGCAAGGTCCTAATCTCGTCGTTACCTTGGATCATGACAGCATTTGTCCATGATCACACACTCAACTTATAGTTGAGTATTGTGGTGCTTTGGCCTGGCCCATCTCGATGCCAGGGTAACTCACAGCTTGCCCTGGGTCTTTTCAGTTCCTCGTTGGGACCCGCTTTTGGGGTGCTAGGAACTAAGGGCAACTGAGTCAAGAAAGCAGATGCCCAGGAGTAAATATTATTGGAGTCAATCAACTCCCAAGTTAGGAAGCATAATATTAACTGTCTTCCTATGTCCATACAGAAAGGACATTGCTTTAAGGTAAACTATGCAAAAGACACTAACTTACGATTCAAGTTCAGAGTCCTTAGAAGGATCTCATCTTACAAGATAACCAAATCTGATTAGGGAAAAGGTGATTAATTGGTTGGGAAGGAAGATGCAGAGAAGATTTTACAGATAAACAAAGGAATGGGAGTGTCTCCAGAGCACTTAAATCTAAACTCCTTGTGGCAAGGGAGGAAGGACAAACCAATGTTATCCCACAAGGGTATTGGGGTTTTTTTATTGGGATGGTAAGGATGGAATAGCTTTTCAATTGGGTGGAAGCTTTGGGGTGTGGATGTGACTGCCGAAGATTCTGGAAGTATAGAGAGGTGTGGAGACATAGCCAATCCTGACGCTGAGAGAGAAATCCCGGAGATTTCAGTCACAAGACCTGCATACCAGAATTTTCAGCAGATTATATCTTGGTGAGATATGTCCTTGAGACAGCGGAGTCAGGCCGGAGTCAGGCCGGAGTCAGGCCGGGGGTATAGTAGCAATTTTGAATTGTGGAAGCAAGCGACCGCAGAAGGCTCTGTTTGGGTGGGCCCCAGGCCAATCTGTCCCCCTCCCATTTACCCCAGTCTGTTCAGCCATGTGTGGGTCCCAGCTTAACTGCAGATTTTGATTTATTTCGAGATTTATTCAGGGGTCTCTGAAGCAAGGCGAGTAGTAGAGCTTACATGGTGGCGATGGAGTTCGTTCATGGGGTGACTGCCAGTGCTTCTGTGAGTTTTGGAAGTGGGGGGGAGATAGCCCATCTGACCCCGAGAAAGTCTGGAGATTTCAGTCACAAAACTCGCATATCTAAATTTTCAACAGATTATATCTTGGTGAAGTCCGTCCTGAGATGGTGGAGTCAGACTGGGGGTATTGTGGCAGTTTTGGATTATGGAAGCAAGTGGCTACTGGGGGCTCTGCTTGGGTGGGCACAGGCCAATTCGCCTGCCCTGGAAAAATACACTTTACTTTTCCTTGCAGTGACCTTAATGGTTAAATTTGTCTATTTCTGTGTCAAAACTGTGCTTGTCAAGTGTCTCTGAATCTGGAATTAGTTAAAACAGATACTTATTACCCCCCATTCAAGGCTTATATGTACTCTCAGTAAGAGATTGTCACCCTTTTAGTAAGAATGCAAAAAATTATTTCTATTAGGAAAATTTAGATGCTACCAGAACAGAGCAATCATCCTCACCCTGGCTATGATTGGATTAAGTATTGAAAGTGATGTTGGTAGTTATGTAGGGGACCCCTTAGACACTGAGTTTTATTTGAGGAAGTAATAATGAAACCAAGATGTGACCTGAAAAAGAATTGTAGCTATTCCTTTTGCCATCTTAAATCAGGATGGTGGATACCTTTTTTGGAGATTATCATCAAGACACAATAATGAAACAATAGCGATGAAATTTTAAAATTAATAAATAGGACTTCATCAAATTCATAAAATTAGAAATTAATGCTGAAAAAAACATAAAACCACATGAAAAAGCAAACTAAGTCAGGGAGTAAACTCTCACCATTCATTTTCTGATAAGAGATTTGTATGAGGAATATATAACAGTGAGGTCAGAGAGCACAGGAAGTAGGTGTTTATCTTGCATAAAGCTCACCCCAGTTTGATCCCAAGGCATGGTTTGTGGTCCTCCATGAACTACCAGGAGTAATCCCTAGGAACCAGAAATATTCCACGATCATTGCAGTGTGTGGCTCAGCTCCCGAGATAAGATATATTTATCACAACTAAACAATATAAGAAAATACCTGATTAATATGATTTTAAAAATCATCAGTAGAGCCTCCATAAAAGAATTGAGGGCCCAGGCTGGTTGGTAATCAGTGACCATTTATTATGTTCATAGCATTAGTTACATAAAAATTGTGAAGAGTGGGAATACACATAGGTGTGGTTGAACATTACAGTAAACAGATGTAAAGCCCCTGATTCACCAGAAGTTCTTCTAAGAGCTTAACTCGGGGACAAAATCTCATTTGGGTGTTCAGCACTGTAGATTACTAAGAGATCCACTCAAGGGCAGGAATTCCATCTAAGGGCATATTGCTTTTTCCTTTTCTTAGCTAACAATCCATTAGACAATCATATTAAATTTATTTCTTATAATATTTCTAGTCATTTTGTGTGAACACAGTAAAAGATATATTAAGCTTAATATATCTTCCCGGGGTTGACTTTTCCTGGGGACATTTCCCTATATATTCCAGACTACAATTGTCAGACCAGATTAGTCTTTCTTAACCTCAACAGGGTCCTTATTCAGTTACTTCTTTTTGAGTCTTGACAAAGTTTGTTCCATGACAGTGCCCTTAATTTACTGTACTTCTTATAGCACATAGCTTGTCCCTTTTCAATTCTAGGTTAGCTTGTATCTTTCCCTGGGTCCATCCAAATCCCTCACCAGGACCTTCCTTTTATGGGTGTTAAGAAGTAAGGACAACTGAGGTTTAAGTCAAGTAAATATGATGGATGCCCGGGAGAAAATATAATTCGGATATTACATATAATTCCGATATAAATGTAATTCCCATATTATAAAAGCATCACATTAACTGTCTTCCTGAGTCTATACAGAAAAGGACATTGCTAAACCATACAAAGGACAAAAAAGGAAAGAAAAGAGCAATATAGGATTAGGAGCGCCTGATAGAATTGGATGTGCCTCAGGAGCACTGTGATGGGTGCAACTCAATAAGTCTAAGCTCCTTGCGGAAGAAGCAAGGACAAACCAATGTTATTCAACAATCTAGCTTTTCTGAAAAACAATATGGACATTACTAAAAAAAAAATCTAGGAATTGAGCTTCCATTTGACCCAGCAATCTCACTTCTCAGAATATATCCAGAGATTTTTAAAAAAATGGAGAAAAGACATTTGCACCCCTATGTTTCTTTTTTTTTTTTTAACCTCTATGTTTCTTGAAGCACTATTTGCAATAGTCTAAATCTGGAAAGAACCCATGTTCAAGAATAGATGACCGAATGGAGAAACCATGTGGGCACATAGACACAATAGAATATTACTTGGCCATTAGAAAAAGATTAAGTCACGCAATTTGCTGCTACATGGAGGGACCCAGAGAGTACCATGCTGAATGAAATCAGTCAGGGGGAGAGAGACCACACAGAATGACTCTCTCATATGCAAGAAAGAGTGGTGCAATAATGAATACCCAAAGACAATGGAAACAAAGAACACTAGAACTGGTATTAAGTAGAAAAGATGTCACTTAAGGGGGTTCTGGGACAGGATAGGGAGGGGGCAATGTCTGTGGTGGAGAGAAACATTCAATCAGGTGGAGGAGGTGGTGCTGAAAGGCGTTAAGGTGTTATGTAGGATATCCTCTCAGTGAAAGTACTGTAAACCGCAAAGCAGAAACATATATTTTTAAAAGTGCCTCTCTGGATCCCCGGAACCCTCCAGGAGTGATCTGAGAGCAGAGCCAGGAGGAAGTCCTGAGCACCCAAAAGCAAAAAAAAAAAAAAAAATAGAACAACAAAAGAAAAAAAAACAGGAGGGGGCAACACAGAGGCAGACTTCTGTGTGGATCTGTGTTGAAACAGTATCCGCGTGAAACCCAGTTATGAATAACTTTGTAATTTCGCGGTGCCTAACACAAGAAACTCAAAACAAAACAAAATGACTTCAGAAGGGGAACAAAAATCGGAAGTTGGAGACAGGAACAGAAATAAAAGTTAGAAATGTGTACATTCCCCGGAGGATCAAGTCTCACCGGCTTCAACATGACCCTGGCTGCAGGGGGCAAAGCGTGTCCTCCCGCAGGTGGCAAGTCAGGGGCGCCAAGGGCTTTGCCCTCCCCTTCTGCAACAACCTCTGCAGCCGGCAGGTGGCTGCCTCTGGCCCAGGACTCCTCTGGGCGACCTCTTCCGAGGCTCCACTGGGGGACGCTGTCGTCTGACTCTTTGGTCACCCCGCTGCTTAGGCGGAACGCTTTGGCCCGGGCGCGATTGCCGCTGGGGCGTAGAATCGGCGCGGACCGGGCACTTCCCCCGGCTTCCGGTGCAGGCATCAGTTCTTTGGGCGGGGGGCGGGGGCGGCCCATCGGAGGCCCCACTTTCGGCCTCGGGTGTGGCGGGGAAAGCGGCCCGGGCCCGCCGTGGTTTCCCGCGGGTGTGTCTCCCTGTCGTCCACCCCTCGATCCCCGCGGGACGCGCGCGGGAGGCCGGGGACGATGGTGCAGATGGAGACGCAACTGCAGAGTATTTTTGAAGAGGTGGTGGTGAGTGCATCTACCTGGGCGCAGGAAGGCCGGGGCCCGGGGGCTGGGCGGTGGGGGCGTCAGGTGCAGCCGCCCACCCGTGAACTCCACTGTTTATTGTTATGATGTTAAACCGCCTTCCCATTCTTGGGACTTGGGAGTTGGTGCGCCGGGGTTTTCGCGACACCGAGGCGGGCCGTCCAATTGCAAAGGTTGTGGTTGAAATGTGCAACACCTTTGGGACGGGCGGCGCCACGCAGGTGTTCCTGTCTGCGTGTACCCGGTTAAGGTGGCTTATTCTGGATCCTTCGTAATTTTTTATTTTTTTTTCTTTTTTTGTGGGACACTGCCACCCCCGCTCATCCTAATGAAAAAAAAAATAACCCTATCGTTCACCCTTGTTCTTTTACAGAAAACAGAAATTATAGAAGAGGCCTTCCCTGGGTGAGTATATGATAGGTTTTTGTTTGCTTGTTTGTTTGTTTGTTTTTGGGTTTGTTTTCACATGAATGTGTTTTTGTAAGAGCCGCACTCCTGGTTAGGTTGAGAAGGCTGGTGGTAAATAAGGCGATTTTTATTTTTTCCCTTAAAGCATGTTTATGGACACTCCTGAAGATGAAAAAACAAAGCTGATTAGCTGTTTGGGGGCCTTCAGACAGTTTTGGAGTGGACTTTCTCAGGTGGGTACCACATTTGATCCATATATCCAGTTTATGATTTTGACCTTGGGGTTTTTTGGTTTTGTTTTGGAGCCACACCTGGAGGTGCTCAGAGTTTACTCCTGGCTCTGCCCTCTGGGATCAGGCCTGGTGGGCTCAGTTGGACCATATGGGATGCTGGGAGTCGGGTATCTGCCACACTCTGACTCCCATCCTCTTAGACCTCTCCTCTGATGTTGCTATTTAGACTTTCCGAAAAGAAAGAAAGTCAGCTTTTGTTTTTGTTCAGTAGATTTCCACTTCTTCCGAGTTTATACTTCAAGAGGGAAACCTATATGAGAAGCCAGCTGAATGACAGCCCTGTGTGAGATTTTATAAAAGATTTTACCCAGGTTAGATTCAATTAAATCATGTGTTTTTGTTTTTGATCCACACCCAGGTGTGTTCTGGGTCTCCTCCTGGCTCAAGGGTAATCCCAGGCTGTGCCCAGGGGACCATTTATTGTGTCAGGAATCACAGATGAAGTCAGCTGCATGCAAGGCTGGCTCCCTATTTCTATTTCTGTGCGTTCTCTCCAGATTTTATTTCTCTGAATAAAATCTTTTTTACCCTATTCTGATTTATCTGGTACACTTAAACTGATGTTCATCATTAAAATTTCATGTACATACTTAAAAGACACAGCATTGATTAAAAGATACTATAAGATAAAGATAGATGATGTAATTAGGATATAAAGATACTATACCAAAATCAAGGAAAGGAACCAGTAAAACTAAACAACAAAGAACAGTCACTAGGAAATGTATCTGTAAAAAAAAAAACAACAAATGTGTGATTTTAAAGAACTCAAGTTCCAGTAGTTGTATTTTCTCACTGTTTGTTAATATATATATAAAAAAAGAGAGAACTGTTTGTGGTTTAGTTATGACCTATTCTTGCTAATCAGACATAGTGACAATGCAGTCTTTAAAAGATTTTTTGTTTCTAGCTGGTAATATATGTATGTGTAAGGTTGACAATTCAAATAATATGAAATATGCACTCAACGAATAATCTGCCTTTTGTCTCACGACTTAACCACCTATTTTTTTTTTCTTTTTGAGTCACACCTGGTGATTCACTGGGGTTAACTCCTGGCTCTACACTCAGGAATGACTCCTGGCGGTGCTGGGGGGACCATGTGGGATGCTGGGAATCGAACCCAGGTTGGCCACATGCAAGGCAAACGCCCTACCCGCTGTGCTATCACTCCAGCCTCAACCACCCATTTTTTTTTTTTTTTATTTAAAGAAATATTTTATTGAACCACCGTGAAACCAAAAAAACTACAAGGCTTTCAGGTTTAAGTCACAGTCAAATACCGATTAAACAACCATCCCTTCACCAGTGCACCCGTTCCACCACCAAGAACCCCAATACACCCCCCTCCCACCCCTCCCCCCATCTAAGTAGCTGATGATATTCCCATTATTCTCTCTATATATTGAGTACATTTCATATTTCCATACAGAACTCACTATTGTTAATTGGAAATTTTCCCCAACAATCAGGCCTGCTGAATAAGCATCATCTAATAATTTCTCTTCCTTGGCAAAGGTGAAGACTTTGAGTCCGCGCGGCCGCGATAGCGGCCGCGCGACAACCACCCATTTTTTGTTTGTAAAGTTTTGGGGCCACATCCAGGATGTTCAGGGCTTATTTCTGGTTCTTCAGTCAATGATCACTCTTGGCTCTGCTCAGAGGATGCCTCATGCAAGGCAAATGGCTTACCTGTTCTACTATCACTTCAGCCCATTAACCATCCATTCTTTGGTTACAGCAGGTATTTCTAATTTATATGTCCTCAAAGAGGTACTTTGTGCATAATTGTCCTGGGGCCATATCTGGCACTGCTCAAGGCTTTTTCTTGGCTCTGCGCCACTCCTGATGGTGCTCAGGGGGCTATAGGTGGTGCCAAGTTTCAAATGGCAGGCGAGAGGGTGTAAGCCCCATTCAAGGCAAGCACCTTAACCTCTGTACTTCCTTTTCAGTCCCCATATGAATTATTTTTATGCAACAGTCATTAATTATGTGCACTGTTCATTAGCATCTTGCATTAGCCCCAGTATATTCTGAAAGTAAATATTATCAATCTATTATTTACTTCTGCTTTCTTTTTTTTTTTTTATTATAGCGGCATGTGAGTGTATTGTTTTGTTGCATGGACATCTATTATGTATGGAACACAGAAAAAAGTTCCTGGATATAATGTTGCTTGTCAAAGAGTATATCTATAATCTTAATATAAAGAACCTAATAGCTTTCCAGAAAGTTCAATAATTGATAGTTTGGGGGGAATGTTCGAGAGTATCTGTTCCTTATAGCCTCATAATAGAATGTCAGTGAACTTTTAATCTTTATTGATTTAAAATGTGAAAGGATATATTTCACTTAAAATGTGAAAGGATATATTTTATATATATACATTTTTGAGATCGTACAGGTGAGCATGAAATGTAAACTTCTAGAAGGTATCCTAGAAAACAAACTTTGATATGGGTACTGCATTTTCCTGTCATAACTAAAGTTATGCAAGTCTAGAAATTGGATATGTCACTGGATTCAGAACTGATAGGTGACTTAGGAACTAGATTTCTATTGTACTACCACTTCGGCCCTCTCACTACATTTTCCTGACGCTCATAATGCTCACCCAGTGTTGATTATTTTTTTTCATTTCCCAGTGGCAGGAATATTTATCTCTTTCATTAATAATAATCCATATTAAGCTATTTTGTTAACTGTGAATATCCTGTTTTGTTCTGTTTTGGGTAGTCGAGTTACTCTGTCTCAGTGCTCAGATTGTCACAGTAATTTAGGTGACCACGCCTTTCCAGCTATTAAATCTCCTGCATGCCTACATGGAAAGCATGCACTCAGCCCATCGACCTATCAAGCTACTAGTTACAATATATAATAATAAAATGTCTGCTCTAATGAAACTGAAGGGAGTTTAGTGTATAACATTTAAAAATGTAAAGCTTTAATACTGAAATACTAAATTGGAATATTTTTGACTGTTTATTCAAAAATTGTTTTTAATCTATGAATGTCTAGTGGGTTACCTCATAGCCTCAGTGTACTCACAGGTATTACATTAACTATTTGTTAGATACAAAATCGAGCTTTTAGACTAAAGATATCATGTTCTGATTTTCCAGGAATCTCATGAGCAGTGCATCCAGTGGATTGTTAAATTCATTCATGGCCAGCACAGTCCTAAGAGGATTTCTTTTCTTTATGATTGCTTAGCAATGGCAGTGGAGACTGGCCTCCTTCCACCTAGGTATGAGCAAAACAAACACTTAGTTTTTATACATGTTTGGAAATTGTTTGAGATTGCCATAAAAGAAAGAGGTAATGAAGAAAGATCTTGGTTCTAAGAAGTAATTCTTTATAATCCCTTAAGTTTGGTTTCTAGAGTGCAATATTCTAGTATAGTGGTATATATGTAAAGGCTCCAAGTCATTGGAGCTTTGCTTTTCAGCCCAGAGGCTACATCACTCCGATGAATCTATTCTAGTTTTGTTGCCCCCAGTGAGTTACCTGAATACTTGGTAGTTTAGGATGATCCCCATCATCTTTTTTTTTGCTTTTTGGGTCACACCCGGCGATGCACATGGGTCACTTCTGGCTCATGCACTCAGAAATCACCCCTGGCGGTGCTCAGGGGACCATATGGGATGCTGGGATTCGAACCCGGGTCGGCCGCATGCAAGGCAAACGCCCTACTCGCTGTACTGTCACTCCAGCCCCAATCCCCATCATCTTTTAAATTTGTTTATTTTATGTATGTGTGTGTGTAAGGGTCATACCTGGTGGTGCTCAGGACTCACTCTTGGCGGTACTTAGAGCACCGTATGTTGTGCCGCAGATTGAACAACCAGGGTTGGCCTGTTAAGGCAAAATACCATCTACTCATTCTCTGGCCCAGTCTTCATGGTTGGCCTGGTGAAGTGTGCGGTTTTTTTCCTTATGGTCTCATGCTTAGAGTCAGAATCTAGCTAGCACTAGAACCATCACAACGAAGGCTTCCCATGCTCTTCCCTGGTGGTTGAGACCTGCTGTCCTCTGGAGCCTCAGCTGGGCAGTCGGCTGGAATCCCCATATGCCCTTCTCAAGGTGGTTTGGACATCTGCACGCCATGGTAGAGTACAAGAACTCTACCAAGCTTTGAAGAGGAGGGTTGGCAGAGCTGTTGAGACCTTGCCTGGAGAGCCTTAGAGATTTTCTTTGTCTGTGTAGTCTTAGGCTGCCTAAATTTAAAGGAACAGGATGTAGACCTCCTCTCTACAGGGGGGTGTTGGTTTCACATTTTGGAAGATAATGTAAGACCAAAAAAATCTATTTTACAGTCATCTTAGAAAAATACAGTTTATCACAAGCTGAGAGATGGTAAATTTGGGGGGCTGGGGGAGTGGGGAGGTGCGCCCAGCAGTGCTCAGGTTTACTCCTGGCTCCGCACTCAGGAGTCCTCCTGGTGGACTCTGGGGACCATATGGGAACCTGGGGATCGAACCTAGGTGCTGTGTGCAAGGCAAACATCCTACCCACTGTAAAAATATAATGTACATTATTTGGTTCTACTTTATATTTAATCTTTGACAGAAATAAAAATTCTAAGATACTCTTCACTTTTTAAAGTGTGCCTGACTAATGATTTGCTTTTATGAAGAGTTCTGTTATAAATCCCAGAGAATATGGACCTTGGCTATAAAACTTTGACAACTTCTGTCTTGTAATTAAACTGTATCCTTTTTCCTAGGATGGTGTGTGAATCCCTGATAAACTCTGACACTCTTGAATGGGAAAGAACACAGCTCTGGGCTTTGACTTTTAAACTAGTTCGGAAAATAATTGGAGGAGTGGATTACAAGGTATTTTTTCATAATTATGAAAAGAGATTACTTTCTTTCATGATTGATTTTTTAATATATGTGTGATTTATAGATGTGAGAAACAAGAGCAGGCATTCACAGAAAAAAAAAATTGTCTTTTTCTAAAGGGGCTTAATTTTGCTCAATGAATCTCAGTTTCTTTGCTTCCTTGTCAGCATTCTTTAAAATGCTGGTGGCTAATATATTTGAGGAAGTCACTAAGCAAACTCTGGATTCTATCATGCCACAAAGACCTTAAGGTGCTGGAGACCATTCAAGTGACAGAGCAGAGGTTAAGAGTCTGTGGAACTGAGAAGGGATTTAAGTGTTAAGATGATGAGAAAAAGTCCTGTTTCACCTCTACCTTGATCTCTTTTGGACTTGTGTCCATCTTTTCTAGTAATTTTGACTTTTTGCTTTTAACCAACAGGAATGATCTCCATACCTACAAAGGACATCTTGCTTTAGTCAAGCCACTTTTATTATTGTCCTTTTGGGAAGAATTTCCAAAATGGGACCTATAGCTACTTCTATTTAGTCTAATATGACATTATTTAGCAGACGCTGACCTAATGAATAACTTGATCTGAATAATGCTTTAGCACAAAATTAATTCTAAGAATTTTCTGAATATTTATCTTTCATAGCAGACTGATAAACATTTTTACCCTTTTGGTATGGGACATTTTAATGTTTCTAATTTCATTCATAATTACAGTCCGTACATACCACAAAGCTAGACTATACCAAAGGAAACAGTAGGAGAGCATCTGCTTAAGAGTTTAGTATTACTGCTTTTGTTGTCAGAGTGTTCTCAAGGTCTGTTTAATGACTTCTGTTCATAAGCACAAATTAAGCTTTATTGGTTGCCAGAACAAAGTAAGCAAGTGTGAAAGGTTTAATTGTTTAATTTTTATTTATAGGTAACTTTAATTGTTGTTCCCTCATATCATAAGACATTCTTTTGAATTCCATTTGGAACAAGACTTCTCTTGGGCAAGTGTTAGGGACTTATCTCTGATTTAGAAAAAAATAAAGGTTGTAACCTTGAAGCTGATGTTCTTTACGAGTGTATTGGTTAGCCCAGAGGACATTATTTAGTTTTAATGTCTTGTTTTATTATTATGTCAGGGTGTTCGAGATCTTTTAAAAGTGATTTTGGAGAAAATTCTGACAATACCCAATACAGTCAGCTCGGCAGTTGTGCAGCAGCTTCTGGCAGCGAGAGAGGTAATTTAGACATGTCTACAGTTCATTCAGTGTAAACCCAAAATTGCCTAGTTTTACAGTTACGTGCTTTTAAAACTTGCAGAAAACCTGTAGAATATTCCATTTGTTTGCTTCTACAAAAATTTATTCTACTTTTAAAGATGCATTTCAGAAGAAAATTGTAATCCATGTTAATGATGAAAAAGACAGTATAGATTGTAAAGTAGTTTCTGTTTTTGGTGAGGGGCAGGGAGGGGGCTGTGGGGTTTGGCCCACCCAGTAGTGCTCAGAGCTTGCTCCTAACTCTGCTTTGGTCACCTCTGGTGGTGCTTTGAGGGAAGGGGTCGGGGGTGGGTGGGGGGGGGCACATACAGTGCCAGGAATTGAACCAGGGTCTTCCTGCTGCAAGGGAAGCGGCTTACTCTCTGTACTATCGATCCAGCCACTAACGTATTTTCAAGCACTATTGGACATAAACATGCCTGTGGATCTCATAAAAGATCATTGTGCAGTGTCACCAGTGTCAAAAGAATTTTTACTTTAGCTTTACTCTCCTGTTTGAGTCTACTAATAGCTTAAGTCTTTTCATACCTACAGACTGTCATCTGCCCTGCATAACTGGCCCAGGAACTGGCAGTTAGCACTGAGGCTGTAGACCAGTACTTTGCAACCTGCCAGCCTCACACCTGCAGGTCAGCACTGCCATGGACCAGTGATTGAAGCCCACTGGCTTAAAAGAATTTCTAATGTTCTTTACAATAGCAGTCCATTTTATTGTTTATTATTTGTAGGGATTCTTCATCTATAAATTAATACTTTTATTTTGCATTTTGGACTGGAGCGATAGCACAGCCGGTAGGGCGTTTGCCTTGCACGAGGCCGACCTGGGTTTGATTCCTTCATCCCACACGGCAGAACCTGGCAAACTCCCCATGGCATATTTGACATGCCAAAAGCAGTAACAGTGTCTCACAATGGAGACGTTACTGGTGCCCGCTCAAGCAAATCGATGAACAACAGGATGACAGTGATAACAGTGCATTTTGCAGTTTAAGCCCAGTGAATCTTGGAATGCTATTTTTATTTTTTGATGACTTTTCTTGTTGCCATTCTTTCTTTTAAAGATCTTAGTGGGTCAGATAGTGTATCTCAGTGGTTAAAAAGCTTTTTGTGTATATGACTCTCTTGGTTTTATTCCCAGCACTCAAAAAAGAGTAAATAGGGGCCAGGAAGATAGTCCAAGGGTTAAGGTGCCCCGACTTGGGTTGGATCCCCATCACCTTGTGGCGTTTCCAGCATCACCAGGTGCAGCGCGGTAGGCCCCTGAGCAGTTCAGGTGTAGCCCTGGAGTTGGCCAGCACTGCAGGGCTGGCCTGGGTAATGCTCAGTACCACAGGGCTCACGCAGCACTGTGTTACAGGCATTAGCATTGAACAGCTCAGGCCTTAGCCTTGAACTGCCTGCCCAGTGGTCCGAATTCTCTGGAAGGATCCCTTGGACTCCCAGAGCACTGCTTGGGAGGACACAAGCTGCCAGAATAGAATAAATGAATAGATAAAGGGTTTATGTGTGGGCCTTGTCAAGAATACTAACTCTGGGACCAGAGAGATCAGACCCGTGGGTGAGGCCCATGCTTTGCACATAGTGTGCCGATTTGAACTTGGCCACCGTGTATGGTCCTCTGAGCCCCCACCGGGAGTGATCTGTGAGCAAAGAGTTGGGGTAAGCTCTCAGCACAGTTGCGTGTGGCCCCCAAAACAAACAAAAAATACTAGTAATGATAATAATGACATTGTCTTTTTTTTAATCTTAGGTTATTGCGTATATATTGGAAAGGAATGCCTGTTTATTGCCGGCCTATTTTGCAGTCACAGAGATCAGGAAATTATATCCTGAGGGAAAACTTCCACATTGGGTATATTTATATTTTCCAGATCTGTAAATAGAAATTTTAATAATAGTTATATATTATTCTTGTTTTGAATGTTTGTTTTTAAGGGTATCTTCCTTTATATTTCGATAGTATATTTTTGCAGTCATTGTGTTGAATTTTATTTCTCTGCTTCCTGTTAACAGTTTATGTATGTGCGATAAACTAAAGTAACAGTTTCATCAAATAGCTAAGTATTTGGTGGTATAAAATGGAATTCAGGGATAGATGACTAATTGTAATTATTTAGAAGGCAACAAAAGAGAACTAACTTTGTATAATTGTTCTATGCCAAGCACTGTAGTAAACCTTTATCTGTTTACTCAGTTTATATATTCAGAGAAATTCTTGATCTTATTTTCTCCTAATTTGGCTTCCTTGTTTTTTGTTTGCTTTTAGCTACTTGGCAACCTGGTATCAGACTTTGTGGATACTTTCAGGCCTACAGCAAGGATAAACTCCATTTGTGGTAGGATTGTAATTAAAACTATACTAATCGGTACATGATTTGTAGTTATTTGATGGCTAAACTAGCTTGAAGGACTGTTCTATTGATGTCCCAGTGGTTTGCCATTTTAGTAACTCTTGTAGCCCATTGAGTAATAGCTTTTCACTTGTATGCAACTCTTTTATACAGAATAAACTCAGCACACAAAGACATGGGAAATGACTGACTACATTGGATTTTGCTAGAACCACTTTAGTAGATGATAGTTTTCTTGGTACTTGGAAGGAACTTTTTCCTATTTTTTTTTCCCCTTCATTTTTGAAGGAAGGGGATTAAACTTCACCCCGTTGTGCCTGGGACTTACTCCTCGCTCTGCTCAGGGACTGCTCTTGCACTGCTCAAGGGACCATATGTGGTGGCAGGGATCAAATTGCCCACCGCATATATGCAAGACAAGTGTCTTAGTCCCCCCCCTGTACTGATCCTAGAGGGACCTTTTATTTTATTTTTTCATTTTAATACCATGATTTATAATATTGTTGATGATAGGGTGTCATGCATACATTGTTCCAACACCACACCGCCCAGCAGACTCTCGCCCCTAGAGGGAACTTTTACTACTAAGAGTTCAAAAAACTGTCTACAGACAAAAGGAAATCTCAGTGAACTGTTCCCCTGTGACTGTGATACACCAAATAATAGGTTCTTACAGCCCATTGAGATTTATACTTTTGCCTTTTCTTTTCTTTTTTCCTAATGTTTAGGTTATTAATTTCTTAAAAACACACACACACACATACACACACACACACCCTTGAGATTTGGCGGTTTTCCAGCAATATCTGGAAATCAGTGTGACTTCAGAGTTGTCTGGAAATGGGAGAGCATTATTTATTAGTGATCAAATATTAAGCACTTCCTCTGAGCCAAATGCTCTTTTAGAAGGCTAGACATGCAAAAATACAGAGGTAGATTCTTTTCAGATAGATAGCCTTTGTAACTAAGTAGATATCGGTATCATTCAGTGATTATGGATGTGGGGTACAAGTTTGAGAAGGATGACAGTGATTTCAGATGCAAATATGTCGAGCTTAAGGTAGACGTATTTGGCCTGTAGGATAGCCAGATGACTCTATTAGGCAGTTGAATATGAATTTACGTTCACATGCTGAGTTTAAGACCTCATTCTGCCTCGGCTTAACGCTGACCCTAGACTGGACGTCTATGGACTTTTCCTATAAAGGGCCATAGGCATTGTGGGCTGTCCAGCCTTTCTGACCCCTCCTCTCTCCCAGGGCAGAGGTGGTGATGTTTCAGTGAACCTTATATAAACAGATACGCTCTGCATTTGGGTTTTGTTTTTTTTTTTTTTTTTTTTTTTTTTTTTTGCTTTTTGGGTCACACCCAGCGATGCTCATGGGTTACTCCTGGCTTTGCACTCAGGAATTACTCCTGGCAGTGCTCAGGGGACCATATGGGATGCTGGGGATTGAACCCAGTTCGGCCGCGTGCAAGGCAACCGCCCTACCCGCTGTGCTATCGCTCCAGCCCCCACACTCTGCATTTGGTCCATAGATTTATCGATTTCTGACCTCTAGTCTGCCTAGGAGGTTGGGCTGAAGCAACATCTTGGACTTTGTGATGCCGTGTGCAATTGGTTTCTAACCATCTGGTCTAAAAACAAATAAAATACCCAGGCTTCTGACTAAGATATTTCTGAAAGTCAGTGCTTGGTAGCATGGAAATTCTTTAAATATTTGTAGAGTGAATGAAGGAGCAGGCAATTTTGTGCTCAGACTTAGCTAAGAAAGTGGGTTTTTTTTTTTTTTTTTTTGCAATATGTATAGGCCGCTGCAGTCTTCTGCCAGTTGTGAATAACTCAGGTGCGATTTGTAATTCGTGGAAGTTGGATCCTGCTACTCTTCGTTTTCCATTGAAAGGCCTTTTGCCATATGATAAGGTATGTGTGAAATACAATGGAACTTTCTAACAGTCTTTAAATAATTTGCCCAATATATGATATGAAATTTTCTCTTCACAGACTGAAGAAATAAATATTTTATGAAAGGTAACTTATGGTTTACCATGAGATTTCAGTGACCCACCCCTGGCATAGGATTTAGGAATTAGAAAACTCAATTTTAAATGTGTTCTTTATTTTCATTTGCAAAGCAAGCCCTAAAAGTACATTTACAATGCCCTTAAAATTTGAAGACCAATTTTCCCATTTGCTTGGGGTTTGTTTGTATGTTTTTAAGTGACAGCGATAGGTGAAAAAAGTGGAGCTGGAGATTTACGAAGGAGGGGCCAGAAATAGCTCAGTGGGCGGACCACGTGCTCTTCATGCTGGGGAACCGGGTTGGGTCGGATTCTCAGCCTTCCAGGTCGCCACCAGAACTGACCCCGAAGCACTGAGTGAGGGATAGCCCCTGAGCATCTTTAGGTGTTGCCCCCAGACCAGCCCTCCAGCCAACAGAAGAAAGAAACTTTACAAAGGAAAACTACTTCAGTTATCAATAAAATGAAAGGTGTTTGGGCATAAAGCTGCGAGTAAATCTGATAGATTTGTTCAATTATCTTGGAAGTTGGAGTGATGACAGAGTAGGTTACGGGGAAGGCTAGATATATATTTTTCATGCCAAAAATAATTTAGGGACTGATTAGAAAACTTGTCCCAAAATGAGGAGGGTGAAATAGTAATTAAGGAGAAATTTAGGCTCCTAGCTGCTAGATAATATAATTGGGAGGATGTAAAAAGTAAGCGATTAGGAATTCACAGTAATGTGATAGTAATAATTGGAAAGATAAGCTACTGTGCACTTAATTTTTTTGCCAGGCACTAATTTAACAGTTTTTACTTTGCAGTAATCCTTTTTCTTATCTCCATTGTACAGATGTTGAAACTGAGACATGGAGTGTGATAGTAACCTCAGCCCATGTGTAGGAAGTAGTAGACAGTCTGATGCTCAAACCTACATTTTTATGCCTGTGCTCGCTAAGCATTTGCCCTCTCTAAAAACCTGGAGCAGTGTTTTATATTATACCTTTGATTACATTTCTAAGCAGAAAATTCTTTCCTTGCAGTGATGATTGAGATTCCATTGTGACTGTAGCTAAAGTCATTCCTACTTTCTCAACTCTGCATGATCTTGGGGAAGTCCCTCCACCTTGGTGACGTTGCTCATCAGGTGAGGGATGGGAACTAATTCACTGTAAGCACTAAAATCCTATGATTTTTTCCCCACTAGATACTGCCTACTGTGTGAAGGTAACAAGTGCTTTTAGAGGATTTTTTTTTTCAAATCCCAATTTCAAATTATTTGAATTAGCACTTACTTTGATCTTGAAGCAATAATTTTCTTTATTTTCTTTAAAGGATCTGTTTGAACCACAGACTGCTTTGTTGAGATATGTATTGGAGCAGCCTTATTCCAGGGATATGGTCTGCAATATGCTAGGTTTAAATAAGCAGGTACTGTACTGTGCTG
Source organism: Sorex araneus (assembly GCF_027595985.1). Lineage (NCBI taxonomy): Eukaryota > Metazoa > Chordata > Mammalia > Eulipotyphla > Soricidae > Sorex > Sorex araneus. Next base: position 157,827,755 of record NC_073305.1, on the reverse strand, counting down.
GAAACCTAGTAAATTCTGCATAGAATCTGCACTATTCTTCTCTCTTTCCTTTGCTGTAGCTAACTGAGCAAAACAGTTAAGAACTATTTGGTGATTTCTTTTTTTTAATGTATGGTATATTTAAGCAGTGTACTCTTCCTATCATTTATATATTGCTTTTAAAATGTTTAAATTGAAAAGGAGATATTTTAAAAGGTGATTTATTTTGCATTGCTTTTTTTTCTATAAGGCCAGTTTCAAGTTTACCTTTTGCCAGAGAAACCTACACATGACTTAACCATTATTTTTATGACTTTTTGAATTATTCTTTTTGTTTGGGTGTATTTTTTTAACCCTGGTATCTTCAGCGTGGCCTCATTGCTGATTTTTTTTCTCTCTTTTGGTTCTTTTTCTTTTCCCTTTTTTTTCCTGCGTGTGTATGTTTGATTTTGATGGTTTAACATGTGGGAGGGTTTGTGCTGACTCTGGGTTCCTTGAGGCTGGCCTCATAGTCACTGTTTTGTCTTTTCTTTTTTTCTTCCTTTATTTTTGTTCTGTCCTGTCTTGTCCTGCCCATCCTCCAATGCTCTAGACCTTGAACATTGCTCAGGTATGTTCACAACCTTACTGTTGTATTGTGACTAACGATACGCTGGCCGCTTTGTAGCCACTGATTCCATTTAGAGAATACGTGTATGGTCGGGGCTTGAAATTGGCAGGACCATGCTGAGACCAAGGCCACTAAAACGAATTTCTTCTTGGGATATGAGAGTTATTTTTGGTGGATTGTTTTTGTTTTTTGTTTTTTGTTTTTTTTGGTGTTTGTTGTTTTTCTATTCTTTAAAAAGCAAAACAAAACAAAAAGACAACACCTGGCCCAGGGCAGAGCCTGTCCTATTTCGATGGGTTGTTTTTTTTCTTCCCACTCCATTTTAACTGTTTTTCCTACTTTAGGGCTACAGCTAGCCTGGTAGAATTTTCCTCGATGGAAAGATTTGTGGTGGTCCTTATCTTTCCGGATTATTAAAAAATAATAATAATAAATGACATCATTAAAAATATTTTATGTTGCTTTGCCTTAAAACAGAAACCAATGAAAAACAAAACCACAAAAAAAAAAAAGAGAGAAAGAGACAGAGACAGAGAAAAAAAAGGCACTTTAATAGAGATATGCTACTTTTAAAAGCTGGAGTGGTAAGCTTGAACAGGGAAGGTGTTTTTGGAAACATGGGGATTGACTGAGATATGTCACGCTCTTAGGTGACCCCACACCTGCTTGACCCTGCTTTGTGTCAGTCTTTGCCAGAAGTGTCTCCTCCGAGTGTGGCGCTCTCAGTTGCAGTCCACCTGTGCTGGGAGTCATGACATACTGGCCACTTGATGAACCAAACTCTTATACAGTCCCAAGGCTGTCCCAGGACTTTTCACCTTTGAGGTTTTAAGCAAAACAGTGGTTCCAATTATTTTTGTTAAAAATTTTTGAGCCCAACATATTAAAGTAGACCAGTGTTTTTTTTTTTAATTTTTTTATTTTTAATTTTAAAAAGCCATTCTTGTCCAGATAACATAAAATAGCGTTACTGTTTGCAATACCATAGTGAAGGTTGTGCCAGTGCTTCCATTTATAAAGCCCTATTTTTAAGGACATATAGCTTGGCCATAAAACTTGCTCAGTGTTGAAACTTTGCATGCCAAACCTCACCCTAGTAGTATCTCTTTTTTTATTTTAAGTTTTTTCCTTCTGAAAAATTTACCAAATTTTCTTGTTTGGACAAACCTTGTACATGTGATACTGAAATTGCTTCACACTACAGTATCTGACAGTTACCTCCATAATCTGTCAATTTTACATCTTAAATGCAAACTCATTCATTCTGGTCTGCTGAATTACCACTTGAGTTAGAGGTAAGTATCCGATTAACTTTGAAAGAATGCTCCACGCTATATCTTAAAACTAATTTTTATGATAAACTTCAAGTCATACTTGACCCATATTTTTTTTTTCACAGTTTTTACCCACAGTCATTTGAGCTGCGTGTCCCCTCCCTGAGATACCCATAGCTGTCATTAACTTTTTCTTTGGCGGGGGCAGCTCTTCTCAAATTAGAAATTGACCCAAAAAAAGAGCAAAAGAAAGAACAGTATTTCTGATCTGATCCTTTTAGTAAAAAGTTTCAACCTTAAAAAAAGTTTATGACTAAGACATAAATCCATAAAAAATAAAGTTTATAATGGAAATGCTGACAGAACATTATTAGTATTGGTCCCACTGTAGTGTAAACATTGTCAAAAATTCACAACTCATCAGTAATTGTTTTGGGAGACAACTTTGAAGTGAGTGAACTTGCAGATGGAAAATACATGTCGAATTGACTTACTTTTGCCACCTGAAAGTAGAGTAGAAACCGAGAACACCGAGTATGAGAAGCATATAATGAAAAGTAGGCAAGTTACCTTATCACAGCTTTTATCATTACAGAGCTACATCCTGCACTATACTTTCTTATCTTTTCTCTAGCAATGCAATAATTTACTTGAAGCTTGATCTTTAAGAGCTGTCCATTTTGCTTTTTCCAGTAGGAATTGGGCTATGTTTTACATTAAACGTGGTTGCACTCGGAAGGTAATCAATAGCCCAGTTCTGTGACCAGCAGGGGGAATATTATAGAGGAAAACTGTGGTTTGTGTGTTTACACAGAATTTATGTTCTTTCTATTCAATAAGAGCATTTCAAAACAAATTCTCTCTCCTTAAGCCCGTGTGTAGTGGATATTTAAACTCTGAGAACCTGAGACAGTGAAACTGATTACTCAGTTGATTTTTGAAAAATAATTGAGAATGGTATTGACTGACATTAACTTAGGAATGCTTGGCAGAGAATATAATACAAATGATGCGTAAGGCAGTTTTTCTTTCCAACTTGTCCTGAGTAAGTGTAACTTTAAAATTGATTTCTAGCACTGAAATGATGACTTAAAATGGTCATAAGTCCACACAAGTACAGGATGCTACCATTTTACCATATGCTAATACTGGAGCTATTAAATGAAAAGTGTCAGGAACCACTCAATGTAGGGTGATATTACTGAGACTGAAAAGCATTATTTGCCATTTGAAATAATAGAGGGCAGCAAGCATGGGCCTGTGTAGAAGTTAATGTAAATAAAGACTGTCCCGGATTTTCAGCTTTTATTAAAATAAGGTTCCAATATAATTTGCACTATTAGTAGAAATTGGAATTGTTAAAATATTCAATTTAGATATGCTTTGTATTAAATGGGTTTTAACTAAGCATACATGTAGATATGTAAACTAATTCAACCTGTAAGTCTATATCTTGAAGTCTTAAATTTGCATGTTTTCAGACACTAAGTTGTGAATAATCCCAGATATAGTGTCCATTTTCAGTGCTTGATAGTTAACCTTATTCATATAACATCAAACTTCTTTACAAAATTTTACTTGTTATACTTTGTAAAATAGTCTATGTGCTTAAAATACTTTCTCTTTAGTAATGAATGCTAAAACAAAATTTAAAGTAGCTAGCAGCACAGATCATGTTATACTTCTGATTTATTGTTTATAATACCAACATTGGCATATAAAGCAACATGAATAAGCTATCTGTAAATTTGACTTGAGAAAAATCTGACTTTAAAACAGTGGGAAATAACACTTGATCCCAATAAATGTTTGGCTACCCTCTGACACCAGGCATTAAACAAAATACTTAAAAATACTTAAGTTATTTCTAAAAATAATTAAAAATACTTCACAGAAAATATAGGGTAATCTTGAGTCATAATTATTGAAAAATTATTGACTTTAACTGTTGATTTCCTAAATTGTAGAGTTGTGGCTCTCCTTGTTAAATCATTAACCATATGACAGTTGCTACGCCTCTGAAATATGTAGTAAAAATCTCAGATTGGGGACGGGAGAGAGCTCAATAGACTAAGCTCATGCTTTGCATGCAGGAGCCCTGGGTTCGATTCTCAGCACCACTGGGTATGCTGGGAGTTTCTCCTGAGCACTTCTGGGTATGCCCGCTTCCCCTTCACCCCCAACTCTCCCCACCCCCATTTTCACTTTTTTTTTTTTCCCTAAGTGAATAGCTAATACAGAAAAGGAAACTCTAGTGAGGTGTGCTAAAAACCAATTTTATTTAGTTTGTTCTTTTTTCCTGAAGCATAGTGATGGGAGACCATCATGGCTGGATGAATAGACGACAGATTGGTTAGTTTCTAAGCTAGAAGCGTATTCCCATCACTCATAAAAAAAAAAAAAAATTCCTACTGGAAATCCTGGCTTTACTCCTTTCCACAAATTTTTCTGACTCTTGTATACTTTGAATGAACTCACTCTAAATTTGTATTGTCTGGCACATTTCTTAGGTTGTTGGTGGTTGGCAGAACTAGTGAATTTCAAGCCCTGTACACAGTAGTTTTGCATGCTGATTTAAGAAATAGTTTGTAGTGTTGTCTGTTGCACTTTGCTCTGCTTCATAATGATAATTACATTTGGAGGAAAAGTACTATAGTCTCAACTGGTGGTGTTAATATTGCTATTTGTAAACCTGTAATGTGGTTGAACTGTGATCATGGCATTGTGTTTTGGGGGGAAATGAAACAGTCATTGATGCTTACTGTTTTGGGTAGATGTTTGTTTTATTTGCATGCAATAAGAAAGTACAGCTATCTTGGAGCTTTACAAGTATGGAGCTGGCAAAGAGCATGCAAAAAAGGGGATGCTATTCATGATGTTTTGTTTTTTTCCAAATTCGTCCCCATTTTGCACTTTCCCCAAACTTAAGGAAATCATATCCCTTTTTCATGGCAAAATACTGACAATCTCATCTAAAGACTAGAAGGAATGCAGATATAGTAGTAATTCACTAGAAAGGCTTCCAACTGCCTGGCTACTATGTTATATGATACTTTATGAAGGAAATACAAAAATGACTTAAAACATGGATTAATGTCCTTTTTTTGAGAGTTTATTTTTTTAAAATCACTTTTCAAAGCATAAATCTTTTTGCCTCTAGAAAGGGAAGTTGCATTTTCATCCTTAGTGTTTAAACTCAATTCTTTTTCTTGTTTTAGATTTTAAAATAGTCTAATTTAAAATTAAAGCTGCATTATGTTTGGCTTCTAAGAGGGGAGAACAGAGATGAACTTTGCGATGTTGGGGGTGTTGGATTTTTTTTTTTTTGGTAGAGGAAGTTTCCATTTCAGTATCAGTAGATCAATACCACATCATGAAACAGACATTGAGTAATCTGGCAGCTCTTCTGTACACCTCTGTATGATAAGTAAATATAAGCTTGAGGTGGCTATTTCATAACAAAAGAAATACTTATACTTGTTCATACTTTGTTTTCTCCTATCACAATATTTGACCCCTACAAATCAAGGGTTTTTATATTTTGAGTTAGATTGCAAAACTGCTACGTGTAACGCTATTTCATATGCCTTTTGAAGTATATCGTGCTTTTCCAAGAGATAAACAAACAGCAAAGTCTTCTGTTCACTTCCCCTTGTCTAGCCGTGAAATCGGCAGTGTAAAGCGAATGGTAATCCTGTTTCGTGTGATACTGAAATCTATATTTTTTTCGAAACGCATCCTCTATGATAATGTAACACGATGCAGCTTTAATAGACTAAATCTAACCTTAACTTTCTAAGTCCGACTTCATTCCATGCTTCTCAACCTCTTGTTACGATTGATGCCCATTAACTAGTAACTTCTGAGACTAACTGGGAGGCTTTTGGAATACTGTATTTAATCTCTGCCCCACAGCACAAGCAGCGCTGCCCTGTGCTGGAGGACCAGCTGGTGGATCTGGTGGTCTATGCCATGGAGCGGTCCGAGACCGAGGAGAAGTTTGACGATGGGGGAACAAGCCAACTCCTGTGGCAGCATCTCTCGAGTCAGCTCATTTTCTTTGTGCTTTTCCAGTTTGCCAGTTTTCCACACATGGTTCTTTCTCTTCATCAGAAGGTAAGTGCTCAGTATGTTTCAGACCGATGTGGACATGACCAGTTGCTTTCAACGAAGGGAAAAGTTTGAAAATAGAATTCTTTTTTTTTTTTTTTGTCACTTTCTTATAAAAGCTGAATTCAGTCATTCTTTCCACAAATCCACTGTGCCAGGATCAGGGAATATGAGATGACAGGGCAGATCTAGGCCCTCATGAGGTGCTGTACTAGTAGAGGACTGTAGGTATAAATTTGATTTATTTGAATTGTTGGCAAATGGAAATATGTTTCCCTGAAACAGGAACCAAAAAGAATAATACCTTTTACAGACATTAGAAATGGCCTTATCAAAGAAAGTTTGAAAGTTACCAGGAGGAGAAGATTGAACCCTAGTCGGTTGCATGCAAGTCTGGGTTCGATCCCCACCGACCCCCTATGGTCCCTCAAGCACTGCCAGGAGTGATTCCTGGAGTTCACAACCAGGAATAACACCTGAGCGCTGCTGAGTATGGCGGCCACCACCACCTTGTCACCCCTTAAAGAAAATTATTTGGGAAGAAATTGAGTGTGTGAGAATGAACTTGTAGAATGTGCAGGAGAAACTGATGTCAAGATTGAGAAGGCAGGACCTCACTTGGAGACTCTTTACAGTCATCATATGTTTGTTCTAAGGAGCTTAGAGCGACATATGAGTAGGGTAATGACAGTAACATATACAAGCTCAGAAAATAATTGCTAATTGCCAACTTGTACGGGGTGGCGGTGACAATAGAGATGAATGGCTGCAATGTCAGAGGCAAGGACATTAACAGGGGAGATTGTGCAGATGTTCTGGCGAGAGATGCTAAAGACCTAACGCAGGATGAAGACGAGGGTAAATGGGTAAAGGACTTGGTGAGAATAGGAAGTAAAAGGCTAGGATCTTTCACTGGCTTCTGTTTGAGCAGCAAATGGAAAGGTACGACAATCCAAACATGCGCAGATTGCATGTTTGTGGGAAGAGTTGGTTTTAACCATAGGTTTGAAGACACTGAATGGGGATAAGATTTATAATATCTTTAGATTAATAAGACTAATACCTAACATCTCTCTGATATGGATTTGGGGGAAGATTTTTTTTATATAATAGTTGTTTAAAAAATGCTACTATTCACTAGCCCCATTATTGGTTTCTGTTAAAATCTGCAGGAAATGCATGAATGTGTATGATAATAATCAGTCCTTAATCAAAAATTAACTGAAAAAATTCTTTTGGGATAGAGAAACATTTCTCACTGTTTCATAAATTCTAGTAATTATCCTACATTGAACTTTGATGCGTTCATGATTAATTTAATAATTCTCTAAAACCCTGCGCAGCAGAGCCTGGCAAGCTACCCATGGTGTATTCGATATGCCAAAAACAGTAACAAGAAGTCTCACAATGGAGACGTTACTGGTACCCGGTCGAGCAAATCGATGAACAATGGGATGACAGTGCTATGATGGTGCTACAGTGCTCTAAAGCACGTAGCTATTGAGATGCATAGTTATTTTTGACGATAATGGGACCAGGCAAATGTATATGTAATGTGAAAAATAATAGATTTTATTTGGGAGTAGGGACCATTCCAGCAATTTTCAGCCTCGCAGTGTAGCCCTGATAGCTTGATGCCCTCGTGGTACCAAAACCCACGATGACCACCCCTGCGACACTTGGGGCCACCAGGGCCACATCAAAGTAGTACTTGGAAGATGAGGGACACATGAAGTGCTGGTGATCAAACTTAGAACCTCATGCATGCCACACATGTGTTCCACCCTTTGAGCTATCTTCCCAACCCCTAAATTAATTTAAAATAATTTTTTTTATGATTTTTTTTTACTTGATTGAGTAATTACTGTGTGCCAAAGGTAGATGCTAATTTTCTAAGAGGACAACCTTTCTGCAGTTTTGTTTTACTGCTACTACATCTCTCTCTTTAACAAGCCATGCAAATGAGCATTTAAACATCTTTTACAGTTAGCTGGGCGAGGACTGATTAAAGGCAGAGATCACCTGATGTGGGTTCTCCTGCAATTTATTTCTGGAAGTATTCAGAAAAATGCACTGGCTGATTTTCTCCCTGTTATGAAGCTCTTTGATCTTCTATACCCAGAAAAAGAAGTAAGTTTTACTCAATAATTAACACTTGTTGGCGGGGCTGTTTCATTAATGTTGAAGAATTTTTCACAAAGTGTGATTTTGTGAAAAGAACACTAAATTTGCTAAGTGTTTTTGCGAGTATTTTGAAAACAGTATTTGTGCTGATTCCGTGATTAACCACGACCATAAGATGAACATTGATTCTCTTCGAATAGTTTACTCATATGTAAAATGTAATTTAATAAGATCATCTTCTAAAACCACCAGTGTGTGGAATGGTACTGGTCTGCAGTGTAGGAAGATTGAAAGTCACTTCTTACTGACTTGATTTTAACTGATGTTCTATGAACCAGTTTGCAGGACGGGTACCACTCCCTTGAAGAGGGAGTGCGAGAGATATGGAAAAGGTGCTTGCCTGGCACACAGCTCACCCAGGTTCGATACCATGTAAGATCCCCTGAGCCCTGCCAGAAGTGAGCCATCAGCACAGAGCCAAGAGTATGCCCGGAGAAGTTGAGTGTGGCCCAAAGCCCTCAAAAAAGATTGAAGAACACTGAATTAGATTTTGTGCATTATCATAAATCATAACTACATGTCCAGTAGTAGACCCTGCCTTGTATTCTAAATCTGTGATTTATGTATTAGAGCACTAGAGCTGCTTTAATATATAAATACCACTGACTGACCAGATAATATCAATATCTTACTCTCTTTTTGTTTGCCAGTTGAATTTATTTGTGTTTTATTAATAAGCTTTTTGAGTAAAGTATTACCTATGTTGATAATTGCTATTTTTATGAAACCTTATATTACAGAAATTATAAACACAAATGTACAACAAAGTAAAAAAATTAATTCCTGTGAACCTGTCACAAAGATACAGTTTTGTCTCATCTTTACTGCTCAGTTGATTTACTATTGAACATATTTCCCCTTGCCCCTACCCATTTGGTTTTCGGGCCACACTCGGTGGTGTTCAGGACTTTACTCCAGTCTCTGTACTCGGGGATCACACCTGGCCATGCTAGCATGCTTAAGAATGATATGTGTTGCCAGGGGTTGAGCCCCAGGGGACAGCACGTAAGGCAAGCATCCTCACATCCTATGCTGTACTGGACAGTAAGAGCAAATTCCAGATAAGCGTGCCATCTCACTGCCAATATACATGTTGGATGTTACTCACTTAGATGGCATATTTCTTAATTTCATGTTCTTCGAAAATTAAATGTTTACTTTCTAGAATGATGCATTTAACTTTTTGTTTACTTTCATTTTGTCTTTTTTTGGCCACACCCTCTACTTTGCTTGGGGCTTACTCCTGGCTCTGCACTCAGGAATCACTCCGGGTGTTGCTCAGGGAACCATATGGGATGCCGGGGATTAAACCTGGGTCGCCCGTGTGTAAGGCAGACACCCTATCCTCTGTACTATTGACTGCTCCAGCCCCTAGCTACTCCTGTTATTTAATTTTCTCTTTGATTTTTAATTTGGAACCCACACCCAACATGCTCAGGGCTTACTCCTGTCTCTGCAGTCAGGAATTACTCCTGGCAGTACTCAGGGATATGGGATGCCAGGATTGAACTTGAGTCAGCTGTGTGCAAGGCAAGAGCCGTAATTACTGTGCTGGCTCTCTAGCCCTCTTCTATTATTATCTTGGCAAATAAAATAATCTTGTAACAGTTTGAATATTTTATTGGGTCTTCAAATTTATTTTGTTAGTTAGAAAGCAATTGGAGTTAAACTAGTAGTTGATATTTTAAAGAGATACAAAAATGAATTACTTAAAATTCATGTAATTACTTATCTTTTAATGTTTAATTTTTTTTTCAGTTTATTCCAGTTCCTGATATTAACAAACCCCAGTCAACTCATGCATTTGCAATGACTTGCATTTGGATTCATCTCAACAGAAAAGCTCAAAATGACAACTCTAAGCTACAGATTCCAATACCCCATTCCCTTAAACTCCACCATGAGTAAGTTATTTCTAACTTGACAATTCTTTTGTTTATCATTTAGTGAACTGTGAAAATTTGAGAGAATATTTTGAGCTGTGCTTGTATTTAGTATGGAAATATCCCCAGACTCTCTAGAGTTAAGGGTAGCTATTTAATGAGCATATCGTTTTCTGCATCAGAAAATGGCTAGAAAATTAACTGTATATGGATGTGGAGTTACATATACATAGATATAGCTACATAAAGATAGAGATATCAAAGATTAGACCTAAAGATACTATAAGATTATACCTAAAGATATAATTTTAGGTCTAATCTTTGTCTTTGCATTTTTTAAAATTAATTTAAGGTTACGCATTTCCAAAAATGCATGAAAATGTTTCAAAGTGACTTAAGCACTTCATGTTTGAGCATGCTCTGCCTGAGATGCCTTTCACTCCCAGAGATGCCAAGTTTGACTGAGCTGATCTGGTTGGCTGTTTCCTTACTCACTTGTAAAGCTGGGATCGCTCAGGGCTTACTCTTCACTCGTGTGCAGGCTCGGGGGGTGACCATATGGGATACCAGGGATCAAACCCAGGTTGGTCACATGTGCCCTACCTCTGTACTATCATTCCAGCCCCAGAAGATACCTTTTTACCTTTTTTAAGGTAGAGCCGGGCTTCAGTCAAGTGTGTTAATAATAATTATACTTACCACCTTGAACTTCTAAAAAGGGAGAGAAAATTTCTTTAGAGGAAACTATATAACAGAAAAGCTTCACATTTCATTGGACTTTTCATGAGACACAACTTGACCATCTTTCTACAGAGACATCTATAATAAAGGTTCAAGCAGATGTTAAATAGAAATCTAGTTCATTGGTTTGTGAGTTATTTTTTCATTATATTAGTCTTAGTTCTTTCTATGAAATACATACGTGATGCCCATTGTTAACATTGCTTCAATCTCCTCTGAAATGCTGTCGCCTCGGACTTTCCTGTGCTTCCACTTTTCATTTTAGGCAGCAACTCTAGTATCTCTTAGAGTAAACATAGTAGTCACTATGGAGTTTTTATGGAGTTACAGTCTTAAAAATGTGAGCTCACTTTGTAGAAGTTATTTCAGTGTTTCTAATGAATGGAACTTGAAATTTTAGGTTCCTACAGCAGAGTCTGAGAAATAAAAGCTTACAGATGAATGACTATAAGATTGCCCTGCTCTGTAATGCATACTCGACAAATTCAGAATGTTTTACTTTACCCATGGGAGCTCTGGTAGAAACCATCTATGGGAATGGGATTATGAGGATACCTCTTCCTGGAACCAGCTGTTTAGCCTCAAGCTCCATTACACCCTTACCAATGAACCTCCTGGATTCACTCACAGTTCACGCCAAGATGAGGTAGGTTTTCCGTGAGCTCATGTCAGTAGAGTGTAGACTTAATTTAACTATTACATATGTTTGCTTTATGGTCAAGTACATTTTTATTTCTTTTTTTTTTTCCACTTGCAATAGCGTGGTTAAAGAGTGTTAATGTCTGTTTTTGATGTATGAAGTTACTGCATGTCTACAACCACTGAAGCACCAGTGACCCTCCAGCATTGTTCTGTTGCTTCTAGTTAAGCACCCCCCGTGAGCCTCCTTCACCACTTGATAACTTCAGTTTAAAGTTCAAGACTTGGGGCCGGAGCGATAGCACAGCGGGTAGGGCGTTTGCCTTGCACGCGGCCGACCCGGGTTCGATCCCCGGCATCCCATATGGTCCCCCAAGCACCGCCAGGAGTAGTTCCTGAGTGCAAAGCCAGGAGTAACCCCTGAGCATCGCTGGGTGTGACCCAAAAAGCAAAAAAAAAATAATAATAAATAAAGTTCAAGACTTTATTATTAGATATTTTTTATGCCTTTATTTTGCTTCTGATTAACCACATATGAGTGTTTGGGTTTTCTCCTTTCACGTGGCCAACCTGTGTTCGATTCCGCCGCCCCTCTCGGAGAACCTGGCAAGCTACTGAGAGTATTAAGCCCGCACAGCAGAGCCTGGCAAGCATACCTGTGCGTATTGGATATGCCAAAAACAGTAACAGTAAGTCTCTCAATGAGAGACGTTACTGGTGCCCGCTCGAACAAAATCGATGAGCAACAGGATGACAGTGACAGTGACAGAGTGTCATCATCTGATTTATCCTTCTCCCTTTGACTTACTTCACATAACATGACTGTCCTCTGTACAACATGGATAATTCATGTTGTAGCACAAGGCGTAGCTTAATCTTTTCTCACAACAAAATAGTATTCAATTGTGTGCATATACTTTAACTTCTTTTGTTTATTTCATTCATGAATGGCACGATAGTGAGGATAGCTATCTGTATCTTTTTATTTTAATGTTTTTTGTTGTTGATATAGTTTTAGGTCCATTTTTAAATATAAGCACTTGTTTGAATATTAACTATTATTGGAATTCTCAGATAAACAAACCTAAATAAAAAATTGCCATAGTCTCTTTTATAAGAAATACTGTTAAGTTTTGAAATATATATTGAATTTATATATACACGTATATATAAATACAGATTTTTAAATTTTTCCCTCCCAAGATATTTCTTACTGCAATATGCTTTATTTATTTATTTTTTTTTGCTTTTTGGGTCACACCTGGCAATTCACAGGGGTCACCTCCTGGCTTTGCACTCAGGAATTACTCTTGGCGGTGCTCAAGGGACCATATGGGATTCTGGGACTCAAGTCTGGGTCAGCCGCGTGCAAAGCAAACGCCCTACCCACTGTGCTATTGCTTCAGCCCCCTGCAATATGCTTTTATTACTCAACTTCCCCCCCATAATGTATAAAAGATCTTTCCAGGCTTAGTGTTCTCTAAGGATATATTTGTAATCACTATACAGAATTATTTGTGGTTCTATTTAACCATTTTCACAATGTTAGACGTTGAACTTTTTCTCAGTGTCTTAGTGTTGTAAAAATAGTTTAAGGGACTCTTATCTTTATGGCTGTTTTTGCATTCTTCCACAATATTCTCATGAATATTTTGTTGGAGATCAAATTGTTAAATTGATTAAAAATTGAAAATGAATTAAAATCATTCACACATGCTCTCATATGTTGTACCCAACTGAGTTATTTTTCTGTGAGCAGGACAGTCCTGATACACATTGAGAGATCCAGTGCCCTGCACAACTTAAGTGATTAAAATGAACTTTTTTATTTCTTTAACATTTAACTTTAACTTCAATATTTGTCTGTGTAAGTTGCCTAAGAATAGAATGACCACTATGTTTATGTCAAAACATACAGATTTTTCATTTCTCTTTTCTCCACAGCCTTATTCACAGCATTGCGACCAGAGTAATAAAACTGGCTCATGCTAAGTCCAGTGTGGCCCTGGCTCCGGCACTAGTGGAAACATACAGTCGTTTATTGGTGTATATGGAAATAGAGTCTCTGGGCATCAAAGGATTTATCAGTAAGACAGAATCTATGGCCTTTATACCATTAACTGCTCCTTTAATTCAACAGGTAGTCTCTTAGGTCATGGCTACAGTATTATACAGGCGTCATCACCATCAGAAAGAACCCTATTAATAGGATTCTTTTCCCTCCCAAGATGACTTACTGCAATATGCTTTATTTATTTATTTATTTTTGCTTTTTGGATCATACCTGGCTTTGCACTTAGGAATTACTCTTGGCGGTGCCAAGAGGAGAGAGAAAAAATAGGAGAGAGAAAAAAATGTTAGGAGATGAAATAGGGTGGTAAGTCTCATGGAGATAAAAATACAGCAAAAGCAGAAGGATGGAAACATCAGAGGAGTGAGTTGTATTTTTTTGCTGACCACACCCAATTGTGCTCAGTTGGTGACTCTGGCTGTACACTCAGGAATCATCCCTGGCAGTGCTCGGCTCACCGTACGGGATGCCAGGGATCAAACCTGGATCAGCCACACGCAAGGCAAATACCCTGCCATCTGTGCTATCTCTCTAGCCCTGTTAGTTGTGTTTTTCAAATAAAATTATAAAAGGATAGTGAAGTAGATCTTGGCCTGCGCTGAGCAGGACACACCCGGTTCCTGTCTCTATGCAGAATCTGCCTTCTGCTCTTTCTCACCCCTGTTGTTGTATATCTTCTGCTTGTTTGCCCTGGGGAACAGTGAGGACCAAGTCTAACAAGCAGTAGTAACATTCTTGTTTTACAAAAAATAGTTCTGAAGATTAGTATGCAGTTCTAAATAGTACTTTCTGGTATGGGGATATTTTTTCTGGTTCATGAAAATTCTGACATGTCACCAATGTGGTGTGATTTTTATTTTCACAATTAACTTTTCTCCCTAGATAATTAGGAGTTGAATGAAACATTCTTAAGAGGGTGGAAGGAATGAGAGTGGGTATGTTAAAAAAATATAACTGGTCCTCGTGCTTCAAAATGATAGGAGTATTGAATAGTGAGGATTGTGTACTATCCAGGCACTACAATTAGTACCTGAACATTTTTTTCTTAATATTAAAGCAGAAATTATGAAGACAGTATGGGAAATATATGTGTATATGTGTATGGAAGTATATATATGAGTGTGTATATTGGTGTTAATTATCTATTATATAGATTTTAGTAGCTATAGCAATGTAACTTTTTTTCGAATATTTTTTAATGCATAGTTTTTATTAATTAGCATCATAAATTGTTTTCTTTCTCAAGGTCAGCTTCTGCCAACTGTTTTCAAGTCCCATGCCTGGGGGATCTTACACACACTTCTTGAAATGTTCAGCTACCGGATGCACCACATTCAGCCTCATTACAGAGTCCAGCTTCTCAGTCATCTTCATACTTTGGCTGCAGTTGCACAGACCAACCAGAACCAGCTCCATCTCTGGTAAGCTAATTGAAGACTGCCTTTCCATGAGGTTTTGTTTATTGAGATGGGGTTGGGGGCAATGATGGGGGCTTACTCCTAGCTCTGTGCTCAGGGATCACTCCAGGCAGGAGACCATATTTGGTGCCGGAGATGGATCCTTTCTTTTCTTTTTTTTTTTTCCTTTTGGGTCACACCCGGCGATGCTCAGGAGTTACTCCTGGCTTTGCACTCAGGAATTACTCCTGGCGGTGCTCGGGGGACCATATGGGATGCTGGGAATCAACCCAGGTCGGCCTCGTGCAAGGCAAACGCCCTACCCGCTGTGCTATTGCTCCAGCCCCCGGAGATGGATCCTGGCTCTGCCATGTGCAAGCGAGTGCCTTACCCACCGTACTGTTTATTGTTCCAGCTCTCAGTCTTGCCTTAAGATTTATCAGAAACATTGTTAAAGATCGGGATCTAATCTTTCATCTTTTAAGGACTTTTTTTTCATTTGTGACAAAACTCTTCTACTAGAGTCTTTTCATTCCAGTGTTGAAGATTAGAATCCAGGCTTTGAAAATGTAACTTATTAAGATGGTTGAATTCATGCCTTGGACAGACTCTTCAAGTGACAATAAACCCTTTCAACGCCTTTGACTTTATGTTCTAACTTAGCCTTTCTGAATACTAGGTTTAAATATACTTTGGAGTATGGTTAAAGGATAATATGTTGGGCTGGAGAGACAGTATTGGAGCTGGGTTCCACCTGAGCACAGAGCCAAGATACCCCCTGAGCGCTGCTGATTATGTCCCCCACCAAAAAATAAATAAAAGATATGTTGATTTTGATCTAAGTAAAAATATTTCCCAAAAAGAAAAATACAGTTTTTTGAAATGCTGTGTATTTAGGGGAAGTTTTTAGTTATCTTTTTCACATACGTAAAACTGTCAGGGGGGTTCACTCTAAAATTATTACTTAAGCTTTTTATTTATTTATTTTTTATTTTTAAAGAAATTTTTATTATATCACCATGTGGAAAGTTACAAAGTTTTCAGGTTTATGTCTCAGTTATACAATATTCAAACACCATCCCTTCACCAGTGCCCATATTCCACCACCAAAATCCCCAGGATACCCCCCGCCCCGCCCCCCACCTCCAACTGTATAACTGATGAATTTCACTTCATTTTCTCTTTACCTTTATTATGTTCCATATTGCAAAACAAAACTCACTATTGTTGTTGGAGTTTCCCCCCAAGAAAGACAGCCCTACTGAGGAAGCATTTGATAATTTGTTTTCCATTAAAAAATTGTATGTTTTCAGTTTTTAGAAAAGGTCGAGTGGCCACGTTAGCGGCCGCGCGGCTCGGATGTGTTCCAGTCCCGCAACCCGGAGCCGTGTTAGTTGCTGCTCAGTGTCGCCAGGGCTCCATCTGGAGAAGGTGTACCAGCTGTACCTCCTCCATCTGGATCCCTGGTGTTGTTGGCCCGGATTCGGGTCCGGAGCATTTCTCCGGCCACGTTGCTCACCAAACTGCCTCTACTTAAGCTTTTTAGAGCAAATTAAGCAAACCTCATTTATTTAAAAATAATTTTTATTTTCAGTATTTGGGGCCACACCCAGCAGTGCCCAGGGCTTCCTCCTGACTCTGTGTTCAGGGATCACTCCTGGCTGTGTTGGGGGCCTCTATATGGCTCAAGATATCGAATCTGGGTTGGCGGTGTGCAAGGCAAGCGCACAATCCCTGCAAATCTCTTCAGCCCTAAAAGTTTATTTTTGAATCAAAAAGAGATCACAGTTTTCTATTTTTTATTCTAATTTATCTAAATTGGGTTGAATTATATAGATCTGATTTGTTAAATGAGTGTTTTTATTGTTAAATATCAAACATGTGAAGAATATCCATCACTCAGCTGTAATGATCCAATCCTTTCTCAGATTTGATATTCTTGGGTAAAGTAGCAGATTACAGATGCAGTGAAACTTCCACTATATGCACCTCTATCCCATTTTCTTCCTGTGTGTCTAGATGGAGATGAACAAACCACATTTGGGTGGTTATCATTCTTATTTCTACTTTGAGCGAATGTGTATATGTCAGTTGTTTTATATACTTTTAAATTATTAAATATAATTTTGAAGTTTCAGATGCAGTTTTACGTTTCTGTGTCCCCTTTCAGTGTGGAGAGCACTGCACTCAGGCTTATAACAGCACTGGGGAGCTCAGAGGTACAGCCACAGTTCACGCGCTTTCTTAGTGATCCCAAAACAGTGCTGTCAGCAGAATCTGAAGAACTGAATCGAGCCTTGATACTGACCTTAGCCAGAGCAACTCATGTAACAGGTATGGACAGTGTCTCCCAACAGTAAAAATAAGTGTATTCAAGTGTGCTCTGTTCCTACTGATGGTGAGGGCATAACATACTAGGAAACACTAAGATGGTAAAGAAAAAAGTTTTGATTTCTTTACCATCTTAGTTTTTAAAGTAGATTTTTTTCTCTATATTAGAATTAACTGAATTGACCATAAAACTGGATTGACCATCAACCTATATCTAGGGATGTTTATTAGGTATAAAATAAGGGGGTTTTAATTTTGAGTTATTTAACCATAATAGGAATGCCTAATTCATGTTAGCTTAACATATTTTTATGGAAAATAAATCCTAATTATCTGATCATACCTCTGGTGAGAAATTGCCATTGCTTTTCATTTTGCATTCCTCTTTAACCTTTGGGATTGGAGTGATAGCACAACGGGTAGGGTGTTTGCCTTTCACGCGGCAGACCTAGGTTTGATTCCTCCGCCCCTCTCAGAGAGCCCGGCAAGGTACCGAGACTATCTCGTCCGCACGGTAGACCCTGGCAAGCTACCAGTGGTGTATTCGATATGCCAAAAACAGTAACAAGTCTCACACTGGAGATGTTACTGGTGCCCTCTCGAGCAAATCAATGAGCAACGGGATGACAGTGACAGTGACTTTAACCTCTGATGAAAAACAAAGTTAAGTATGGGGGAAATTGTCTGCCATAGAGAATGGGGGAGGGTTGGGAAGTGGGAGTGTGTACTGGGGACATAGGTGGTGGAAAATGTGTACTGGTGTATGACTAGAACTCAAACATGAAAGCTTTGTACATGTATCTCACGGTCATTCAATTAAAATAAAGAAGGAAAAAAAAAGAAAGTTGTTGAATTCTCCTATTTCTGGATTTAATATGTTCATCTGTTTTGTTCAGATTTCTTTACAGGCTCTGATTCAATTCAGGGAACTTGGTGTAAAGACATTCTTCAGACCATCATGAGTTTTACTCCTCATAATTGGGCTTCTCACACCCTTAGCTGTTTTCCGGGCCCACTACAGGTAAGTTGGTTTTGAATTACATATTGAATGTATATGAGAATCTGCCCATTTGCTGTGTTGCTGTAGAGGCTGACTTACACTATGGGTCATACATAACTCTATACGTAGTGACAAAGTTGAACATTGGGGTCATGTTTAAATTCATGATTTATTTTCAGTAAGTGTGTGACTTAAATACCTGTATTTCTTTATGATTTTTTTGCTTATTAGTTTGACTAATATGCGTATAAATATACCAATATTTATATTGTATTAACACGTCTTAGGCAAGAAGGATTTGCATGTGGAGAACAGGTTTAAGGATCCCTACTCTAGAGCAGTATTATCCAGGAGCATCATTACCTCAGATGCCATTAGGGGGCGCTTTGATTTGTTACTGTGGTTTTGTGGTTTATTTTCTTGTTTTTTTATTTATTATTTATTCAGGGTTTTTTGGGGGGAGTGGGGTGGGGGGACAGGCCACACCCGCTGGCACTCAAGGCTTAATGGTGGTGCTAATGGTGGCTCTTCACTCAGGAATCGCCCCCAGCTGGCTCAGGGGGCCATATGGAATACCAGGGATCAAATTCGGGTTTGCTGCATACAAGGCAAGTGCCATTGCTTGCTGTACCGTTGCTCCAGCCTTGTAAATTTCCAGGGCAGGGTACTGGGTATTTGTTTTTTCTTTCCCTGAAAATAGAGTGGTAAACCAAATAAATTTAGGAACCTCTGCTAGAGGGTTGGTTTTGATGTTTTCTGATTTAAAAAGTGGTTTCTTTTAAAAAAAAATTTTATTCTCAATTTTGTTGTTGCAATGAGTGGGGATCACACACGTTTCCATGGCACTGGGAATCGCTGTCGGTGCATCCAGGGCAGTGTTGGCGTGTGAGCTTCCTTCCCCATGCTCACAAGCAGCTGCTTTGCCACTGAGCCATAGCAGTCCCCATTTCTTTCTTTTTTTAAATCATTTTGCTGTGGTTATTACCTTTCGCACTGTTCGACTGGATATGTTTCTAAACATCTGGTTAAGGTTTCATCTTAATAGTTTATAGTTTAGAATCTTGTGAGAACTAACACATTCCCTGGAAAATACTTTCATCAGGCTGAAGTAGAGAAAAACGTAACTTATTGAAAGAATATATATACTGTACTTTTTTTATTTTTAATCACAGAGAAGAACTGTACACTTGGCTTATAGAAAATCTTCATTTGTTTTTTTTCTTTTTTTTTTTTAATTTATTTTATTGAATCACCAAGTGGAAAGTTACAAAGTTCTCAGGCTTATATCTCAGTTACACAATGTTCAAACACCCATCCCTTCACCAGTGCCCATATTCCACCACCAATAATAACAAAAACAAAAGCAAAAACAAAACAAACAAACAAACAAAAAGAAAACAGTATACATCCCACCCCTCACCCCCCCAACCCACCTCGTACGTGAGTGATAATTTCACTTCCTTTTCTCTTTACCTTGATTACATTCCAGATTTCAATACATAGCTCACTGTTGTTGTTAGAGTTTCAAAACAGACTCACTATTTTTGTTGGAATTTATCCCCGAAGAATACAGCTCTATTAACAGGGAAATATTTGATAATAAGTTTTCCACTGATGAGAATAAAGAGATAAAATGTCGCGCGGCCGCAGTAGCGGCCGCGCAGTTTACAATTTCTGTATTATAGTTATTAAGTTCACGAAGATGTAAGTTTGAAAATGAATCATTTCCCTTCCTGGAACAGCATGTAGCCAAAGTTAGTTCACAGTCTCCATACATGGGTGCAAGCACTTGCTGGAACCCCAATTCCTAAAGCTGTCTCTGGTTCCCGCTCGGTCCACATCCACCGGCTCTGCAGAGGCTTGGGCACCCGGGCCGAAAATCTGGCCGGCCGGAGCCGAGCACCGGCCCCGGTTCATTTGTTTTTATGTTAGAGAAATTGCAGGCATATTGAGCACCTGTCTTCTATAATTTCTAATAGGGTTAGAGCAGCAGTGCTCAGCCTGGAGGGCTTGTAAAGATATGGGGCTTTCATGGCCCCGGCACCATAGCTGCTTATTCAGTCAGTCTGTAATAGTTCCCTAGAATTTGCCTTTCTCACAGGTGCAAGGTGATTTTGATACTCCTGATCTGAGGACAATAATCCGAAAGCCACTGGACTAGTATAATAGAGTTTTCTTATACCGCTGCCAAATAAAGCTTACATAAGTGTCTTTGTCTTTTTCTTTTCCTCCAAAGTGAGTAAAAGTTTTGTTTTGGAGTATTTTTTGGTGGGTATTTTTTTTAATTGGCTTTTTTAGGTCACACCAGTGGTACTTATGGGTTACTCCTGCTCTGCACTCAGGAATTAGTCCTGGTGATGTTCAGGGGACCATACGGGATGCCAGAGATCAAACCCAGGTCAGCCGTGTGCAAGGCAAACGCCCTACATGCTGTACTGTGGCTCTGGCCCCCGAGTGAGTAAAAGTATTAGCAGATAATTAAGGAAGCATTGAGTTCCGATTGACTTGGGAATTTTCTTCTTTTCTTTCTTTTTTGTTTTTTTGAGGGGTGCAGGAGGCAGTCCTAACAGTTTTGGGGGCTTACTCCTTATTCTGTGCTCAGGGATCACTCCTGAAAGGGCTTAGGGGATCATATAGGGCCCTGGTAGTTGAACCTGGGTTTGTTGCCTGCAAGTCAAGTACCCTGTCCATTGTACTGTCACTCCCACCACTGGCATGGAATTTCTAAGAAATCTAGGAAAGAAATTTAAAACATTTTATAGTCAAGCCTGCATGTTTTCCTAATCTAGAACTTCAGGCCTTGATTACTGAGTTGCCTCAGATCTAGAGCAGAGGTTTTCAACCTCCTTATACATGCAGACCTGGCACCTATTTGCAGACTGGCTACTGTCAGTTAAGTGGCAATAGCTGTTTTGTAGACCAGCAAGACATTTCTGCAGACCACCTCTGGTGCCCTGCAGAACTTTGGTGTCCTGTTAAACCTTGAGATGGTTTCCTAACTGTTACCAGTGTTCTTTTAGTTACAACAATTGAATTGTGACCTTTTTTGGTGTGGGGTTTTTTTCCTTAGGCTTTCTTCAGACAAAACAATGTACCTCAGGAAAGCCGTTTCAATCTGAAGAAGAACGTGGAAGAGGAGTACAGGAAGTGGAAGTCCATGACTGTGGAGAATGATATCATTACCCACTTCTCTACTCAGCGCTCCCCTCCACTCTTCCTCTGTCTTCTCTGGAAAATGCTCCTGGAAACAGATCATATTAATCAGATTGGCTATCGGTAAGCCGGAAACCTAGATTTGTGTTCCATTTGGCAAACCTTTATGTCCAGGCAGGATCAAATAATAAAGTTTATTTTTATACTCTGCATTCCAGAGTATTAGAGAGAATTGGAGCTCGAGCCTTGGTAGCCCATGTGAGGACATTTGCAGACTTCCTGGTGTATGAGTTCTCAACATCAGCCGGGGGGCAGCAACTCAACAAATGCATTGAAATTCTTAACGACATGGTATGGAAATATAATATTGTTACACTGGACAGATTAATTCTCTGCCTGGTAAGAATACTTCATTATAACATCAGTTTTTAAACTCTTTCTTGTTTAGATCGAATGTGTGACTTATAAATCCCGTGTATTGGCCTGTTTTATCTTGCCTCAAAGGAAAAATGAATGCATACTATCCTCAAGCATTTTATCACTTCCCTAAAGAGCTTTCCCAGTTTCTTTCTCTGTGCATTTAAGGGTGTATTGGATTTCTGCCATGTTTTCTGTACTGCAATTAGTGGGGGTGGG
Organism: Sorex araneus; assembly: GCF_027595985.1. Classification (NCBI taxonomy): domain Eukaryota; kingdom Metazoa; phylum Chordata; class Mammalia; order Eulipotyphla; family Soricidae; genus Sorex; species Sorex araneus. The sequence continues at coordinate 157,805,747 of NC_073305.1, read as the reverse complement.
GGAAAAATGCCTGGTCCTTGCATTGTGTTGCTCTAAAAGTACAAGGCATTCTTAAAGCGTCCTATAATGGCATTAAGTAAAAAAGCTACTGCATTGAAGTGTTGATGTAATTACTTTTGTAACTTGGGTAGCCACAGTCATAACTGAATTTTCTCAGAGCCACCCAGTATTTCCCAAATACATTTTTTCAGAAAAATTTTAGGAACGCTCCTGAAGTAGGCTAGAAAATGGCTGTTTTTCACACACACACACATATATATATACATACATACATACATATATATGTATATGTATGTGTGTATATATATATATACATATATATATATATATATATATAGGGATGGTATTTGGGGTTATTCAGTTTTGTTCACTTAGCTGTGAAGCATTGATATAAAGGTATTTGTAACCTAATAGGGTAAATAAGGTAAATCTATAAATCAATTAAAAGAATAAAATAGCGTAGGAAAATATTGAAAGAAAAGACATTTATATAGATGCTACATTGTGAAGAGTGGGTTATATCTTAAATAAAGATGAACTTTTTGGAGAAGGAATGATGAGAGCCAAAATTAGGCAAGGTAGAGCCAGACATGCAAGAATGCTGAACTGTTGTTTTGAAATAGACAAGACATACACAGAATTCTAATAAGAGTAATGTGTTACTATATAAAAGTTTAGTCTTTCAAGTTTCAAAGCCCTGTTTTTGCACAGATTTAATGCTTTCATATGTACATAAAATATATGTTTTTTCTTTTTCAAAGGCCATGCGTAGCCATGAGGGAAATGAAGCCCAGGTTTGTTACTTCATAATCCAGTTGCTGTTACTCAAGCCAAATGATTTTAGAAATCGAGTAAGTGACTTTGTAAAGGAAAATTCCCCAGAGCACTGGCTACAGAACGACTGGCACACCAAGCACATGAATTATCATAAGGTATTAATTCTAATTAATGCTGGGATTAATCCTTTTATTTTTTTTTTATTTTTTTTTTTAATTAAAAAATAATTTATTGAATAATCATGAGATAGACCATTACAAAGCTTTTCATGATTGGGTTTCAGTCATATAATGATTCAACACCCATCCCTCCACAGTTGTACATTTTTCATCACCAATGTCCTCAGTTTCCCTCCCACCCTCCCCCACCCCCACTCCCAGCTTGCATCTGTGGCAGGCACTTTTTTCTTTCTCTCCCTCCTTTTTTTGTTTGTTTGTTTTTTAGGGTTTTTTTTTTTTTTTTAATTTTTATTAAATCACCATGTGGAAAGTTACAAAGTTCTCAGGTTTATATGTCAGTTATACAATATTCAAACACCCATCCCTTCACCAGTGCCCAAATTCCACCACCAGAAACCCCAGTTTACCCCCCGCCCCCACCCCCTACCCCCTACTGTATAACTAATGAATTTCACTTCATTTTTTCTTTACCTTGATTACATTCCATAATTCAACACAAAACTCACTATAGTTGACATAACTCTCTCTCTCTCTTTTTTTTCTCTTTTTCCTTTTCCATTTTTTTTTTTTTTTAATTTTTCCCCCTCATCCCCCTTCCTGCGCCTCATAGTATGGTGTACTCCACGCCACGTTGGCCAGCGTGGGGCTTTTGCTTAGCTCATAGTCCAGAGGTGGCTGTTACAATAAGAACCTTCAATATTTCAACAAAAACTTACTGTTATTATTTGGAGTTTCCCCCCCAAGTCTGACCTGTTCAAATGGAACCGTTTCACATTGCTGACAATTATAAATGTTAAGTCGCGCAGACGCGGCAGCGTCCGCGCGGTTTTGGATTTCTGTATAAAGTCCTGGGAAAATTCTGCCAGAAATTACATATTTCCTCCGTTAGCCGGCGTGGGGCAAAGGCTTAATTCACAGTCTCCATCCATGGGTGCAGGCACTTGCTGGAACCCCAATTCCTAAAGCTGTCTCTGGTTCCCGCTTGTTCCACATCCACCGGCTCTGCAGGGGCATGGGCGCCCGGGCCGAAAACCCGGCCGGCCGGAGCCGAGCACGGGCCCGACTAGGGCTGGCTCTGTATCCTGCGGCTGTTTCAAGTTCAAAGCACACATTTTTTTTTTTTTTTTTTCTCCGCGCCACCAAGTTCGTACCTTCTCAACGGACCCACAAAATGTCGGACACCACGCCTTCTCCCGGAGGGGAGAGAGACCAAGAAGGAAGGTTCTTTCCTCCATTAGCCGGCGTGGGGCAAAGGCTTAATTCACAGTCTCCATCCATGGGTGCAGGCACTTGCTGGAACCCCAATTCCTAAAGCTGTCTCTGGTTCCCGCTTGTTCCACATCCACCGGCTCTGCAGGGGCATGGGCGCCCGGGCCGAAAACCCGGCCGGCCGGAGCCGAGCACGGGCCCGACTGGGATTAATCCTTTTAAAGTTAGCACTGTAGCACTGTTGTCCCATTGTTCATCGATTTGCTCAAGCGGGCACCAGTAATGTCTCCATTGTGAGACTTGTTGTTACTGTTTTTGGCATTTGGAATACACCATGGGTTGCTTGCCAGGCTCTGCCGTGTGGGCGTGATACTCTTGGTAGCTTGCCTGGCTCTCCGAGAGGCACAGAGAACCCGGCAAGTTACCGAGTGTATCCCGCTATAATTTGTTATGTAGCTAATTTATTTTATTATTTTCTCTGTGATTCTGCTATATTCTCTTCAGTCTTTATAGAAGCAAATTAGCTCTCTAAACTTTCTCAAGGTCCTAGGATAGCTCTACTGTTAAGGATAAATTAAAACTGATTTTAGTAGATCAGATTCTCATAACTCAAAATGAAAATGTTATTAAAAATTTGATATGTCTTTGTGATACTATTTTTGTCAAGTTGAAAACTAGATTTAATTGCATGATTTTATGTTCATCTAATATGATTATTTGGTTCTTTTTTCTGTAAAAGTGAAAGATACTCTAAAAACTTACCATATTCTCACTTCTGCAGAAGTATCCAGAGAAGCTCTATTTTGAGGGCCTGGCGGAACAGGTTGAACCTCCCGTGCCAATCCAGTCCCCTTATCTGCCCATCTATTTTGGAAATGTGTGTCTCCGATTCCTTCCTGTATTTGACATAGTAATACACAGATTTTTAGAGTTGCTTCCAGTATCCAAATCATTGGAAACTCTACTAGATCATCTTGGAGGCTTATATAAATTTCATGGTGAGTCTTTTCTATTTTAGTTCCATCTAAAAACCATATAAACAAAAGTTGGCTGAATAAATATCACCTTCTTGGTGGTAATGATTATATAGGTTTCATTTTAATAAGTGTTTAAAACTATCTCAGGAACTAGAAAGTAGATATAAAATATAGGAATAGGTGGGTCATAGCAAATGTACTAAAGAGGAAAAAAACTAAAATATGATCACAAAAGATGCCTTTAAAACACTGTGTGATTAGTTTTGAAATGAATAGAGGAAAAAGATTTGATGAGACTTAGGCTGTTATAAGCTAAAGGAACCTAGGTGGATTTCTTGGATGGGTAAGTTTTGAATTGTGCAAAGGATAAAAAATGAAGAAAAAGAACATACTAAAGAGAAGACTTCCTTTTCCTTTGGGTAAATCTTGGAGGTATTTAAAATAAAGTGTTTGGAAAATAATGACCTCATTAGGCTAAATTGAGAATGTATATATTGTATCTAATGATGATAGAGCATCTTAAATGTTGACTAAGAAGTTGTAATTGTATAACTAGTTGATAGTGAGGAATCAGTGGTTATTCATTATTCCATTCTTGCATGGAAAAGCATGTTTCGGAAAGCTGAATTCAGTTATATTTGGCAATGTGTTGATGGAAGAAGCCATTTCAAAGACTTGTGACAGAAAGTTTAGATGTATGATTTGTATCGTGGCATTGGAAATTAGGAAGAAGGGATAGATAGGTGAGTAGAACAAAGGATTTGCTCAGTTAGTTAGGGGGAAGTATTGAGAGAAAGAAACCAAAGGTAGGTTGAAAGTGGTAACCATGGTGACTGAAGGATGTTGGAGGAAGTGACTGATACGTGGAAGTCTGAACCAGCCACGCTGAAGACAGAGTGTATTTATGTGGGGAGCCATTCTTCTAGTCTTTGATCTAAGATGTCTTTCTCCAAAGCAGAGTTCCACATCGCATTTTAACACTTCAGAATAGGTGAGACATTAATGTGAGCATTCCTTTAAAAATATTTTTCTTTGGGATTAGGTAAGATTTACACGTAGTACAGAGAGTCAGAAATTCTATTCTCCAGATACTCAGGTTTTTCCCTTTGTGGCAGACACTCTTACAAGTTTCTTCTATATCCTTCCATAGATATTCTAGGTTGATGTGCTTTTGGTGTATTCCTCCTAAAATATTATATAAACTTATTCTCATTTTTTTCTAGCTTTATAAGAACTTATTTTATGTGAGTACATAAATAGCTGTGTCCTATATACTATGATTTTCTCAACTAGTCCCTTATTTTTTGACCATCTATTATATTTCTAGTCATTAGTGTAAGAGAAGCTACAGGGTATTTCTTGCACTTATATCACTTTAATGTGTTGAGGGGGGCAGTCTAGGGGAGTGGGGAGCACACTCAGCTGCATTCAGGGATCACTCTCCTGGCAGCAGAAGTGCCTTACCTGTGTACTTCTCTTCAGCACTGAAACGTTTAAAGGATAAATTTCCAGAAGTGGAATTGGCTAGCTCAGCGTATGATTAATATCTTTAATACAAACTGCATATTGTAAGTAGGCTTCTGCTTTGTCCTAAAAAAATTCTCTCTGTATGCTGTTGCCCAACTATGGAACGGTTTCAAGATCCTCTGAGCTGTAAACTGTAATCTTGAAACCAGAGGGTAGATTTTTCAGACATCAATAACCATAAATACCATGTGATTTTTCTTCATAGATCGTCCAGTCACTTATTTGTACAATACTCTGCACTATTATGAATTGCACCTAAGAGAACGTAATTTTCTCAAACGGAAGCTTGTCCATGCAATCATTGGCTCACTCAAGGATAACCGACCACAAGGCTGGTGTCTAAGTGACACTTACTTGAAGAATGCCATGAATGCACGGGAAGATAATCCTTGGATACCTGAGGATTCCTACTATTGCAGATTGATTGGCAGACTAGTAGATAATATCCTTTTTATTGTGATATGTTGGTTTGTAAAAATATATTTTATCTCTTTAAGGTAATATTTTTGAAACTTTTTCACTTTTTAATTTTTACATATGTAGACATTTTGAAATCTTAAACTATAATAGATAGGCTGAAATCAATTCATTAAAGTATATACTTAAAAACAGACTTGATTCGATGCCCTAGGCTTTATTCCTCAACATGGCAAGAAAAAAAAAATTAATGAAAGCAAACTTGATGGAAACTTGTTTTGGAGAAAAAAGTTGTTTTCCTAAATGGATGCTATATATTGTACATGCATCAGCTTGCTACTGTAAAGCACAGAATCTTAATTTCAGTATCAAATGCCTTAAAATTGAAAAAGCTATTCTATTGCTATATGTAGTTCTTTGTTTTGATTTTGTTTTATCAGAACACTACATTTAATATGTTTATATACTGTCTACTAAAAAGACCAGTTTTACCTAAATGAATTTTTTTCCTTTAGTAAAAGATACTCATTACAAAGTAATTTCTAATTCTGTATCACTGTCATCCCGTTGTTTGTCAATTTACTCCAGCGGGCACCAGTAATGTCTCTATTCCTCCCAACCCTGAGATTTTAGCAGCCTCTCCTTACTCATCATTCCCAACGATTGGAGGTTCTTTCAGGGTCGAGGGAATGAGACCTATCATTACTGTTTTTGGCATATTGAATATGCCACAGGTAGCTTGCCAGGCTCTGCCCGTGCAGGCGGAACACTCTTGGTAGCTTGCTGGGCTCTCCAAGAGGTATGCATATATCTGTTATTGTATTTGGGATGAGTACGCCACGGGAGCTTGCCAGGCTCTTCCGTGCGGGTAATAAATTCTCGGTAGCTTGTCAGGTTCTCCAAGAGGGAGAACTAGGCTATTGGATTAGGCTATTAGAACTAGGCTATTAATCTTTGGATGTTGGCCATTGATGGGATTACATGGTGTGTGTGTGGGGGGGGGGGCAGTTTCTGGGTAGTGACCGCCTAGCTACTGGAAAATGGGGAATCTGGGTGGAAGAGGCCCAGTCCCATTCTGAGTAGCCTTGGAGATTTTGGCCCAGGTCCCGCACACCTGGGTTCCTCTGCCAGTTCCTTCATACATGAGGCTCGTCCAAATGTGTGGAGAGTGGCCTTGAGCATGGCTAATTTTCTAATTAACAATTTTATATTATAAGAGGTGGGTTTATACGTGACTGTATGATAAAGCCCAGGGATGCCTCATTAGCATCTAGAGCTATACTTTAGTCAGGAGTCAGCCTGTCAGAACAGTCAGGCAGACTCATTTACAGTTGGTCATAGTTGTGGTCATTTCAATCATGTCAAATTATTTGTGTTGGTTTGTATTATTTTTAATCTGTCTGATCGCTTTGGGAATTCTTAGTCTGATATATTGATTATGGTTTACATCCGAAACATTTTGAAAATTGTAAGGCACCATACTGTTGTGAGCTTTAAATCTGAAAATAATTAAGTTGTTATTCCTTTAACCACTTGTACCTATTGCTGGCAAATCTCCTAGTCCATTTCCAAACTGTGACTGGAGATTCAATGAGTTTCCCAACCCAGCTGCCCACGCACTGCATGTTACGTGTGTGGAACTCATGGCCTTATCAGTTTCAGGCAATGATGTTGGAAATGCTCTTCTAAATGTTGTCCTGAAAAGGTGAGTAAACTGTACCATGCATTGCTGTCATGTATTTGGAGGGAAACGGGTTCCCAAGGGGAACTGAGGATACTCAAGGGCTACTCCTGCAGGCAGTTGGCCAGCCAGGCCAGATGGTTCAATGCAGGGCCTGCAAATTCGATCTTGGCTCAGGCCTGGTGGTACTGAGGACCATCAGCTATACTCCGATGTTGCTTTGGAGTCCATGCGTTGCTGATGCAGAATGCGGGGATTTGCACATGCAAGACATGTACCTCTGACTCCTGAGCTAGCTCCAGAGCTCCAAGATTCATTTTTTAATTTGGAAAGAGAGTAATATTTTTATTTGATTTTTTTGGGTCACACCCAGCTGTGCGCAGGGCTTATTCCTGGCTCTGGGGATAAATCCTGGTGGGGATTAGGGGACCAAATGGATGCCAGGAATTGAATCCAGGTAGGCTGTGTATAAGGCCAGCGCCCTATCTGCTGTACTATTGCTCTGGCTCTGAAAGTGGTATTTTATTTGTAGCTGTCAAATAGACCTGTTTTATCAAGATCGATAGATGCCCATTTAATAGTAATTGTCTTTTGATTCCAGATACAAGTCTTCAATATCAGTATAATAGAATGAGTTCTGAATAGGGTAGGAAAACTTGGATTGGTTCCCACTTCCAATTATTCGTTTACTGTTTAGGAATAATATTTGCTTGTCACTAATGACTTTCTGTCAAAATTTCTTAACTATCAGCATAAAGTAGGGGATAATAATTGAGGTAGTTTAAGTAAATGGAAATAATCTTTCAACTCAGGAGCTGTTATTAAAGGAAGTCTCTACCCCCCATATAGTTTAAATTTTTAACCTGGTAAAAACCTATTGTATTTATTGGAGCAGATCAGCCTTTAAATGACATGTATTCACAAAAATAAGATTCCCTTGTCAACAGTCAAAATTTTTTTTTAATTTTACATTTTTATTCCTTTTACCCCTATTTGCAGTCAGCCTTTAGTGCCACGAGAGAACATTACTGCGTGGATGAATGCAATTGGACTCATCATTACTGCCCTACCAGTGAGTTGATAATTGTGATTTGTGCTTAGTAGTGGAATTCATCGGATTCTCTATTAGCTAAAAAAAACATGCAGCTAGATGTCCTTCTAAAAGGCATTTTGCAGTTAACAACGTATTTAATGTTTTATGTTTTTAATATTACTACTTTGGAAATCTACTGTGACTATTATGGTTGCTTTCTGCATCACATTTAGATAAATCTTGCTGACTTGTAGTTCCCTACATCCCTTGACTCTACCTTACCTGTCTAACCTTTTTGCATCAGAATCCGCTCTACTTTTAGTTGCTTAGCACGTATATAGAGCCTTTGTTCATGCTTTTAATGCCTGTTTGGGGTGGAGGTGAGGGTGTTAGTGTAAGAATTTGGGCTACACCTGACAATATTCAAGGCTTGCTTCTGGCTCTTTGCTCAGGTATCGCCCTGGCAATGGGATCATAAGCAGTGCCAGGATCAAACCCAGTTTAGCTTCATGCAAGGCTTGCACCATATCCTCTGTACTCTCCCTAGAGCCCATATCATGATTTCTGAGAAATGATATTTCTAATAGGTTAATGAACATGACTTTATGGAAGCAGGCAGTAAACTAGCCTAGAACGAGCAGACTTTAAAGATGCTGATGAAGGATTCTGGCCTAATGTCATGGTCATACTACATGGTTGTCTGTAGAGAGAGCTTTGAATTTTGATAGTTTTGTCTAACCTCTTGTGTTCTCTGAACTTGGTTATGCACCTCAATGAGTCAGATTTCCTTATATGCTGTGTGTGTGTGTGTGTGTGTGTGTAGAAACATTTTTCCCTTTCATTGGTTTTTTTGGGGGCCACACGTGGCTTACTTCTTGTTATATACTGAGATAGCTCCTGGCAGACACCATATGTGGTATCAGGGATCAAACTCAAATCAGCTACATGCAAGATGAGCTCCTTACCTGCTATGCTATCTTCCACCTGAAATTATTTCTGAATTCTATTTGTATGCCAGTGTTATCTGTTATAAATGTTGGCAAAGTGAATTTGCTGTCTAGCAAATATCAGGTACTGAATTAACTAGATGCATGTACGGAGTTCTACAATTCAGATGACACTTTTCCTCAGGTTGTTGCTGAAAATTTTACTCTTAATGAAGTTACCATTCTGTATGTGAAGAAATCTCTCATAACACAAAAGCATAAACTGGAATAAGTAAAAAAAAATTAGGGAGTGAAGAAATGTTATTATTTTGAACTCTATGGAAAACTGGATATTGGGTGGATTGCTGAATAACAGATCAGTTTCATCCAGCTTTCCTCTGGTTTTCAAGGAGCCCTATTGGATTGTCCTTCATGATCGAATCGTGAGTGTGATCAGCAGCCCCAGCTTGACTACTGAGACAGAGTGGGTTGGCTATCCGTTCCGCCTCTTTGATTTTACTGCTTGTCATCAGTCGTACTCTGAAATGAGCTGTAGCTATACACTGGCTTTAGCTCATGCTGTTTGGCATCATTCTAGCATTGGGCAACTTTCTCTCATTCCCAAGTAAGTATCGTGATTTTTGAAAGAACATTTACTTCTAAAAAATTTTTAATCTCCACATTTGAACTTTATAATCTCATTCCATTGAACATTTTGCAAAGTAAGCGTTTTAAATAAGAAGGATTTCTAGAAATTTGGAAACTTTTTTTTTTGTAATAATTGTCTGGGGGAAAAAATCACTTGTGGAAATATCTGATGTCTAGTTTTCCCTTACCGTTTCATGAAGCTTAGTCAAATGCATTCTTTTTCCAGAATATTTTCCCAAAGTTGCATATTGAATCAGTTGACTGATATTGGCCTGTTTTCTTCTTATTTCTTATGATGACAAAGTTAGTATTAACTAGATTCAAGTTACTGGAGAGTGACATTCATAATAGTTTAATTGCCTCTTATTATTTTAGATATTTCACCTTCTGTTATTTAAAAAAGAATGACTCCTAAATCTGAAGTAATTTGCTTCAGTAATAAAATGAACATCCAGTGAGAGGTATACAGTTAATTGGAAATTTACCAAAATTAACCTTCCCCCCCCCAAAAAAAAGATAAACTTTACAAATACTTGGTTAGGCTGTAATAATAGCATTTTAACAGTTCAGCTTATTTCAAGTCACAAGAGATTTTCAATGTTGATTTCAAATTTTAGGTTTCTGACAGAAGCGCTTCTCCCTATAGTAAAAACTGAATTTCAGTTGCTTTATGTATACCATCTTGTGGGACCATTTTTGCAAAGATTTCAGCAAGAGAGAACTCGATGCATGATAGAGGTAAAATATAATCTGAATTTTTATTTGAAATAAGATTATGTTTTAAAAGACCTGTTTCATTTCTTTCACAGTGATTTCTAAACTATCATAACGTGAAGTCAGTTTAGTCAGATCTAAGACCTATTTTAGAGGATTCCCACTGTGTTTATAACTAGGTGTGCCTATTAGGAGTTTGATGTGGAATATGTTTAATTAGAGAAGCATGGGAAATTACCCATCTTCAAGGCGGAGATGAAACTTAGAATAGAGAAGTGAATTTGAGAAGATGTACTAGAAGTGAATTTGAGAAGATGTATTGTAGAATTGAGAAATTAAAGTCTGAACATTCAGATGCGATTAAGAAAACATCACCCAACGAATCCCTGAGACTGCAGTTACCCTAAAACTGAGAGATGCTTTCTAGAAAGGGGATTGGATATCCCTTAAACTTATGAAAGACTGTCTTGAATTGGAGTTATTTTTCAGTTTATTCTGAATGCAGGCTGTAGGGTTTCTCTCCCACGCTAGTGGAGTTTTGTTTGTTCACTGGTAATTCTTTTAGACAGTCATGTTTTCCCTCCATGCTAGTCTTATAACCATCCAACTGTTTCATGCTGAATTATTGAAACTTTTTTTTAATAATTTAAATCCTTCCATATTATTTGTAGATTGGTGTGGCATTCTATGACATGCTGCTGAACGTAGACCAGTGTAGCACCCACTTAAATTATATGGATCCTATCTGCGACTTTCTGTATCATATGAAATACATGTTTACTGGTGACAGTGTAAAAGAGCAAGTAAGTTAACTTAATATCTTTAATGATGTTTACCTTAGAAAACTTGACAATATGGTGTTAGACTTTTGTTTGGGTGAGAAATGTTAACTTCATTCTTTTTAGGAAATTTACACCACACCTTTTTAGGCTATATGAGTATACTACTTTCTAGGTGTAATGTAAAAGTCAGTACATGTTTTACTTCCTCGCACTTTTCTCCTTTGAGAGAACATCTGAAAAAGAAGTAGAGAGTTAATTTAATAGTCATTTAAAAATAACAGTATGATGATGTTACTGAAAATAGCAGGGAGGTATTGTGAATGAAAAGTATACTTTCTTCACTGTGACAAGGGCAAGTTGGACAAACTCCAGCTTATGTTAAAAGACTGGAAATAAAGAGGATAACTCTGGCTTATTCTACTTGAAGGGACTGGGCATGCTTACCTTGAATATTTTATATTCTGGGGAATTGTTCATGCCCTCACTCTTTTAAGGATTGTCTGTTCAAATAGATATTAGAGTTCTGTGTCATATGTTCTGTGCTTCAAGTGACATAAAAATTCTGGTGATGTTAACATATCAAAAGCCACTTTCTAATATACCCCAAAGCTGAAAGGGTATATTTCATGACTGTGTTTGCTGTCTCTAAGAAAGAAAACCTGAGCCGCATTGGAAGGATGGAGGCAGGGCAGATAGGTAGAATTTAGTGGTCTTTACTCTTACTTTAATATTATTTCTTTCTTTATTGGCAAATAAAACCTGATTAACTTAACAAGCTCTAGTCTACTGGGCATTTTGCTTAGAGCTGGGGACAGTGTGGTGTACCTTTATGCCTTGACAAGATTGTCAAGAAGAATGTCATCAAAAACAGTAATAGTTTGTTTAGTATATATTTCGTAATTTAACCTTTGGACAGCACAGTGAGAAAGGAAAAATTATTAATGAACAGATCGTTTTTGGTCAAGCTGAGTAAGCTATAAAATCGCTGACTAAGCTATAAAACTGCTTAATGTTTTTTTGTAACACACTGACTCCTGCGCTACAGTTTGTGTTAATTAAACCACACGCAAGTGTGAGCTCCTGGTGGTGTGATCCAGCGTCAGCATGTTTTAAATCATTTTAAGTAGGAGTACAGTTAATTTAATTTATTGAATTCCAACTATATAGATCAAAACAAAAAAAGTTATTCTGTGAAGAAATATTTTAGCTCTATTATTCTGAGAACTACAAAATATAATTGTGCTCATGTGAAAATTGCATTTTAATAAGGTGTTTAACTTTATGTACAGTTAACATTAATTTTACTAACTTTTGGTAGTGGAATGACTAGTTAGTAAGGTAAATGGGTATATAGTGTGTGCATATGTGTGAGGGACAACAGTATTTTTTCCTCATGAAGAGAAATAATTGTATCTGCTTTTGTAAAAAACATAAAGCTTTGTAGAGAAATTTCTTAGCTGTCGCACTGTACTTCCAGGTTTGTTGCTAGGGGTTGTGGGAAAATATTTTTAAAAGATGAAAATTGATGTTCTCTGTTTAAAATATTTTTTAATACATTCTTTTGTCTTAGGTTGAGAAGATTATCTGTAACTTGAAACCAGCTTTAAAACTTCGTCTCCGGTTCATCACACACATCAGTAAGATGGAACCAGCAACAGTGCCTCAACAGTCCATGAATAATGGGTCTCCAGCACCGCAGTCCAACCCGGTGCCCGTGTCCCTACCAGTCACCCAGTGACATCCGGGGGCACAGCAGTGAAGATGGAAACATAACTCTCTGGAAAGTGCACTCACATCTGTTCTATCTGAACATGGTCATTCTACAGTGATGTAGTAGAAGCAATGAAGTTCAGATTGTTTTATTTTGATTCAGATGATGAATCTTTTTGTACCTTAGACTCCTCTCTCCCTATTACTTATTTGTCTCTAAGAGATAAGTAATTTACATGTTTTTCTTACCTATAACAATTTACTCAAAGTACTTAGGAATAGGTCTGTTACCAAATGACTATTACTAGACACAGTCTTTTTTATCCTTGTATTTTTAACTTTTTATTATTATTATTATTGACAAATGCAGTCTCCAGATAAATTGTTTTAAATGTCCTATACCTGTGAAATAGTATGAATTTTTTTGTATATCTCTTTTGGTTTATCTTTGGGCTGCAAGACTTCTGTCAAGTGAAACACTAGAATGCATCACGGGAACAAACATGGTTGCATGCATATTTTTTAAGTAGCTTACATTTGTATCAGATTTCTAAGAAAATGGGCTACTGTTTCTTACAAGTAGATTGAGAAGTTTTTGCCTTTGCTGTGATCATGAACTTATATGAAATTTTTGGAAGCAATAGAGGAGTCAGAAATGTATCAACTTCCGAATTGTGTTTGTTGGTTCTCTAGTCTGTGTTTTTTAAATATGAATTAATTACTTTTCCAGGTTGAAATTCTCACCTGGCAGACAATGTGATTCTTAGAATTTTTATAATCTTGATATTTTAAAACATATATTATTATTTTTAAATATATACATTTTTGTTCTTAAGGATGTATTGGATTTTGAAAGACCGTTTGTTAATTTGGGAATGAATGGTATAAAAAACGTAAAAACTGAAAAAATAATTAGTAAAACCTGTTGAATAAAGTTTCTTATTCTGAATAAAGTGTCCTATTCGTTACTTCATTGAGTGAGTGTTGTGTGCCAGGTTGCCTGCGGGCAGATTTATAATAAAAAGCTGGGATACCTCCATGGACTGTCTGATACTGACCTGGGAATTAAGAGTTATCAAATGATTTAGGATAGTGAAATGTAGCCAGCTATATAAACTTACAAATTTTATTTCCCAATATTCGTTCTAGCCCTTTCTATGGTTCATAACATTGTAATCAGTAAATTTTTGTCATAAAAATCTAACTTAAAATTTATATCACAGTGTAAGTAATTTTTCTAAACTAATAATAAAATTCTCCAGAAAATGGACATAGAAAGTATCTTGCTAAGTGAAATGAGTCAAAAGAAGAGGGACAGATACAGAACTACTGCACTCATTTGTGAGGCAAAGCAAAAAATAGTATGAGACTGATATCCAAGACAAAAAGAAAAATGGGGGCCAGGACAAGTGGTCAGTGGTTGGAAGCTTGCACAGTGTGGGGGACAACAGGCAGTTAGGATAGAAAAGGGACCAGTATGACAATAATAGCTAGAATTGATCACTGTGGACAAGAACTGATATACTTGATTACCTTGTGTTATCTTTATTGCAAACCAGAATGCCCAATGGGAGGGGGAGAGAGAGAAGAAAAGTCCCCACCACAGAAGCAGGTGGGGGTGGGAGAAGTGGGGGCAGCAGGGAAACGGGGACATTGGTGTTGGGGAAATATACATTGGTGAACGAATGGGGGTTGGGACATACCTTATAAATGTGTCTCACCGTGATTCCATTAAAAAATACATGAATGAAAAATAGATATCTTTAAAACAAATTCTCTGGCTGTGTGAGATGTACAGCAGGGAGGATGCTTGCCTTGCATGCAGCCAACCCAGGTTCAATGCCCAGCATCCCATGTGGTCCCCCAGCACCGTCAGGAGTATTCCTGAGTGTAAAGCCAGGATTAAGCCCTAAGAACTGCTGTGTGTGACCAAAACAAAAAAAAATTCTCTAGGAAAGTCATACTTAGAAATGACTTCAAGTATTATATTTTTCTTAACACAGTCTCAATGTAGTCTAACTGCCACAAACCTTATACTGCTTTGAGATCCTAGGAGTGGAATAATTATGATACTTGCATTATGCAAATAAAATCAAAATATGGTAACATTTTTATATATACATTGGGATTGTAATTATAAGAATATACATTGAACATATACATTGGGATTGTAATTATAGGAATAATACAGTATAAACTCTTAGGAAAATTCCACTTTTTCCTCTGTAGCTTAATGAAAGGGAATATGATTTTCCTCCAAAGAGATTTTTTTCCTTTTTTTTTGTTCTTTTGGGCCATACCCTGTGGTGCTCAGGGATTACTCCTGGCTCTGCGGGTAGGAATTACTCCTCTTGTTGCTCAGGGGACCACATGAGATGCTGGGGATAGAACCCAGGTTGGCAGCTTGCAAGCTACCTGCTGTTCTAACGCTCCTCCAAAGAGTCTTCTTTAAAGAAAAGTAATTATTCTTCAGAGACAGTAAGCAAATACAGAAACTTCATTTGACTTTAGAAAGCAGCTGAGGGAGAAATGCCTTTATATTTATTGCATAATGACTAGGGCAGTAGGGACTAGGGAACAGGGTTTCCTGCAGTGTTAGAAATGTTCTCCATGCCTTTGCCTGTGTAATAGGAGCTACCAAGTCAGCTGAGAACGTGGAACATGACTAACATTCTAATTTTATTAATTTTTCATTATTTAAACTATATGTGGCCGATGTATTGAACAAGGCTTTCTAGAGTAGGATTTGTTTTTATCTAAAAATAGTTTTTAAATATCTTACAAAATTCATAGTGACAAATAGTTTAAAATTCTGCCCTGCCTGGAAAATTCAGATGGGAGAGGGCTTTTGCTTGCAATTGTTATATGATAATAACAAAGTCCTCTCATTGAGCCTGCCTTATTATAGATGCTACTCGTTGCTATATAAGTTGGGAGAAGGGAAAGCTTTTGTTTCCCTTCTTTTTATTTTAATTTATTCTCACCTTTTTCTCCCTTTTCCCACTATATCCCAGAGCCAAGAAGAATTTTTAGAATTTTAGCTGAGACATACTACATGCAGGTGCTGTGAGTAAACCGAAGGGCATTTGGAAGCCACAGATTATTTTCAGTAAAATCCCCATCTGAATTAGCTGAGTTTAGAAACAGATTAGCAGTTTGATTTCTTTAAATGCTACATTAAGAGCAGCCATGCTTAAAATATAACCCAAGGTTGAGGTTCAGAACAAGTAAAATTTGGCCATCTAAAGTTAATGAATTTAGAGATTGCCCAAGCCATTTTCGCCATTTCAGAGGAAGTATCAGAGTCAGAATTTAAATAGGCTTCACTAAGGTCTTAGAACAACTTATAGCATGAAATAATGATTTCATCTTATTTTTCAAAATCTTTCTTTGAGACAGAATACTTGTGTTGCATAAGTTTAGAAACATAGACAACATATAATCTTACAAAGAGTTTATTATAAAAATTATGTATTTTGAACAGCACGGAATGACTTGATAGGTGGAGTATTCTTTTCTGCTGCCAGGAGTTCCTCGATGTAGGGACTTAAATAAGTGTGAGTTCATTTTCTTTTGAAAATTACTGTATATTCTCTGTCAAAGTTTCAAAATGGGCAAATAAGCTTTTTAATTTTACAAAAGTTTGAATTTCCAAATCTTGAATTTTACACCATGAGGGATTTGATAGGATTGATACTGATTGTATTAATATTTACCAAGGCAAACATATTTTTCTGGAAAACCTAAGCAAATTATTAGATTTGCTACTTAGGTCATTAGCTGCAAGATTTTTATATATTTGCTTCCACACTTACTTAGGTGGACTAAGGTAGTCTATAGGCTTATGGTTACCCTCCCTTGCCACTCCAAAACAGGACAAGGTTATTGCTATTGCCGTATTCACTGTCCGAGTTACTTCTTCTGGTGTCTTTCCCAGAGATGGGTTCACTTCCATGATATCTAATCCTGAGAGCAGTCCTAGGATAGCAAATAGAAATAAGGTGATGTATTAAATAGTTGGCATTTTTCAATGGGTAGAAGTTAAATCAAATATCCAGGAGAGAAGGAAACTAACAGAGAAAACATTAGTGCATTATATGATGAGCATTCTGGAATTGTCAACTGTGGCATGGCTTTCATATCAGGGAGGTATGAATATATGTTGAACAAGTATATAATGACTATTTTTGGTGGGGAATGTGGGGCCACACACCTGGCTCTGCATGTAATAATTATGCTTGGCAGTGCTCCAAGGGGACCATATGGGTGCTAGGGACCAAACCCAGGTCAGTCAGGTGAAAAGCAAGGACCCTGCTCATGCCCACTGTACTATGGCTCCAGCCCCGATACTGACTTCTTTAACCACTCAGTTTTTTATTTGTTGGAGGATTGGTTTTTTTTCAATTTTAAATGAACATTTTTGTTTTTAATTTTTAACCAATCACCACGGATTACAAAATTATTGAAGATTGGGTTTGAGGCCACTCTGATGTTTACCCACCTGTTTTGCAAATTTCTTCTGTGATATAGAGACCTTCTCTGTACGTTAGACCTCCCGGGACTGGAGTACCAGTCGCTGGTGTGAAAAATGGGTCCAGTCCATCGACATCAAAGCTCAGATGAATTGGTCTTTTCTTTCTTTTAAGAGATGTGAAAGGAATTCCATTTAAAGCTGGTGATTTAACATTTGGTAGATTAATCACTGTACTCACTCGCTACTCATCGATTTGCTCCAGCAGGCATCAGTAATGTAACCATTGTGAGACTTGTTACTGTTTTTGGCATATCGAATATGCCACGGGTAGTTTGCCAGGCTCTGCCATGCAGGCAGGATACTCTCGGTAGCTTGCCGGGCTCTTCGAAAGGGGCAGAGGATTTGAACCCGGGTTGGCCTCGTGCAAGGCAAACGCCCTACTTGCTGCACCATAGTGCAGCATAGTGATAGATAAATACAGTTCTTATTTTATAAATGGTAACAACCCAGTGAAGTTCTGACTTGACCGAAGCCCTTAATACTGACAACTGTCAGTAATAGCTCTTTTAAGTAATACTCATGTAAACACCTGCACACAAATTCACAGAAGTACATACCTTCCCAGTAGGTAGCTGAGTGTTTCTTCCATCACTTTGCCAATTCCCAGTCTATCCACTTCAGTCATCGAATAGAATTTGATACCAAGAGTTTTCAAAATATAGCTATGAAAGGGGATATATTAAGATAATCTGTAATTAGTAAGGAGGATGATTCTGTTTCCTGATTTCTCTTGAAGAAACATCAAGTTCATGAAATATTTAGGTTCTATGAACTGTTTGGGTTTATTGTATATTTTTAACAGCAAATCAACTAAGATGTATTTAAGTCATTGTAAGTGTATAGCTATATGTCCCAAGCACAGACTCTATAGCACTGAAAACTAACAACACTAAGGCTAAGGTGCAACCACAAAACTTTGTAATGCACCTGTCAAGGTGGCCAGCAGGTAGAAATACACTTGGGGGAGGGGGAGGGAGAGGAACCTGGGGACAGTGATGGTGTGAAATGTACACTACTGAAGGGATGGGTGTTACAAGGCTGTATGACTGAAACCTGACCATGATCAGCTTTATAACTGTTATCTCACAGTGACTCAATCAAAAAAAAAAAAAGCAGGCAGCAGGGAGGGGGTAAAGAGGAAGGGGTGTCAAGGGGGACTGAAGGGAGGGAATATGAGGATACTGGTGGAGAGAAGTTGACACTGGTGGTATAACTGATGTTGAAATATTATATGCTCCGAACTCAACTATAAACAACTTTGTAAATCATGGTTCTTTAACTAGAAAAAAAAAATTGCTTAAGGTAAATCACTTTAGGGGCCAAGGAAATAGATCAAAGGGTTGGATACATGCCTCACATACAAAAAGCCAGATATGGGATCCCTGGCAACATATGCCTTGCCCTGGCACCAGCAGTTTGGGTCCTGGTGGCCCCATCACTGCCAAGACCAAGCAGCACAGGGTCCCTGGGGACATGAGCTCTGACCCTTCAGGCCTGCAACCGCCAGGCTGAGCATTACTGGGAATGCCCCCTGGGCACCAGCAGAAGGCCCTTTCAAATCATCTGTATATACAAGTTTGCACTGTCTGTAAATTAATTTTTTTATTTGCGTTCAATAATATCAAGTGGATTTTAAAAGATTTATAAGTTGGTGTTTAAAATAATTTTCTCTCCTCTATTTGACTCATGTAAGCTGAACATTCAAAAGGATAGAGATGAAGGTAAATCACATAAAGAGAGAAACTTACTGTTCCCCAGGGTCCACATCTCTCAGGCCAATATACACAATATCTTTGGCAGTTATGCAGGGAGTCACCCAGGAGAATCCTGGTACATCGGGGATCTAAAATTGCAATATTTCCATTTGGTTATATATGTTCCTTTTGAGGAAATCTATTGAAAGTCAAGGGCATTGGTTAAATTACATATATCTTATATTTAGGACATAAAATTTGAGGAAATTGTTAAAATAGAACAAAAATTAACATTTGAATATCTGTCTTTCTCCCTGATGTCTTTAATTGCTTTGGCATATTAAAGGATGAATCCTGGCTCTGTGCTGAGGGATCACTACTGGCGGGCCCTGGGGATTATATTATGGGGGACCAGAGATCAAACTCAAGTCAGCCAAGTATGCGACAAGTCCTTAGCTGATATACTATATCTCTGGTCTCCAAAAGAATTTTTTAATCCTAGAATTAAATAATACCCAAGATGCTATTTTGAATCATAAGCCTCACTGGTTCTTGACATTGTCTAGACTTGCATCTGAAACATTGTAAAATCATTTTAGGTGTGCATTAGGTTTTTGTAAAACCTGTTTAAATGTAGACTTCATATCATACTTTCAGTTTTTGTGTTCATAAAGCATGCAGCAATGCTCAGGGGTGACTCCTGGCTCTTTATTCAGAGGCTACTCCTGGTGATCCCATGAAGGATGCTGGGGACAGAACCCAGGTCAGCCTTATACGAGGCAATGATCCTATCCTCTGGACTATCTCTCCAACCCCAACAACAGATTTATTTTTTAAAAATTAAGATAGAAAATAAATGAAATCAGTTGGCAAGTTAATAAGATGGAAGTAGAGAATCTTGCCACCTTTATGATACAACATTTTGCTTTAAGATGCAGAGGAATTTTTGGAGACAACATCAATATTTCCAAATAAGATGGTAGAGGGTTTTTCTTTGTTTTTGGACCGGGGTTATAGGGGGTGTGGGGCTGCCAGCAGTTTTAAAAATCAGCAGAACCTATTGGTTCTCCAGAAGCCATGAAGCACTGGGGGTTGGACCCAGAACCCTGTGCATGCAAGACATGTGACCCCACCTTTGAATTATCACCCTGACTCAAACACAAGATTTCTTTCTTCCCTTCCACCTCCTGAATTTGTGTTAATAATTATTTAGTAGAACAGCAACAAGTCCTTTACCTTGCCCTTTAGTTCCTTCAGGAGGAAAGACACAGGTTGTCCATGCAAGTTCCCACTTGATGTCGTCTGTGGAGTGTTGATATCTGTGTGAGCATCCACCCAAATTACACAGAGATCCGAGTGGACCTTGGCATGGCCACAGATACTTCCAACCGCCAAACTTTGGGGGAGAAAAGTGTGCACACTCATCAGGCTTCCAATATTACGTGCATCACATTAACTCAGTTCCTATTTATGTCAAATTGACCAATGTTTTTCATAAGATTTAAATTAGAGATGTAAGCAAAACAATTTTAACAAAGATTAAATACAGCTTATGCTTAATCCTAACAATGCCTCCTTTCATAGAGAGCATTGCTGAAATAAAAGGATTGGTTTCTAAACTACCTAATGAAACTGCAAATTGTAGTTTAATCAACAATTAAACATGTGTTGAAGTACCAATCACACAAGAAATTCTTTAGCATGAGACATGATTCAAATTTCAGGATTAATTTGGCTAATTATCTTTACACTCATCTTCCTTGGGAGAGAGATAATTCTACCAAGTGAATGTTCACAGGTTTCTTCCATTTTTCTTAAACTAGAGAGCATTATTCAGAAATACACACAACAACCTCTGCCAGTGTATGCTAAGGACTCACTCTCTCTTTCCAGTGTTCTGATCGTCTCCTTGAACTTATCTATCCTGCCGCACAGTTGAGAACTCACTCTGACCCAATCCAGAACTCAGAGTTCATTCGAAAGGCTCCATGGCCCCCAAAATTTTCCAGAATGGAACAGCTGTGGAATATCTTACACAACAATGAAATATATCTCCCACTCATCACAGCTTACATATTATAAATGTTTAAATTCTTAGAATAGAGGTAATTATGCCCTGATGTTCAGGCATTAATGATTAAACTCTACGTTTGTTTTCCCTTCAGGTGTATTGCATTTTGATATCACTCATCAAACTACCAATTGCAAAAAAAAATTGCAAGTTTTTTCTACTTAAAAAGGAAAGCAAACTTCAGTTTCTCACTTGAAATTTGGTTACAGAATCCCTGTTGTATTTAGAGGAGAAAACTCAAGGAGTTAAAACCAAATTGTCTTGGAGAATCATAGATAAGATAACAATGTCTCTATTTCCTATTTATTTAGAAATATCAACCTTTAATGTTTATAATTTTTGGTTCAATCACACTCTGGAAAATTATCTGGGAGCTTGAAAGAAAATATTTAAAAGGTCAATGCACACAAAATATTTTCTACAGTTTTTTAAATGATGAAAAAAATTGAGATGGGGTACTACTGGGCCACACCTGGAGTACTCAGGGGCTACTCATGGCTCTGTGGTCAGAGATTACTCCTGGCAGTACTCCAGAGGCCATCTGTGGTCCAGGGATTTGAATCAAAGTTAGCCTAATGTAAAGCAAGTGCATTAAACTCTGCCAATGCAAATTAGAAAATTACTTGAATATCTGACAATGTATATGCAACACAGTGACATGAAACTTTGATGAAAATTTATGGAACTGTTTTTATTTTGGACCACACCTGGCTTTTCTTAGAGCTTATTCCTGCCTCTGTGCTCAGGGGTCACTTCTGGCGGGCTCAGGGGACCATATGAGATGCCAGGAATCAAACCCAGCCTGACCTTGTGCAAGGCAAGTGCTCTACCCACTGTTTTTGTTTGGTTTTTTGGGGGGCAGAGGGCACAGCCGTCAGTGCTCAGGGCTTAATCCTGAATCTGCACTCTGAGATCCCTTCTGGAGGGGGCTGGGAGACCGTATGGGGTGCCTGGCATCAAATCCCAGTTGGCCCAATGCAACACTCTACCCCTGTACTCTTTCCAGTCCCAAATTTAATCAACATTAAAAAATTATGCTTGCATGTAGCACAAAAGTAATATGAAAATTCATTCTTCGGATTAAGAGCAACACACAAAATTGTTAAAATCATACACAAGCAAAAACTATGGTGGGAAAAAGTATGCCGGGTTTTCAATTCTTGTTCAAATAATTATTAGGAAACTTCATTGCAATCTTTTTCCTTTATATGTGTGTGTATACTATTGTTGGAAATGAAGCAAAATAAGCTAAGAATGTCCTCATTTCCTATTTAGAAACTTCATTCTTTGATGGACATTTTACTGAAATCTATTCATATGTTATCTTTTTTTCTGGAACAATTGATATTGTGA
Source organism: Sorex araneus (assembly GCF_027595985.1). Taxonomy (NCBI): domain Eukaryota; kingdom Metazoa; phylum Chordata; class Mammalia; order Eulipotyphla; family Soricidae; genus Sorex; species Sorex araneus. The sequence continues at coordinate 157,783,515 of NC_073305.1, read as the reverse complement.
GACTTTAAAATGGAGCTAAGTCTGTTTTTTTTTAAATAAAGCAGTAACCAGTAACATTTAAAAAGTGAGAAAATATGTTTTAAATATTAACCAAAATTTTCACTCTATTTCTCTCTCTCTCTCTCTCTCTCTCTCTCTCTCTCTCTCTCTCTCTCTCTCTCTCTCTCTCTCTCTCTCCTCATAAGTTCCGGTTGAACTTCCATTTTTGTCATTTGTGCGTAGTCCCAAAGAGACAACCACTGAGCCAGACCTGTGGTCTCCTCCAAGTACCAGGCTGGTCCTTCCATTCTTCTTGACATCGGCCACCACACCAGCCAACTGCTCATTGGCTTTGCCCACAGATCTTGGGAATTTCACAATTTGAAAGGGAGTATCATTAGGGACATCAGCGAAGGGTAGATTTCCATAATCTTTCACATCACACTCTATAATTAAAATGAAGAGTATCAGGTTATTAAATATATATGATACATACATATGCTACACAGCATACATAAAATATAATATATACATATTGACAAAGTCATCTTAGTGTGATTTATAAAATGAGTGAACTTTCTAAAATGTGGGCGAAGAAAGCCTTGAAGACTTTGCTGTGACTAAATGCCATGAAGGTGGAAACTATGTCTACTTTTTCTTAAACCATCTAGCCATGCACACTGATGCTGCCTATTGTGTACCAGTTTCTCAGAAAACACTTGCTGGTGGACCCAGTTAGATTAATTACTATTACAGCCATGGTAGTCGTTCCCTTTGGAACTAAGGAATAATGTCACTTTGTTTGTATATTAGTGTCTCTCTCTCTCTCTCTTTCTCTCTTTCTCTCTCTTTGTGTGTGTGCTTTCTAGTATTCTAAAAAGAGTTCATTTCATTTCATTTTAATTATAGAGTGTGATGTGAAAGATTATGGAGATCTACCCTTCGTTTACTATATGTTTTATACATATAGTAAAGAAGAGTTAAAACTAAAAGTTTATGTATGTTTATGACCTAAAGAAAATGCACCCATATTTTCTACATGTTCTTTGTACTTTAAGTTCTTGATTTCAGACCCCTCTGTTACCTGTATAACTTAACCTTCCTGTAATTTCTTGGGGTTCTTCCTTGGTGGAGGGGCACACTTGGCAGTGCTCAGGGCTTACTCCTGGCTCTGCACTCAGGGATCATTCCTGGGTTAGCTGGGAGACCATATGGGGTACCAGGGACTGAACCGAGATCAGCTGTGTGTGAGGCAAGCACCCTACATACTGTACTAACTCTCTAGCTCCACTTCCTGTATTTTCTCTGTGTACTGTACCAGCCTCAGAGCTGCATTATCAGAATAAGTGCATACAGGTAGTTAGCAGTGAGCATGACACCATATAAGTAAAGATAGAGAGGCTTTATCATACTTTTCTAATAAGATGTTTTAGGTAAGCCAAAATTCCTAAGAACTTCCTAAAAATTATATGAGATCAGTTCACTGTTCTGAATGAACTAGTCACTGAGCATTGTTTTCATTACCAGTTCTTGTGTTTCTATAATTCATTAACACCTTTAAGACATTTAACGAAGGAGCAGTGATGTGGCAAGCCTTCTGTTCCATATTGGGTTTTAAAAAAGAAAACATATTGGAGTTTTATGAAGTAATTCTTACTTGCTAAAATTTACTAATTTTAAGCATACAGGTCAACTAATTTGAAAAATATTGAGTCTACAGCCATCATCGTGATCAAGATTTAGAACATGTCTGTTGACCACTGTTGGATAACATTGAGTTGTCCTTGCTCCTCCCGCAGGGAACTTAGGTTTATTGAGTTACTTTTACAACAGTGCCCCTGAGGCACACGCAGTTCCATCAAGCACTAATAATCCTATATTGCTTTTCTCTTTCCTTTATGTCACTTGCATGGCTTAGCAATGTCCTTTTTGTATAGACACTGGAAGACAGTTCATGCTATGCTTTGTAACATGAGAGTTAATTGACTCTAAATAATATTTACTCCTGGGCATCCGTATTTACTTGACTTAAGCCTCAGTTGCCCTTAGTTCCTAGCACTACAAAAGCAGGGTCTTGACGAAGGGACTGGATGGACCCAGGGAAAGCTGTAAACTCTCCTGGCATCAAAAGGGGACAAGCTAAGCACCATAAGTATAATAAGTTAAGAGCACGGTCATAGAACAAACTGTCATGACCTAAAAAGAAGTAACTAAATAAGGACCCTGCTGTGTTTAGAAAAGATTAACCTGGCCTGAGAACTGTGGTCTGGGGTAATAGCAAGCTGTCCCCAGGAAGAGCCAACCTTTAAGCTTAATATATCTCTTACTGTGTTTACACAAAATGAATAGAATTATTATGAGAAGTAAATTTACAATGATTATTTACGTGGATTACTAGCTGAGGAAAGAAGAAAGCAATACACTCTAGATGGACTCCCGCCCTTGAGTGGATCTCATAGTTATCTGGAGTGCTGACAGATGAGATTTTGTCCTTGAGTTAATCTCCTAGAAATTTCCCTGAAGGAGTAACTTTACCTCTGTGTGTTATTATGACCATGTTTAAGCCCACTTATGTGTACCCCCAACCTTCATGATTTCAACATAACTATGCTGTAAGGGAAAAGTGGGGACTCTGAGGAAGAGAGACAGGAACTAGGAGGACTACAATGAGGAGGAGGAGGAGGGAACTATGATGACTGGGACTACGACCAAAACTATGACTACAGTTGCACTGTAGGGGAGAGATCAGATGATAATGAGGAGCCCCAGTCTGTTTTTCTGTTCCCCCGTCCTTTGTCACCTTGGGCCGGCAAGGGGAACGGTTCTCGGCTACCGAACGCTCATGTCCCTTGCGCATGCCCACAATTTTCTTTTGGAAACTCACTGACCCCCAGATTTTCTTGTGCCTCTTTGCAGACAGTCCTCATATCTCTTCTGCCAAGCAACTGTTGATTTGATTGGTTATTATGCTCGTGTCTTTTCTAGATAAAATATGCAGTCTTTTTTTGTGTAGCTTCTTTCACTTGCAAATTGTTCTAAAGAGTCATCCATGTTCTTGCTGTTTCTGTTTTAATTGTTGAATATTACTCATACACAAGCACCACTTTTTTAGTTATTCATTCACCACTTAATAGGCATTTTTAGTTTCCTCATTTTCTGTCATTAAAAATATTGCTACACGAGGCCAGAGCAATAGTGCAGTGCATAGGGTGTTTGCCTTGCACATGGCCAACCCAGGCATAGTCCAGCATCTAATATAGTCCCTCAAGCACCGCCAGGAATAATCCCTAAGTACAGAGCCAGAAGTAGGGGCTGGAGCGATAGCAGAGCGGGCAGGGTGTTTGCCTTGCACGGGGGCTGACCGGGGTTCAATTCTCAGCATTACATATGGTTCCCCGAGCACCGCCAGGAGTAGTTCCTGAGTGCAGAGCCAGGAGTAACCCTTCTGCATCACCGGGTGTGACCCAAAAGCACTGTAGCACTGTCGTCCCGTTGTTCAACAATTTGCTCAAGCAGGCACCAGTAACGTCTTCATTGTGAGACTTGTTACTGTTTTTGGCATATCTAATACACCATGGGTAGCTTGCCAGGCTCTGCCACTCGGGTGGGATACTCTCAGTAGCTTGCCAGGCTCTCCAAGAGGGATGGAGGAATCGAACCCAGGGCCCAAAAGCAAACCAAAAGAAAACAAAGCCAGGAGTAATCCCTGAGTATTCCTGGGTGTGGTCCCCAAAACAATATATATATATATACTTGTAATATATTATAGATTTATATTGCTACAAATATTCAAGTGCCTATCTTTGTAGGTTAATGTTTTTACTTATTTTCAATAAATACCTTGGAGTGTATTTTGCTGCGTATTTTTTTTCTTTTGGAAGGATAAAAAAGCTTTATTGATAAACACGTATGTTTAAGGAGTCCAGCTAACAAGTACACAGGGATCTGCGAGAGATCACCACTGCACCAGACACCCCCCACCCACTGCTAGGATTGCAGCCATGAGATGGCCCCAGCAGACCCCTGTCATACAGGCTGCCCCTCTGGTCACCCGTCTCCCTTCTGTCAATTGTGCTGGGGGCAGGAAGAGGCAGAGAGCAGTCCCGGTCTTCTGGCTCCTGGGGCCTGCGGCAGTTCCCTGCCCTCTGAGGAACTGGCTCGGAGCCCAGGAGTGGCAGCCTGAGGCGGAGTCAGAGGGCGGAGGAGGGAGACCGCAGCTGCTTCATATCCTGAGCAGAAAACCTGAGTGATCTTACAGCAGCATCGGCCTGCAGATCTGGTGATCTGGGAAATACGTGTGTATTTAAAACGCTGCCAACATGATTTTCAAAGTGGCTATATTGCACATTTCCTCCAAGAATAAATGAAGATTGCTCCATACCCAGTACAAAACTTCACCAGGACATAAAAAAAAAATACATATACATAAAAAAAATTTCTTAGCCTATCAATTTCATTGGCATGTTATGTATGTGTTTATACCCATACAGACATATAATGTAAAAATTAAACACTGTCATTACTAGATTTCATTGATTTTTCTCTTATGTAGTGGTCTTCTTGAAAGCCAAAGTACGACCTTAGAAAAAGAACCCATAAAAGCACAAGAAACAAAATTTAGCTGATCATATTTTAACTTAAACATTACCAAGATCTTGGGACCAGAGAGATGGCCCAGAAGGTAGGACACTTGCCTTTCATGTGGCCAACCAATGTTCAATCCCCAGCACCCCATATGGTTCCTCAAGCCCCATCAGGAGTGATCCCTGAACTTAGAACCAGAAGTAAGCTCTGAGCACAGCTAAGCATGGCCCCCAAACAAAACAAATTACCTAGATCTTTAAGTTTCTCAAGCAGGCCACCCCGTCTCAATGCTGCTGGGCCTTCTTCCACTCCTCCTCGTGGCTGAACAATTAAAAATAAAGTAAGTCAGTCATTCCACAATAGTAATTCATTCCAGCACTTTGTCAGTTGAAGAGTCATGCTCAGTTTTTTCAGTCTCTACAGAACCAGGAATTTGCAGCCTCTCATGTAACCACAAGAAGATCCCTTGGATTACTCCTATATCAAAAAGGAGGATCAGGAATTAGAATAGTTAGATAATTGTCTTACAGGAGTCCAGCTAACAAGTATTAGTGTCAGATCACATCTTGATCTTTGAGATTTCCAAATCCAGATCATTTCTTCTGGTCCCTCCAAATATTCAGTATTGCAAACACATGTTTCATACAAGCAAACAGGCAGTTGTAGGTACAAACATCTAACGATGAAAGATTTTGTCTTTGATCAACTAGAAGTTCATAAAGAATTTGGATATTTAATTCCAGTGCCAGTACAAGGAGATGTGCTTCAGTGCAGACACACTAGGTAATAACAAACACGATCCACATCACTCTGGTGGTGACAGTGTGCCAGGGAAGGCTGCATGGGGCATGTGTCAGCTAGCTGAGTCTCGCAACACAGGGAAGTACTCAGAAAAATAAAATAGAGTGAAAGAAACTTTTGCAAACCAGAGTAGGAGCTTGGAAATAAACCAAAAAGCACAAGAAACAGAGTGCGGTATGAGAGATATCTACAGGCCCTCTTCAGAATTTGGGTTCTTAGTTAATCTCATCACCTGTGAGCTTAATAGACCATCACTACAGACCACAGGGACCATTGCTCTATTTTAGGCTGTGACCTGATTAAGTGCATTCCATGAGAATTCCACCCTTGCTGTTTATTAAGGGAGCACACCTCTTCCTCCTTGCAATAAATCATCTCCAACCTTCTCAAGGCAGGTTATCAATCTAAAGAAACAATCCTTTTATGTCTCTTTGATTCTACTATTTTAGCAAGGTTTTTAGATACAAAAGTTTATTTCATGTTGTCAGATGAGATGATATGCCAAAAGACACATGTCTATTTCTACAATTGTGTGTGTGTGTGTGTGTCTGGGGGGTGTTGAATATTTCTTCCAAACCAAGCAAATATTTCTTTCCAATTCAAATATCCACAGTGACCATCCCTGAGTGTCAGGCAAATCTTTAAGGTCAGATTCCCAGTTCTGATATTATTCTGATATTATATTCTGATATTATCCCCAGTTTCTTCCAAACCAAGCAAATATTTCTTTCCAATTCAAATATCCACAGTGACCATCCCTGAGTGTCAGGCAAATCTTTAAGGTCAGATTCCCAGTTCTGATAGCCAGGGATGTTCTGTCCAAGATACTTTGTCCATTCCCTTTCTGAATGCTCCCTATTCACCGTCGAGCACATTCAATGTCCCCCTTTTAAAAACTCAACTAAAAAACTTATTCGCTCATATTTGCCCTTGGGTTTGTGTCTGCCTTGTCTTCTCTCAATTCTTCAATTTTGAGCCAATATTTCCTACACATGCGGCACTATATTTTGAAGTGCAGAGCTGACAATTGCTGTTTAAAATTGTCAAGTTGATAAAACTTCATTTTTTTTTACTTCCTCTACCTTTGAAACTTTACAACAAATTTTATGGACCTTAAGTGGACACTATATGTTCTCTAATATACTCTTTAAATTTCCCACAGTGACTTCTCTACCTGTATCCTTCTCTCATGCTTCTCAATACTGAGCATTGCTTAGGGTCTGATTTATTTGCCCACTTTGGAAATCAGGCTGTTAGCAATATTGACTTTGAAACTGAATCCCAATCCCCAGCGATCTCAGATGGAAGATCAGCTATGGATCTAAAACAAACAAACAAAAAAAGGCATCAATTCAGGTCATGGACACATGCTTTGGGATCAGACAGTTTGGTCTTGGCTTTCTCCTTAAACAAACTCTCTGAGTCCTGGTTAACTATAAACTAACTATATTGCCTTCTGAATCATTTTGCTGTCACTTCCCTCCCATGGTGTAAGTGGGTGAAGCAAACAAGAGTCCTTTGCAAGGTCCTTTGTAGCCACCTATGCTTTAAGCCTCTTTTGCCTGTGTGTCAAATGTTTATTTTTTTAATTGAGAACTGTGAGGGCTATTTATCTGTTTGTTTTTTATCTTTTATGTTCTACTTTATTATTTATTATTTTATAAAGTAGTTCACAATATTTGATTATATCTAATATTCGAACACCAATCCCACCAACATTACACCTTCCCACCACCAAATTTTGGATGTTTCCATCTTGCTGCTTATCTGTTGACCTCCTTTCCCCATCCCCTCTACATTATGATTTAATGTAGAATAAAAAAATCCCTGAATCTCCATACATGGAACAATAAGCTTCACTCTCATGGGGCCATGATTTAATTGCTAAAGAGTTATGGGAGGGGGGATGGGTGGTGTTGAAGGAATTGCTGAAAACAGAAAAAGCTTCAGGCTATATGTCAAAATGTTCTCCCCTCAAAGGGTGATTATCCACCAGAAGCTTTCTACTGAGCCCTTCAGAGTATAGCTTGTTCACTGTGTTCTTCCTTCTTTTCTTCCTTTCTTTCTTCCTTCAGTCCTTTGTCCTTCCCTCTTTGAGTTTTTATCCTTCCCTCTTATCATTTTTATCTTGTGGTCTGTTATTTTAATTCTCTTCGCTAGAATCTATTCCAAGAATAAGTGAGTGCAGTGTAGAATGTGAGATGAACTCAACATAAAGGGAAACACTCTGTCAGTCAAATGTCTCTGTGTTCCAAAGAACCTTTGAAAGATCTCCCCGGGGAAAAGAGGCTGTGATTCTAACAGTAAAATTCAGATGGGGTTTCCAACCTGAGACTACTCCTAATTTGTTTATGGTGAAAAAAACAGAAACAAAGTGATATTTGAAACCAACATACTACCAAGATAGGCAAAGGGACTTCTGGAGAAAGTTTCATTTCATACAATGACAAAATCTCCGTCTTGTTTGTTTTAGTTTTTTCCTCCCCCCACGACTTTAAGCACAGACATGCTGAAGTCTAGAGTGTCTATAATTACGTTCCATTGCCAGAATGAGTGTGGTGTCCAGGCAGGAAAAAAAAAAGACTATATTTAAATGTTGTTGGCATGTTTTGACAATCTGGGAGTCTCATAAATTAGTCCTCTCAGTCAATAAGCAGAGTCTTTCTGTTTTTCTTTTTCTAACTCTCAAAAAGTGAATTCTATCTACACAAAGGACTCTATGTAGTTCATGAACTAACACTTTTGTGAATCATTAAAGCTCAAATAATAAGCATCGTTCACAAAATTGCATAAGACAATAATATTTAGTTCCTCCAAATTAAAAAAAAAATCTGAAGATTGCTGCCAATGTATGAAAGTTTCAAGGTACTAATCATGTAACTAACCAAACATGTTCCTTAAAAAGTCTCTCTTACTCTACTTATATACAGTAACACCAAAAAGCAAAGTAAGCATAAAACTCTTTAAAATACATAGCTACAATGCAGAAAAGTTTATTTACATGCAAATAAAAATACGTTCTCTTAAAAATTAGAGGAAAATTCTAGATTCTAATAAAATTGGCTGATTAGGAGTCACAAGAATAGTAAATATAGTCACTGTATTTGTAACTATAATTATACTAGAAAATATCTAGAAAATTTAAAAATTTACTTGAATATTCTAGGGACCTAGTTAACAAGATATGCATACCTTACTAATTTTACATCTTGAACTTTCTAATCAATTCCAGCAGCAATTCAAATCCAGGCTTTTTACTCACTTGTCCCTTTGAGAAAGGAGCTCCCACGATTCCTATGGATTTTGTTTTGGAACTCATGTTCTGACACTTCTCGTCTCTGCACCTGAGTTCTCCAGTCAGCTACCACTCTCTGCAGCCCTCAGTAACAGAGGGCACCTATATTTTCCACTTATAATTGAGCTAAATCTGTTTATCCAATGAGAAAGATTGGCTCCACCTACTGAGCTAAAGTATGACAGTCAATGAGAAGTCTTGCAACTTCCTTACATGTGAAATAATCAGGAGTCCTCCCAGTCTAGGTCTCTAATTAAGAAGTCTATTCATTCTCCAAGTTCAAACAACAGATGACACAAATCTTTAATTACAAGATTGATTTCCCAATACAATAATGTTTTCTGCTCAGGATCAATTCCTCAAAACCGTATATGCAGGTCCATGTCTGGGGCAGTGCACACTCAGGGCAGAACACTTACCTCCTTCACAATTTTAAGTCTTCTGGCATTACTATTGGGCTGGGACCAGCAAGATGGTCTCTCTCGCCTCCTTTTCAACCCTACCAGCCAGGCATCAGGTTTTACAAACTAGGATTAATGGTTAATCCATGAGACATACCTCCTACATCTCTAAGATATATATAAAACTTCCTTTTCTGATTATTACTTAATAAAGCATGATTAGTAAAAAAGCATGATCAATAAAAGTCCGGAGTGCCACTAGACTTTTGAAATTTGCTGCATATGAAAATAATTAAATATTTTTTCAAACTTAAAAGGGATTTATTTGTGATTTCCCATATATATTTAGCTTGTAAATACAAGACTGTAAATGTATTAAGAGACAATTTCTGTTAAAGTTTTCATTGTGTTTCACTTCAAGTACTGCACAAGTTAAAATCTGATAAAGGATTTACATTTGGTTATCTGAAACTTCCCATCTCAGACTCATGTTTAATGTGGTGGGTGACTCCATTATCTCCTTAGACACCACCAGCAGGAAAGTCTCTCCTTTATGGCTTCTGGGGCTCTCATTAGTTAGTGTACATACAGTTTTCGTTTTCTATGTCATTGTCATTATCATTGCTATCTTCGTCACTTTCTAACGGGATGCCTGTTGCAGCTGAAGCACCTTTAGTTTCTCGGTCAAGAGGGAAAAAGCCAGTTCCACTGAAAGTGTCTTGCCTCTGGTAGAAGAGCACGTACGCAGCTTTGGACACAATCTGATCTTCAGATGCTGTCGAGACACTACTCTCATCAAAGTAGTACCATTTCCCATTATCTTTATTTTTTGCAAAAGCAGAATAATGTCCTCCTCCCATCCCTCCATAGTGGTTGGAAACGGCGATCAAATTATAGCAGCAAGGACCCGCATTTGGATTAATTAGGAATTCTGACATATCCAAGTCACTTATAGGAAAGTCAACTAAGGTATCCAATTTATCTCTCATGTATCGACTGTAAGAAAATAGTTTGAGATGTACCACAAGTACTGGAGGCAGTAACCATAAATCTAATTTCTTTGTGGCTTGTTGATGTTCTTTACAATTTGGACAATACCAAGAATCCTCAGCACCTAGCTTTTCCTTTGTTGTAAAAAGCTCAATGTAATCTTTCAATTTCACAAAGGGTTTTTTGGGAGGTTTATATTCCACACTTTTATGTTTCTCAAAGTCCTCAGCAGCATTTTCATCAAAGTATCTTTTTTTTCAAATCAGGATCCCAATCCAAAGCAAGAAAAGATCTTTCATCTAGCCTAAGCTGCCTGTCATCAAATCTTATATGCCGGGTGTCATCTTTGATGTAGTTGGTATCGGTATTGCCTAAATTGTTGAACTGGAATGTAAACAATCTCTTTTTGTGTTCCGTGAGTTGACCTTTGCAAGTTTCCTCAGTACATAATCCAGAATCATTATCTCCTCCAACCGAATCTTCAGACTGACTGTTTTCATTTTCAGAGGGAAGTTTTTGATCTTGGCTGGACTCATCATCCGGCTCATCTGTTTCCATTTCACTTGGTGAGCCTTCTTTATGGATGCCATTGGGGCTGTTCCCATTAATATTTTGGTCTTTACAGCAATGTAGGGATCCTTCAGTTTCTTCAGTTTCAGTGGATATTTTGACATTACCGGCACATTCTCAAAAGTAGAAGATTATAGAGTTTATCTTCAGTATTGTTTCATGGTACTGCTATAAGAAAAGGCTGACCAAAAAGTGAGGAACCAGTATGGTGTGTGTAACTTGAATTTCTAAATTTTTCTCTTAGGCAAACAGGAATAATCACATGCTCTGTATCTTCTGTCCTATTGATGTTAATCTCAAACACATAAATATCATTTCGCTCCATAATACTACTAAGGTTTTCATCCATGGCAAATATTCTGTGAAATCTATGATTGTATATATCAGTGACTATCATCTTATCTGCAGGTATGCCTGACAAAGTAGAGAGTGCCGTACAAAGATCTTGTATGTTTCCAATTTTGGGGACAACCACTTTGTACTGCATAGGTTTGGTAAGTGGATCCATTCTAACTAAGTAAACTTCTAAGGTATGCTCTTTTTTCATGGGCAAAGGAAGTGTCAAGTAACAAGAAGGATCAAATGTGACTGAAATCTTTGCACATTCAGGACATACTAAAGTTGACTTGTAAAGGCCATGAAATATGTCGACTATGATAGAATCATTTCTTCTTCTTTTTTTTTTTTTTTTTTGCTTTTTGGGTCATACCCAGCGATGCTCAGGGGTAACTCCTGGCTTTGCACTCAGGAATTACTCCTGGCAGTGCTTGGGGGACCATATGGGATGCCGGGGATCGAACCCGGGTCGGCCGCGTGCAAGGCAAATGCCCTACCCGCTGTGCTATCACTCCGGCCCCTAGAATCATTTCTTTTTTTATGATTTTCCCAGGCTTCTTCAGCAACCACCTTATCTGGCCTCCCATCGGCGTCTTTTAATTGTATGTATGTTTTTTTCCTAATTCTATTCAAATCCTCATGTAGACCATCCAACAGGAAAGCTAGTAATTCTTGACAGTCTTGCTGCTGGTATCCAGAGAACTGCGGTGCAAAATGTCCTACTTGTGTCTTAAAGGCTCTTGGTGTGACGTAGCTAAATTTTCCAGACCACATTTGTTTGATCAGTTCAGCATAAGACTTAGCTATTTCACCTCTCATTCCTAAGGGATTGTCAAAATTCAGTTCTTCTTGATACTTATCATTGAGGAAATATTCAGTATGTGGAGGTGTGTTGCTCAAACACTGAATAGCTGAGTTCATGAAGTAGGTATTTCCCAAGTTACTCAGGCCACAGAGGCCTGGCTGCTCATTATTTCTTCCAGGTTCTGAATAATCATAGTTCTTATAAGCAGTATATGATGGAAGACAATAATTTGAGTTTTTCACATTTCTGTTGTTGATGTTGTTATAATTATTTGATAGAGATGAAGGAGATATCTTTGGTAAAGTTGAAAAATTGGATGCACCTGGGGACTTAGGAGCAGAAGGACCCCTTGGCCATGTTCCATCTTCATTTTTCTGTTCTATCACTAACACCTGTCCTTGGTATAAACCAGCATCCTGAATAGTGCTGTCTGGCTTATTCAGTGGCTCAAATGTATTACTCATGTATTTGTTCCACAATCTTGTCTCCTTCTCATCTGGAATAATGAAGATTTTTCTGATTTCCTTTTCAATTGTATCTATTGTGTCAGCTTTGCTAAATCTTCTAGTTACAACATTATTCATGTTGCCATTTTCACAAAGCTTCGGTTCTGTGAGATATACTTCTATTTTGCAGTGCTTTACAAACATACCCTGTTCAAGCACCTTCCGTGCTATTGATTCTTGCCCTTCCATCAATGTGTACCAGCTGACAAGTTTATTCCAGCCCTCCGTTGGCAATAATATGTAATCCAATTCATCGATAAGATGCTCTTTGAGTGACTGGGCATCACCATCTTTGAGAAGTCCAGAGTTATCAATAGGTCCAGGATATACATTTTGATCTCCCATCTGGTATTTGTCCCAACTGTCAAAGCCAACATATTTTTTCCACTGTTTGAACCAGCGACTATCAACTAGGTACCAGGTGTCCCCCTTCCGGAGTGAGATTTTGAGCAGCTTCGCAATGTCAGAACGCTGAATGTCCAGATCCACCACTCTGCCTTCCGCCATCTTCCCCCACTAGTGGCGGCGGCAATAATTAAATTTTTTGATCATAATAATTAAGACACAGAGGTAAAAATAGCCAACAATAAGTGGGCTTTTAAAAAATTATTCTTTTTGTTTGCTTGTTTGGTCGGTTGGGGTGCATACCCAATAGTACTCAGGGCCCGTTTTTGGCTACATGCTTGGCTACATGCTTTTGGCTTACATGTTGGCAGAGCTCAGGGACTCTTTGTGGTATCAGGGATTTGAATTAGGGTTGCAACTGAAGCAGCCACATGCAATGCAAATGCCTTACCTCCTGGACTTTCTCTTTGGCCAAACACAGAATTTCTATGTGCTTGACATGATATAAACATGATATAAAACATGCTTTTATGTTTTATATAGTTTATAATATTTATTCTTTTGCAGAAGAGTTTCAGGACATACATAGTGGTGCTCAGAGCTACTCTTGCGTTCATAAAGCACTGGCTGTGCTTGATGGGATTATAGTGGTGCCAAAGATTAAATCTGGTCAGCTACATGTGAGGCAAGTTTCTTAACCCCTCTACTATTTCTCCAGCTCCAGTAATATTCATTCCTTTATCAGTTCTATGCCAAGCCTCATCATGAGTGCGATTTCAATGATGAAGGCACTAAACTTCAGGAAGATTGACAAATGTCACACACAAGTTGTAAAAGAGCCATGATTCAGTCTTAGGCAGTCTGGATCCACCTAGCCACTGAGATTTTCAGAGTAAACATGGCAAAGTGTCAAAGCAAACATGGGAAAAATGTATGCCTGTCAGATGTATGCCTGTGTGGTCCTGGGAAGTTGTCATGCAAAGGTATGAATTTAAAAGAAATGCATCTTAAATATACTTCCACTTAAAATGATATGATTAAAAATTGTGTTGGGGGAATACACTCAGCCAAACTCAGGGCTTACTCCTGGGAACTCTGGGACCTTATGGGGTATTGGGGGTCAAACCTTGGTCATCTGAGTGCAAGGCAAGTGCCCTACCTGCTATATCATCTCTCCTGATCCCTGATTAAAATTTAGAAGGAAATTGCTTAGCAGTAACTAATTTTTTTTTCCTGTTGATGGAAGAACATTGAGGGAAATTTAAATTTCACAGAGGCAAGACATTTCGTATGCTGTATCCCCATTATGCCTCAAATAGTATTCATATGCAATAAGCACTCTAAATGTCTTTTGAATCTGTGAATGAGGAAACCAATGTCTCATAGATCCATTTAAATAGTACTATTTTCCAAGAGGCTTCATATTTTTTATTTGTGTATTTGCTTATATATTTTATGTGTTTGTGTACTTAGGTATTTAGTATAGTATTGAAATGTTAATGATGTTTCCATTCTATCAGTGTTGTACGGCTGTTCATGCCATTTACTCAGTTTTAGATGAATTACTGAGTAGTATTTTTTCCATATGCTTTGTATTTTGGAACTTTTTTGTAAGTCTCCCTTACTCCCAAATCACAAGTATCTATGTTTGTTTTTCTTCTGTGTCCTTTACAGCTTGTCTTGCACATTTATTCATTCAATTCATCAAATCTTTGTATACTATATAACTTTTCCAGCTACATTTTCTCCCATATAAACCAACAACAACACCCATTGATCAGTTCATTTACTTTGGTATTGACTTGAGTGATATCAGCATTGTATATTAAGTTCCCTCAAACATATGTGGAGTTCTTTCTTGTTCCATAGGCATATTTGCCTATAACTGCACGAGATTCAGAGTTTTATTTTTATGAATTTATGATATATCTAGCACCCTTAGAACAACAGTATTTTTTGTTTTTCCCTTTAAAAATCCATCTATCTATGACCTCCCATTCTGTAAATTTAGAGTGGTTTGTTAGATTTTTTAAAAATCTGGTTAGAAAATCTGGTTTAATATATGAAGTCAATCAACATAATACATAATATCAATACAAAGAAAAATAAAAATGAATCATATAAATAAATATAGAGAAAGCATCTGACAAGATTCAACACCCATTCAGGGAAAAAACAATCCTCAGTAAAATGGGGATAGAAAATATTTAAAGTTATGTACCACAAACCCATAACTTACATCATTCTCAAAGGTGAAAAACTGAAAGCCTTTCCCCTAAGATCAAGCAGAAGACAAAGTTGCCCACTCTTACCACTTTCATAAATATAAAACTGGAAGCCTTTGCAATGGCTTTTATACAAGACAGAGATAATAAGACCAATCAGATTGGAAAAGAAAATGTGGAACAGTCACAGTTTGTAGATGGCATGATACTATACTCAAAAGCCCTAAAGACGCCACAAAACTTCCATGGAATTCATGCCCAATTCAATCAGTTTAACCAATGGCTGAATAAATAGCAGTACTCCTACACTAAAGAAAAATAGAAATAGTCTGGCTTTTAAAAATCTACCAATCTCTTATTTCCTTTTCAAAGATAATGAGTTCATCTTAACAGACCCTGTTCTTGAAAAATTAATCTGCCCTTTGGCTTTTGACTGTTTTCTGTCTATCATAAATATAAATCATACTTTCTGTTTCTAAAGTTAGCATCTCATTACTACTCAAGGAAGTAATGCAAAAAATCTTTTATATGTCATCCATCAGAGCCATATTTTTCTGCTCAATCATTTTATTCTTTTCTGTCTATAGATAAAGATTTTATCAGATAGATAAAGTCTATCTGATATGTGTGGATATATAAATACATATGTATGGATATATATGGATGTATGGATATATGAATGCATATATGTATACCCAAATACCAAAAAAGTAAAATCTCACTAAGAATTTTTATTGGTGAAAATTTGCTTACCACATTTCTATAATTTTATATTGCAGTTATAAATCTCTTTAAATGGTTGTTTCCATACAATTACACAATTACAGTTCACTGAATTCCTTCCAAGCTTTCAAACCCTTCACCCTTCCTCCTTTGGTGACCCTTCATTCTTCCTCCTTTCATGATCTCAGTTCTTTGATCAGAATCTAAGGGTTTACTTTGGTTATACACTGTGTGTTCCCTTGTTTTAGTTTTTTATATTCTACATGAAGCTATGCAGCAATTTTTTTCTTTTTCTTTTTCTTTTCTTTTCTTTTTTTTCTTTTTGGGTCACACCCAGAGTTGCATGGGGGTTACTCCTGGCTCATGCACTCAGGAATTACATCTGGCGATGCTTGGGGGGCCATATGGAATGCTGGGAATCAAACCCAGGTCTTCCTTGTGCAAGGCAAATGCCCTACCTGCTGTGCTATTACTCCAGCCCCTATGCAGCACTTTTATTTCTCTTTCTGACTATTTAACTTAGTATAACCCCTCTTTGGTCTAATCTTCTACTGTGAATGGAAGACTTTAATTTTTCTTCTAAGTTCCATTGTGTTTATATACATTTCTTTTTAAAATACTTTTTTAAAAATTGAATTGCCAAGGGGCTGAAGCAATAGCACAGTGGGTAGGGTGTTTGCCTTGCACGCGGCTGACCTAGGTTCGATTCCCAGCATCCCATATGGTCTCCTGAGCACTGCCAGGAGTAATTCCTGAGTGCAGAGCCAGGAGTAACTCCTGTGCATCGCCAGGTGTGACCCCCCAAAAAAAGCAAAAAAAAAAATTGAATTGCCATGAAATGCAAAGTCAGAAAGCTGTTCACGATTGAGTCTCAGACTGTATAGTGTTCGATCACCTTCACCATGACCCCTTCCCTCCACCAGTGTCCCCAGTTTCCCTCCAACCCATGCTCCTGCTCTCTGGCACTTTTCTTTTTCTTCTTTCAGGCACTGTGGTTTACAATACTGTTACCTAAAGGGTATCATGCATGTCACTTTACCTCTGTTCAGCACCCAATTCTTACCCAGGGTGACCACTTGCCTCTCTCCTTGTCATAGTGATATGAATACCTACCCTCCTCCCATTGTGGCTTGCTTTCTACTAAGGACCAGTCCTCCTGGCCTTCATTTCAAGTATCTATGTGTGTTATTCTCCTACTATATTTCTTTATATATCACAAATGATTGTGAACATTCGATGTCTATTCCTTTCCCTCTGGCTTATTTCACTCAGCATGATACCCTCCATGTGTATCTATGTATCAGCATATTTCACAACTTCTTTTCTTTCCTACTGGCTGCATAGTATTCCATTATGTATCATTCCAGATGTACCATAGCTTCTTACACTTGTCTGTTCCTTGGCATTTGGGATTTTTCCAGATTTTTACTATTATGATCAGTGCTAAAATGAACACACATGACTTTTCTGCGTTGTATTTTGGGACTGTTCAGCTATATTTCCAGGAGAAAAATTGCTGAGTCATATGGAAGTTCAATTTCCAGCTTTTTGAGGAATGCTCATATTGTTTTTCAAAATGAAAATATTCCCACCAGCAGTGAATGAGGGTCCCCTTTCACCACATCCATGACAAGACTGGTTGTTCTTGTTCTTTGTGATGAGTGCCAGTCTCTTTGGTGTGACATGTATACAACATTTCTTGGATCCAATTATTCATATTTGGGCACTATGGCCACTTCCATCTTTTGTGTTTGCTTTATAACAAGATCACAATGATCAAAGTAATACATATGTCATTTGGATTAGTGTCTTTATACTCTAACTAAATTACCTTTTTAGTTAGACTTTGGACAAACAATTATAACTGGACTTTCTGATTTATGTGATCTAGCTGGTTTATATGAACCCAACTATTGGGGTGAGGCTCTTACTGCCTCTGGGGGCCACTTCCTGAATACTTGACTCTACAGTTCTGTGGTTCAGTACTAAGGTTGGAGGAAGTGGTGCTGGGTGCAACCATATGTCTGGTGCTGGTTATCAAACCTTGTGGGGTACTAAACACCCCCTATTATGATACATCTATTTTTAATCTTTTGAGAAACTTCCATACTATTTTTCGTTGTTGAATCAGTTTTCATTCCAACCAACAGAGTATGAGAGTTCCTTTTCCTCCACCTTCCTATCAGCACTTGTTTCTTGGTCTTTCTACAGTAGGCTATTCTCACAGTTGTGAGGTGTATACAATTGTTTTACTTTATATTTCTCTGATAATGCTTTATATTTCTCTGTTACCACCACCCTAACAGTGCTAGAGATAAAATCCAGGGCTTCACACATGGGAGGCATATGCTGCATCAAACTTGATATAATTTGTTTCTATTCCCATAAATGAGGTGGTTTTTTTCATATATATGTTGATCAACTGAATTTCTCCTTCAGAAATCCAGCATTTTGCCTGCTGTTTTGTTTGGAGGCCACACTTGGCAGTGCTCAGGACTTACTCCTGACTTCGTGCTCAAGGATTACTCCTGATGGTTTTTGGGAACCATATGCAGTCTTGAGGCTAGAACCAGTCAGTTTTGTGCAAGGCAAGTGCCTTCTTAACCTATGCACAGTCTCTAGTCTTTTCCTCCCATTTTTCAGGTAGGTTATTAATTGGTTTGTTGTTGCTGAGTTTTATTTCCTGGAAGTTAACTCATCAGATGTATTGTGGGCAGATAATTTCTCCTGTTCAATAGAACATTAATGTTACCTCCTTGCTGCTCTTAAGTGAAGGTAGAGTATTGTTCACTGATTCTTCAAATGAAATGATCTCAATAACCTTGCCTGAGATTCTCTGAAGAGGATTTTTGAGAAAAATAGCATGGGAAAGAAATAGTGGTAAGTTTGATTTATGATCTCTCCAGTGACATTTCCTTCAAAGGGAAGTAAAGGCAAGCCCCGTTCTTTGAGCAGACATTCTGAAAATGTGGGATGAGGGAAAAATCAGCAAAAAGTTCTGACTTTCTAGTTCTGTAGACTCAAGAACAAAGGAATCAGTCCCAGACAGATGGTAAGGCAGGTAGAGTGCTTGCATTATATTAGCGTGCTTGCACAGTGGCTGCCCCAGATTCTATCCCAGGTGTCCTAGATGGCCTCCAAGCACCACTAGGGATGATTCCTGGGTGCACAGTGAAGATTAGCCCCTGATCCCCGCTAAGTGTGGCCCACAAACAAACAACACTGTATCACTGTATCACTGTCATCCTGTTGTTCATTGATTTGCTCGAGTGGGCACCAGTAATGTCTCCATTCGTCCTAACCCTGAGATTTTAACAGCCTCTCTTTACTTGTCCTTCCCAACAGTGCCACATTGGAGGCTCTTTCAGGGTCAGGGGAATGAGACTCATCATTGTTACTGTTATTGCATGTTTGACACCCTGGATTAAATTCCTGAACTCACAATATCAAACAGCAACAATAATAGCACACATGCAATGGGACTGGAGATATAGGACAGCAGGTAGGGCGTATGCCTTGCATGTGGCAGAATTAGGTTCAATCTCTGGCATTGCATATGGTCCCCAGGGCACTGTCAGGAGTGATTCCTGAGTGCAGAGTCAAGAGCAAGCCCTGAGCACTACTGGGTGTGACCCCCCAAATCAACCAAACAAATAAACCATACATAAGTTTTATTGATTGCTCCTCCTCATTCAACAACCAAATTTTACTAATTGGTTTCTCATTTAACATTTAATATCTCTCTGTCTCTGTCTCTGTCTCTCCCTCTTTCTCTCCCTTTCCCTCTCTTTCCCCCAGCCCCCATCCCCTCTGGTTTTTGGACCCCACCCAGAAGTGCTTAGGGTTTACTCCTGGCACTCAGGAATTATTCCTGGCACTCAGGGGACTATAATATTGCTGGGAACCCAACCCAGGTTGACGATGTGCAAAGCAAGTGCCCTACCCACTGTACTATCCTCTGGCCCCATAATTTTTTAATATCAAGAAATCCTATTATTGTTATCTTTAGTTTATTTATTGCTATGTTTTATTCTTTATAGTCCTCATTGGATACTTTATGCTTATCTTATTCTAATTTTTTCTCTAAATGATTTGTTTATTTCTTTTACTGAATTACCATGAGATACACACTTGCAAAGTTGTTCATGGTTGGGTTTCGGTCATACAATGTTCCAACACCCATCTTTACCAGTGTAAATTTCCCACCACCAATTGAATGATTTTTTAAAAACTCCTTTACATTAGATCTGTTATTCTTTTGTTATTCAAATGTGTCCAAATATGACACATATCGATTTTGTTTCATTTAATATTAATTTGAAAACTTACCTTTGAGACAGCCTATTCATCAAGTGGTATTTTCTTTATTACAAATGGATATAAATTTAAGAAAATGGAAAGAAGCTATCATCACTACCAGCTTTATCTTACACCTCTTCCAGGTGACCAGTTTAATGGAGCAGGATTTCTCTCTTCATCTAAGCTACCCCCTTCCCTTTGCTTTAGAATAAGAAACTGTCATATAAGTGAGGGAAAAAATCCACATGTAATAACAACTCATCAATTCACACTAACTTGGAAGAAGGCCAATCTGAAAGAGAAATCTGAATTATGAAATCATTTATGAATAATGCTACTTTGTTACCTTCAAATAAAATAGCACTTAGACATGCTAATAATTTTTACTTGACACATACTTGACACATAACATAAAAGCAAATTCAACCAGAATGAAAGAACTGAAGTACTATGTGTTCCAAATGATTTCAATTGCATTAAACATTCTCCATAAACATTATGTTACTCATATTTTTAATATATTTAGCCAGTTCCATTCTATATCAATTTTAAGTGTAAATAATCATAGAAAATTACTAAAAGCATCTAATGGAAAATACATAAATGTTTTCCATGTATGTGTTCATTTTATGCTTAACAATCTACAAAATGTTGGGATTGAATTAAACTTTTATTTTATTGGTTTAATATATGTGGAATTTCAGAGAGCTCCCTTCATGCCCCTTATAGAGGTATGCAATTATCTCTATTAATGCCACCAAAGTTCAGATGTCATCTCACCACCAACAAAACCTTGTTTCCTGACACCCTCCTCCTCATTCCCTCTACTACATAGTTCTCACCAAATCTTAAAGTTGATCTTGTTGCTTCTTGCTAAGTTTATTTGCTTCAGTAAGTCATATTTCACATAGAAATGAAATAAGACAATAATTTTATTTAATTTTCTTAACTGTTCAAGCATAGTCATTTATAAGTGAATGTCACTTTTTTGCAGTTTTTAAATGTAATTCATTTGTTTTTCAGTGCCAGGATCAAGCCCAGGGTCTTATGCATGCATTGTATTTGCTCTATCACTGAGCCGCACCTCCAATCCACACTATTTTTGTGGAAAGTGGGGGAAAGGGGTTGCCAATAAAATGTTCAGGGGGTCTAGGAGTCGTTTTCAGAAATTTTCATTTTGCCTATATGAACCAGAAACAAGTGTTTTGTCCTGATAATGCTTTGTAGCATGGAACAAGAGGTGCTAGGTGCTACCAGGCTACACCCAGTGGTGCTGGAGGGGTCAATGTGGTACCGTGAGTCAAACTTGGGTCCTTCTTCATGTCAGGCATCAGTTCACAGATTTTGCTTTGAACTTCAACAGATTGTCACTATGTTTTAATGAACACTTTATAAATATTCTTTATAAGTACCACTTGATGTTTACATGTGTTATCAAGGAATATTGGTGGGTTTTTGTTTGTTTGTTCTCTTGCTTGCTTGCTTTGCCCACAATCGGCTGTGCTCAGGGCTTATTCCTAGCTCCATGCTCAGAGATCACTCCTAGAAGGGCTCAGGGGACCATATGTGGTACTGGGAATCGAACCTAGGTCAGTTGTGTGCAAGAAAAGTGCCCTAGCAACTGTACTATTGCCCCAGTCCTATCTAGGGATTTTATTTTTTCCATGCTTTTTCAATGGAAAGCTTGTTATAGAAAAAGGGATATAAAAATATTCCTTTAAGGGTAGGCCATGGCACACTCCTACCTACTTTATTTGATGTTAACAATTAAGGGATGATTGTGAAATCCATAAATAAGCATTGAGCAATTTATGCTGTGGGTAACTGGTTCAAGTAGCGTGTGCATTAGCAGGACTGTCGAAGCCAATGTTCTGCCAGAGAGGGCAGAGAATTAAGTGATACCTGAAATGATCTACACTGAGCCTGGTTCCTTTTGGAAAACACTAGAGTAGAGATAACATCTGAGCTCATCATCTCTTTTGTATGATTTTGTTTTGGGCTTACACCCAGCAGTGCTCAGGGCTTACTTCTGGCTCATGCTCAGAGATCATTCCTGCCGGGGCTTGGGGAATCATGTAGGGCACTGGGCTCACCCCATGTAGGGCAAGCCCCCTACTTACTGTATAGAGTCTTTATGGATCCAAACATCACTCATTATCTTTTAGGATCTGAGCTCAGGCATAAAAATCAAATCTTCCATGGAAAGAAATACAGCTCTAATTCCTGGAACAACTGAAATCTTCTTTCTAAACATTTTATCAGCTGTCAAGTATTAATGAATGTAGACTATATGATAAAATCCTGAGGGCTTGATTTTTAAAAAAGGAGAAACATTCTGGTGAAGTCTTCCCGAACAGCCCATGAAACACTCAGCTCTAACAGCTTGAGACTTGCAAAGTCTTGCACTTTCTATACTTAAGGCCAAGTGCATCCTTTGCAAGATATAATTACACACTGTTCTAGAGTTTGCAACCTTCTCTATCTTAGCAGACATGTTTTCATTTCTTTTGTCCCATCAAAAACATATTAGGGGACAGAGTACAGGATTTAAAATACCTGCTTCATATAAGGCCCACCCTATTCGATTCCCTGGCACAGCATAGTACCTCGAGTATTGGGGAGTGCCTACCTGCAGACATGTCAGCACTGCCAGGTATGTCCATGAAGTTTCCACAGCACCAGGCTAACTCGGGTCAACCCTAACACCTCAGAAGCAGAGAAGCATCTCATCATCTGGTCTTTCTATTAAGGCACTGGCCTGGTGGGCCAAGAATCACAGAGAGGGTAATAACTTTTAGGGGAAATTATTAGGGCTATAGTCCAATTTGTTTTTATAATTTTGTTTAATCAAACAAAAGTTCAAATATTTATTTATAAAGTGTTAGGGTTGGGGATATGGTTCAAGAGGTAGAGCATATGTCTTGCAAGTGTGAACTCCTGAATTTGGTTCTTTGCAGCATATGGTCCCCAGAGTAATACTGGGAATGGCCCTTATTTTTTAAATGTTAAAAGAGGGGCTTAAGAGACAGCGCAACTGGGGGATATAATAGTGGGTAGGGCTTTTGCCTTGCATACAGCTGACTTGAGTTTATCCCTGGAATTCCTTATGGTCCCTAAACATTGCCACAAATGATTCCTGAGTGCAGAGACAGGAGTTACCCCTGAGCATTGCCTGATGTGGCCCCAAAACCAAATAACAACAGTAAATAATAACAAAAATAAATAACAAAAATATGTTAATAGATAAGATTTTCTTAGGCATCTGCACAGCATTTTACAGTGTACAGATACTTTCAAACCATTTAGGCCCTTTGACCATTGACCTTTAGTACTATATTTCTATCCTTTCAAGTGGGATGATAGCTCATCCACATGGTCAACTAGCCCAACTGTAACTGGTGAAACAGACTTTGAACAGCTTTTTTTTTTCAGTTTAAATGTTAGTATTTTCTCTGGATAATTTAAAAATATTTGTTCCATAGGCAGAACGATCACACTCATGTGAAGTATTAAAAAAAACATAATGGGGGCATAACTAAAGTCCAAAGGCAATAGAAACAAAGAGTAGAACTAGTTCCTAGTAGGAAGCTTGCCACTGCATGTTATTATAACACCATGATTTAGCAAGTTGCTCATGATGTAGTTGTTTCAGGCATTAAGTGTTCCAACACCATTCTCACCACCAGTGTGACTTTCCCTCTACCAATGTCCCCAATTTCCCACCCACCACCCCAGCCTGCCTCCTTACAAGCACAAACAAATTTACTTCATATTGTTTGTTTCAACACAAAGGCGAGAAATTAATAAATCTTAGACCAATAAGTCGATTTGTGATCATTGTTATTCTCACAACTATGTTTTGCTGGAGCGATAGCACAGCAGTTGGGCGTTCACCTTTCACGTGGCCGACCCGAGTTTGATTCCTCCGCCCCCCTCAGAGAGCCTGGTATACCGAGAGTATGGAGCCCACGAGGCAGAGCCTGGCAAGCTACCCCTGCGTATTGGATATGCCAAAAACAGTAACAGTAAGTCTCTCAATGAGAGACTTTACTGGTGCCTGCTCGAACAAATCGATGAGCAATGGGATGACAGTGACAGTGATGTTAATAAAGTCACTGTATTTTTTAGTGCTCACTGAGCCTTCTGTGTTGTTTAGGCTAATTGAACTTGCTGATCTTCTATGCAAAGCTATCATCACATTTGCTATGGGCTGACAGTGCTATGAAACTTGAGGTATAGGATTTGAGGTCCTGGAGCTATAGATCAGGAGCAATTTGGGGGCTTGGCAGTTGGATGAGGTTCACTGTGGAGCTGGACCATTTCTAAGTTAGAAGGTCAACGCTGGGTCTGGCTGTGGGCTGCTGTGCCGTCAGGCAGAAAGAGGAACCTGCCCATCCTCATTCAGTGAAGGCCCCAGAGTTCTCAGTCTCAACCAGTCTACTTGACAGATTTGGGGGCACCGCATTCTTTCGGATATTAGTTGTGGAGTTGGTCAGTTTCTCTGCTGGCAAGATGGTGGGTGTGGAGAGGGGGCTGCTGGGTTTTCCGGTGTTGAGGACTCACCCACTCCCAGTCTGAGAATACCACAGAGTCTAAACAGTATTTAAAAACAATTTGATTTGAAAGTAATTTCAAAATTGTTTGAACAAAGCTAATTTTGTTTACAGGTACCTTTGTGAGTCAAAGTAAAATGGTTCATTAAGATGGATTGACTTAGTCTTTGATTTCATTAAAGAAGATCAATACCAACTCTGTGGTGAATCTTGAAATATTTGGTTAGACTTCCCTTCAATCAATGACACTTCAGATCTATATCTATTTATAGATCTCCTCTATTCATGATTTAAAATAAACAAGCCATGCATTCTGATTTTTAAAATGTATGCTTTATTCAGGGTTTGAATCAAAATATAGAAAGACAATATATTTGTTGTTGCTTTGATTCACTATATACGGATCCCCTATGTTTACTTCTTAGAATCTTAAAATTGATCTTTTGGAAGTAAATATAGCAAGAAACAGTCTTATGAAATCTGTATTTGCAGAGGGGATGTCAGTGAAGTCATTGTGTACCACCTTTAACATGTTCCTTACCTGGAGCCCTCTGAGTAATTTCTTTCTGAACTTAACATAACTATATATATATATATATATATATATATATATATATAGTTTCCAGATATTTTAAGTTTTCTTTTACTGAATAATTAATACTATATTGGAGCTATATTTTCCAAGAATCTCCAAACCAAATTTTCCTTCCACCTACAGTCAGTTGTTTCTGTATTACCTAAGTATTGTGTGTTTACTTTTTTTTTTCATATTATCTTATTCACATTTTCATTTATTTTTCATTTGAGGCACCATGATTTACAATACTGTTCAAGGTAGGGTCTCATGCATGCAAGGTTCCTTCATCACACCCTCCACCAGAGTGTCTGCTTACCTCCTCCACTCTCTCAGGGCTCCCTCCCTCCCAAGCACCACCTGCATCCCCCACCCACCTCCCCAGGCCTTGGAAAGTTCAGTTCTATAGACCAGACCCGTTGCCTTTGGTTATTTGTTGCTCCTTTATTATGTTTCTTTATATCTCACATATGAGAGAGAGATCATTCTCTGTCCGTCTCTTTCTTACAGATTTTAGCATGACAGACACCTACTAGTTCCACCCATGGAGCAGAATATCACGATTTCATCTTTTCATATAGGTGAGTAGAACAACACTATGTTTAAATACCACTGTTTATAAGCCATATATCGTTTAACACTAGTTCCCTATCCCAACACCCCCCCCCCCCCGAGACTTTGGCTAATGTGAATAGTGTTGAAATGAACAAAGGAGCACACTTGTCTATTTGAAATGGTGTTTGGAGGTTCTTGGGGTATGTACCCAGAGGTAGAATTGCTGGATCTTCTTGAATAGAAATTCTTAGTTTTGCTTTTTTTTGGGGGGGTGCACACCCGGCGATGCACAGGGGTTACTCCTGGCTCTGCACTCAGGAATTACTCCTGGCGGTCCTCAGGGGACCATATGGGATGCTGGGATTTGAACCCGGGTCGGCCGCGTGCAAGGCAAACGCCCTACCTGCTGTGCTATCACTCCAGCCCCCAATTCTTAGTTTTGAAGAAGCTTTCGTATTGTTTTCCAGTGGCTTTTCAGTTGACATCCCCATCAACAGGGATAAGGATTCCTTGTCCCCCACCTCCCTGCTAGTATACAAATACACACATCTTTTAGATGTGTGCTGGCATCACTGATGTCAGGTGTATCTCACTGTTGTTTTATTTGAATTTTATGATGATAAATGCTAATGAAGAAGAGCATTTTTAATATACCTATTGGTCATTTGTGTGCATTTTTTTTTTAAAAAGTGTCTCATCACTTCTCCCCACTTTGTATGGGGGATGTTTATTTGTTGTTTAGCTTTACAAGTGACTTACATGCTTTGGATAGTAATTTCTCTCAGCCTGTGGAGTATCTTTTTATTGTAGTCATCATCCCTTTTTTTTTTTTGCTTTTTGGGTCATGGCAATGCTCAGGGGTTACTCCTGGCTCTGCACTCAGGAATTACTCCTGGCAGTGCTCAGGGGACCATATGGGATGCTGGGAATCAAACTCGGGTCGCCTCCGTGCAAGGAAAACGCCCTACCCCGCTGTGCTATGGCTCCAGCCCCATCGTCATTCTTTTTGTGGTGCAGAAACTTCTCTTTTTTCACTCTTTGATTTTTGAGCTATGCTTAGTGGTGCTTAGGGCTTTCTTCTGGCTTTCCTCAGCCCCAAGAAACTTCTTATTTGATGTCTTTCTATTTGTTTAAGTTGTTTCTGTCTGCTTGGACCATTGTAGAGTGATTTACTGATTCTGATTTCAAAATTTATTTTTGACTATATTATTTGTTGCCTGAGTACCCTTAGTAGTTCATAGTCTCAAATCATGGAGAAAAATGTCAAAGAACAGTAAATTTTAAATGTTTGATAGACCCTTCATACTTATGTGAAGTGCTAGGTTAATCAGTTGTACTTGTTAAAAGGAGGTATTAAATATTATTTGTGAAAAAGTAGTAAAAAATAATCTGATTTTTGTAAAATACAAGAAATTTCATAATTAGGGCAAACATATACAAACAAGTGAATAAAATCTAGTTAGCACTCAGGCAATTTTGGGACCAGAGGAGCTTCTATCTAAGGTTTGATGTTTTCTTTTCTGTGTTGACAGAAAAAGTAGCCCATTTATTACAATGCATGCAGTTTTTGTATTAGTAAAATTCGTACTGCTGCTATAAGCATATTAAAGTTAATGTTCCCTAGGGAAGGTTAGAAAATTATAACTAATCTATTAGTAGAACAACTGCTCATAAACATATCCATTGGTTAATTTTTTAAAGATGTAATTCAAGGGCCAGAGCAATAGTATAGCAGGGGTTGTTCCCTTTGCATATGGGTGACCCAGGTTTGATCCCTGCCATCCCATATGGTTGCTTCAGCCTGCCAGGAGTGACCCCAGTGGTGCTCAAAGCCAGGAGTAAGTTCTGAGCCCGTGAACCCACTGGGTGTGGCCCAACAAACAAACAAACGAGTCCAAAATTGTAATCAAAAAAAGAAAGTTGGGTCAAGTGGTGACTTCATTTATTATAATCTAAGGGACCATTTCCTACTCATTGATCATTTATTCAACAAATATTTATTAAAAACATACTTTGTAATGGACGACTTCTTTATTTATAGCATGAAAACAATGAATATATACAAACCAATCTACTATAACACACAGCAACCAAGGAAGATATTGGCAACCTATAGTTTTCTATGAAACAGACATTCTTAAAACATAACCAAACATCAATATCTTTAATTGAATCTGATGGGGCACATTATCATTTCAATTAGGTAACTTTCAGTTATTCATTTAATGATTTATTAGATTCCTGCTGATTAAAATTCCTTTTCATTGACTTAACATTCTTTTATAATATTATGGCATTTCAGGGGTCTAGTTTTGTATGTTTATGCCTGCAATTGTCAACAATCCTAACATTAAGGTCCCAATGCCATCCTACCTCAAGAAAGACCCTGGACACATTCCACCCACATCTTTTTTGGTAACTATCAGAGATTTTTTTCTTTGGTAACTATCAGAGGTTCCACTGGACAAGTTTTCGTCTGTTTCTTTGTTGCCAATTTGCTCCAGTAGTTTATATTCCACATATAAGTGAAAATGTCTAATAATCTTCCACTTTGTTACTTATTCACTTAGTTTAAGCACCTCAAATTTTATTCATCCAGTCACAATAGGCACCAGGTCATCTTTCTTTTTTTTTTTAATTTTTATTTTATCACCATGTGGAAAGTTACAAAGTTTTCAGGTTTATGTCTCAGTATCTAAATATTCAAACACCACCCCTTCACCAGTGCCCATATTCCACCACCAAAATCCCCAGTATACCCCCCGCCCCTGCCCCCAACCCCCAACTGTATAACTGATGAATTTCACTTCATTTTCTCTTTACGTTGATTACGTTCCATATTGCAAAACAAAACTCACTATTGTTGTTGGAGCTTTCCCCCAAGAAAGACAGCCCTACTAAGGAAGCATTTGATAATTGGGTTTCCATTAAAAGATTGTATGTTTTCAGTTTTTAGAAAAGGTCACGCGGCCACATTAGCAGCCGTATGGCTCAGATGTGTCCCAGTCCCGCAAGCCGGAGCCATGTTAGTTGCTGCTCAGTGTCGCCAGGGCTCCATCTGGAGAAGGTGTGCTGGCTGTACCTCCTCCGTCTGGATCCCCGGTGTTACTGACCCAGTTTCGGGTCCGGAGCATTTCTCTGGCCGCGTTGCTCACCAGAATGCCTGGCCTCTTCCTCCAGGTCATCTTTCTAATGACAGGGGAATACCAGAGTTTTTAATTCGGTCATCTTCTGATATTTAGTTTGGTTCTATGCTTTGGCTATTTGAATAATGCTGCTGTAAATATATGCAAAAATACTTAAATTTTTTAAATCATAAAACCATGATTTATCAAGTTGTTCATAATACATTACTTTAGGCATTAAATGTTCCAACACCAATACCACCACCAGTGATCCAGTTTCCCATCTACCACCCGTCTGCCTCCTTTCAGGCACAATCAAATTTACTTCATATTGTTTGTCACAACACAAAAGCAAATGGAATTATCAAAACTTAAATCAATACTCTGAACAAGAGCTGAGTGTTGAAAGTAGATAAAGAAATATACTTCATAATGTTTCTGTATCTGTATTGCAAACAATAATTCCCCAAAGGAAAAGGAGAGACAAGAGGAAGAAAGGAAGGAAGGAAGGAAGGAAGGAAGGAAGGAAGGAAGGAAGGAAGGAAGGAAGGAAGGAAGGAAGGAAGAAAGGAAGAAAGGAAGGAAGGAAGGAAGGAAGGAAGGAAGGAAGGGAGGGAGGGAGGGAGGGAGGGAGAAATGTACATTGGTGAAGGGTTAATATTGGAATATTAATGAACTAAAATCCAATCATGAATAGCTTTTTAACTGTGTCACTATGATTCAATTAAAAAATGTAGATAGACATGATCATTGTTATATCTCACAATTATGTTAATAAAGTCATTGAGAATCTACTGGGCACGTTATTGCCAGTTGAGCCTTCTCTGTTATTGTTTGGGCCATTAAGCTTGCTGGTCTTCTGTGCAAATTTCCCATTACATTCTACTGGACTAACAGTACTATGAAATTTGGGAGTGTTATGATCCAGTTAGTCATGGTTCATGACCAGGTATTATGGTCCATAGTCAAATTGTCATGATCTGGAGCAATTTGATGGCTTGGCAATTTGATGAGGTTCAGTTGTGGAGCGGGGTCATTTCTAATATTGGAAGGTGTTGGGTATGGCTATGATCTGGTACATCAACCTGTCTGGGCCAGTTTACCTGCAAAGATTCAGTGGTATTATGTTCTTTTGGAGATATGGTACTGGGCTGTTTCTCTCTGGCAAGACAGTGGGTGTGGCACAAGTGTACTTTTAAATTAGTATTTTCACATCTCTTGGATAAATGCCTAAGAATGGTATTCCTGGATCATATGGCAGTTATGCTTTTTATTTTTTAAGGGGATTCCTCATAGTTTTAATTTTCTTCCTGCTGGCAATGTTTTTCTTATTAAAAAGTAAATATAAACCCTTGTAAAATATTTAGAATATTAAAAAATAAAGAATAAGATTAACATTACCCATTACCCTCTCTCCCTTATAAATATTACTAATACTCTCCTCTCTTATTTTAATATTTGATGTATTCACATATTTTATTCATTGGGAAAATTTTGTTCATTGAGAACAGCTTTATATCTTATATATTTTTCCTCTTAGAATTATATTCTGAACATTTTCCATTTTATTACAATTTTAAAAGACTGATTCTAAAGATATAGCAATAGCCTATCAAGTGATTATACATAATTAATTCCAGATATAAATATTGATATTACTTTATTTTAAATCTCAATCAAAATAGTTAATGTTTTACAAGTTATTTTAATATCTGACTTTTCATAAATAGTACACAAATGAATAACAGTAGCATATGATATAAAACTGACATATATAGGCAACTCTTTTTTTACCTATCCCAAGAATTTTGATTTCTGACTAGATAAATATATGGATCAAAAACTAATTTCCTAAGAAGGTACATTGTTATAATAAATCAGCACCCACTTGTGCACAGAAAATCCAATATCTCTAACAAGTATCCTATCATCTCTTTCTTAAACACTCAGCACTTCCAGATCTGACTAGGAACATGAGCATTTAAAAGCCATTGTTGAAGCATTACTATTGAAGCAGCACAAGGGCTGATGTTACTTTCTATCCTTTCTACTTGACGCTACCCCTTCTTAAGCAGTTGCTTTATTATTTTCTTAAGATTACATATATTACTATAATCCAACATAATAAGTGGAAGTTTAAAAGTTAGTTATAAATCAAATTTACAAAATATAAAGGTGAAATAGACTTAATTCTAGAATATAGAACTGTATAATTGTATGTCTACCACAGGTGAACCAGACAAGGTAAGTAAGTAAACTGTGGGGCCAAAAGTTGTCTTAAATCTTCATGGAGGTGTCTTAAATCTTCAAGGAGCGTGCGACTGTGTCACATCTCATGCAATTCAACACAAGCAATACAAAATAAATTATCTAGCATCTGCCTGTGGGGTAGGCTTGAGTAGTGTGGAAAAATTCTAAATAACAGTGGTAGGAAAGGTGTGATGGTGGTGAGATGGGTATTGAAATATTGAATGTGATCAATTATTGTGGACAACTATATAGAAATAAAATTAATAAAAATCTTTATGGATAACTTGGAAAGTAGTCCTACAGATTTATAAAAGAATAGATGGATACATATGGAAGACTTTAAGAGAATATATTCTACCTACTGCTTATGCGTACAGAACACAGTAAAGCTATTTGGTATACTTCATAATAAACGAAGATCTGAATCTACTACATTAAATTCATCATTGTGATGGTGGTAAGTAGTAAGTGGGTGCTAAAATTCTGACTTCGCACATGTCACTGCCATGTCAATATCA
This sequence comes from Sorex araneus, assembly GCF_027595985.1. Taxonomy (NCBI): domain Eukaryota; kingdom Metazoa; phylum Chordata; class Mammalia; order Eulipotyphla; family Soricidae; genus Sorex; species Sorex araneus. The sequence goes on along the minus strand of NC_073305.1, from coordinate 157,752,081 downwards.
TGCAGTTGGGCCAAATAAAGATTTGGCAGATTTCTTGCCTATTCTTGTTAGACACAACATATTTCTTCAGTATCAATGTGGATTGTTTCTTGCTTAAACATTTTGGTTATTTTTATTCACCTTAGCAGAGAAAGCACATTATTCCTAGAGAAGCATTTTGCTGCCAACTAACAAGGCAATTGATAAAAGGGTTAATCTAGCATACAAGCTCTCATTCATAACTGACGAAAAAAATCTAAGATAAAATGAGAGTATCTTACTGCTTAAAAGAGTGGTAGTTCTGATAAGATTATTATTGGCAGATGATAAGCACTATGCAGCTATTATCTCAAATATTTTTAATGTTTTGTTGCAAGAGATGTTTGGAGTTCTGCTGTATACTGTAGCTTTCTTTGTGACAATTTGTGAAGAATAACATGTATATTAGGATAATATGAACCATAATAGGAGAAAGAAAAATATGGTGAACATTCCATAGATTCTGGAATCAGGATCCAAAAATGCCTGAATTTGAATCCAGAATCAATGACCTTGAAAAACATGCACTAAAGTGTAAATGATAACAATTTTGAATGATTTGCATGAAGAACATACTAATGTATTATAATATGACCAACATAATACTGCTCAAATAGATTGAATTTTCAGAAAATTTAGGCTACTATTATTTTAATTCTTCAATACTTTATTTGAGTTACATGCAATTATTTAATAAAATCACTCTGTTGGGGAAAGTAGAACTTATTTGACTTTTGTGATTCCAGAGGGCAGTGACCTGCAAAAAAATGCTTTGCATGTAAGCTGAAAGCCTAGAAACTCTTCAAAGCAAAACTTTCTCCATTTATTGTGAAATAGCTGTCTTAACAGAAACTGTTAGCGGAATAGCTGATGAGTAACAAAAATTGATTTCCTTGTCACTAAAGTCAGCAATTGGAAGTTAAAAGCCTCCACCCCAAGAATGGGTTTCCTAGCCTCTAGTCTCAGATGGACAACTCAGAGAGAGCACTTTATCTTTCCCCCAAAAAACAACTAAAAGGGAAATTAATGTTTACTAGTTAGGGAGTGAAATTGGGGGTCCTGCATATGGATAGTCAATTTGTTGGGGTTGGAGGTGAAGAAGGGTATTGAAAAGAGCCTCCGAAGTGACCTCATGACTAAAGTCCAGCAGCCTGCTCACAGGACCTATTATTAAACCACCTTGCCTGAACCTACCATGCATACTGAGAGCCATAGAAATACAAATGTGGACAAAGTTTTCTGCCTTTGGGAACTGAAAATGTTTTTCAGGAGCCAGAAAACACACTTCCAGCACTTAAACAAATTCTCAGCAGTGCCTGCATATGAAAATTTCCTTAAAAACTTTAAAAACCACCATTTTTTTTTTTGGCCCCTCACACCAGAAGGAATGAACGAAAGCTTCTGGGAGTAGACTCTGAGCGTTGGCATATTTGTGCTTAGGCTAGAGGATCTCAAATTTTAGCACTCATCAGATGCCAAATGAAGGGTTTGTTAAACACATGTTTCCACAGCACACCTAACAGAACTTTTGCAAAATACAGTACTCTAAAAATATTTGCTGAATAAATAGTGCCAGATTCAGATTTCAAAAAGAATGCTAAAACACGGGTGATTAGTTGGTTTCAGTGGATGAGCTTGATGATGTTGAGGCTCCTGGAATTGTCTGAAATATTTCATGGGCATGTGCACATTTTCACTCAGTGGATGATCTCCTATTTGCATCAGATTTCTTAGGACAGGACCATTCTTTAGAAAGATTACAAGCCACTCTTAATTTTCCCCCCTTTACCTTTATAACAGATATTCACTTTAAAATTTTCCAGAAAGCCCTATAATCTCATCAATGGCTATGATCCAGAGACTCGGAAATAAAGCTCCTCGAAGAGAGGAATATAGAATATCCAGACCCCGCACCAGCCTGTCTACACTGGGGCAACTCGAAGGGGGTGGGGTGAGTTTCCCTCCCTGCCTCAACAGAGCTCCAGCAGTCAAAACCCTCAGAACCCAACTGCCACATTGCTCACGGCCACTCTCCACAGGCTGGACAAGCCTCACGCAGGAGGGAATCTGCAGAAAAACACAGGTATGTGGGACACATGACTAAAATCTCCAAGCTCCCCTGGAGCTGGAGACCTGGAATGGGTCTCCTCTCCCCATCTCCCAACTTTATCAGTAGCTTGGCAGTCACACCCACAAACTGCCCCCTGGCACCATATAATCTCATCAACGGCCATGATCTAGAGAGTCAAAAATAAAGCTCCTGGAAGAGAGCAAGAAAGACCTCACCCAGGAGTGAATCTGCTCTATAACTGTATTCTAAATTTTAGAATTCCTGGAGCACGCAGCCACACTTGCATCCGCCTGACCTCTCATACTCTTCACCACTGATGTACCAAGAGGAGCACACATTTGATTGGGTTTAACACACATGTTTGCAATTTCTTCTACAAGGGCTTAATGAATCTAGGATGAAATACAACAATCTTCAAACACTTTCCTCTAAGGAAACTTTATTGGACCATTTTTAGCAGATTATTCATAATATGCAATACAAAAATACAAAATTCATTCTTTCAGTTCTGCTTTGAAGGGGCATGGTTTGGGATTGGGGGTGGAAACACTTGAAGTATGATGGTGGGAAAATGCAATGGTGGTGGGATTGGGGTTTGAATATTAAATGTAATGAAGTATTTTGAACAACTTTGTAAAAATAAAATAGCGCTGTCATCCCATTGTACATCAATTTGCTCAAGCAGACACTGGTAACGTCTCCATTGTGAGACTTGTTACTGTTTTTGGCATATCAAATACACCACGTGTAGTTTGTCAGGCTCTGCCATGCGGGCGAGATACTCTTGATAGCTTGGCGAGCTCTCCGAGAGGAGCGGAAGAATCTAACCCGGGTCGACCACATGCAAGGCAAACGCCCTACCCGCTGTGCTATCGCTCCAGTCCAAAAATAAAATAAAATTTAGAAAAATAAAATAGAATAATTCCCATCAAAATGCCAACGTAATATTTTTTTAAAAATTGCCAGAAAATTGGTTTCAGTATGGACAAGTACAGAAAGCATTTCATCTTGCTAAAAATATCTTATCTACTAAAGCAACTAACAGTTCATCTAAAATCTTTTGCCCATATTTGAAGAATACATCTGTGATTCTTTTTGTTTTGTTTTGTTTGTGCCACACCTGGTTGTGCTCAGGGTATAGGTCTGGCTATGCACTTGGGGATCAGTCTTGCTGGGGAACAGAAAACATAAGGTCTGCAAGGGATCAAATCAAGGTGGACTGCCTGTTGAATGCAAGCTCTCTTTCTACCCGCTATACGATCTCTGTATCCCTGCGTTTATGATTCTTTGGTTTAAAACATAATTTATTGCACAATGAAAAATAAAGAGAAAACTGTTGTCTGTCTAGGACAGGGAGCTTATGAAATAGATTTGTCAACTTTGTCCTCCCAGGATCTGCCTGGGAGAGGCACATAATGAATTTTGAAAGTGAAGTGGTATTGTTAATTTACATTATTCAATTCTTACTAAATTCTTAAGGCATATAAGAAATATCAATTGTGATGCTATGTCTTCAAGAGCTGGAAAACATAAATTTTTATATCTGTGTTGTGATTTTTTTTCCTCACAGACAAGTCTTGCCTTTAAGTTCCAATATTTAACTGCTTCAAGAGAAAAGTTTTATAAAATGTATTCCCTTTGACAAGTGTGCAACAATTTTTTAAATATTAATTTCATCTTTATAATGTTGACTCTTACAAATGAATACCTTCATTATATTATCTCATTGAACACACATTAATGTCATATTAAATAGGATAATGAACATTATAATTGCACTCCTCAGTCTCAGGAGGGGAGCTTCCCAACCATTGGCTGTCATGCCCCATGCAGCTATTTCTCAAATTCATATACAACTTAATTAAAATAAATTATCTCCAATATGCTCTGTTTTATTAGCAGATGCAGTGAAGGCTTTAATGGTTAAGTGTTGATAATAATCATTATTTGGAACCACAGTTCCAAACTATAAAGCAGTAATCTACACTGCTGAATTCCTTACAGCTCAACAATGAAGTATAGATAGGTAGATAGACAGAGTGTTTTAGTTTTAAATTATCCATAATATTTTCCATAAGGTTTCTATGCTAATAAATGTCTGCTTTTTCTTTTGAATAGGTGCAGAATATTTCCTTGTATAACTGTAGCACTATAGCACTGTCTTCCCATTATTCATCGATTTGCTCAAGCAGGAACCAGTAACGTCTCCATTGTGAGAGTTGTTACTGTTTTTGGCATATTGAATATGCCATGGGTAGCCTGTCAGGCCTGCCATGTGGATGAGATACTCTCGGTAGCTTGCCGGGCTCTCCGAGAGGGGCAAAGGAATCAAACCTGGGTTGGCTGCGTGCAAGGCAAGCACCCTACCCCCTGTATTATCGCTCCAGCCCCACTACATGGTTGTTTTTGTTTTGTTTGTGTTTCAGGACCACACTCAGCAGTGTTCAGGCCTTACTCTAAATTTGTACTTATGGTAGTACTAGGAGCACCATATGTGGTGCCAGGGATTAAATCAGGGTTGGCCATATGCAAGGCAAGTGGCTTTATTCATCTACTCTCACTGTAGTCCTGATAGTTGTTTTTTATAACCTGGACCCAAATGATGAATATTTTCATTGTTCCCCAAATTTCCCCGTGATGTACATGACAATGAACATTCATGTAAAAGAACTTTTATGCCCTTGTCTTTCAGGGATGTCCATGTATCTGCTATTACAGATTTTATTTCTTCTAGCCCCCAAAATCAAAATGCTTGGATATCATCTTTGTCATCTAATAACCATAGAAATTTTGGGGGGAAATTACTAAAACTAAGCTTGTTTGTTTGTTTTAATTTTTCGAAATAGAAGCACTAATAAGTACTAGCCTCTTTCATGTGGTTGATACAAAAAAAATACAATAGAATTGGATGTGTTTTGAAAATTGATTATTCTGTCACTATCTTGTATTCACTTCCAAGCTTAGTTACTGTATGTCTGTCTGTATCTTGGTCTGTGGGGGCCAATTTTTATACTATGTGCTCAGTATTCAATTAACATTTCTCAAGCTGTGGTTAAAATATCATCTGCCACACCTGTCAATACTCACCTGGCACATTAGTTAAAATGGGAGATTCCTGGGATCCCCACTCCCCTTTTGTTCCCAACCCATTGAAGGAGAATCTATGTGTAAAGACTGGAGAGTGGAGGCTGGAGTGATAGTACAACAGGTAGAGCATTTGCCTTGCATGCGGCTGACCTGGGTTCTATCTCTGGCATCCCATATGTTCCCCCAAGCACCTCCGGAGTAATTCCTGAGTGCAAAGCCAGGAGTAACCCCTGAGCATCGATGAGTGTGACCCAAAAAGCAAAAAAAAAAAAAACAAAAAAACTGGAGAGTGGCAGTGGAGAAACCCTGGATTCTGACTCTTCTCAAATCTCCCAAGTGATTTTGAGTCAGATGAAAACTGGATTTGTCTGACATTGGCACAGTTAGTCCCTGTTAGGAAAAGTCAGCACTGCTTCACTGGGTAGAGGAGAAGCAAGTCCAATCAATACAGGGGAATGTCCCTACATATTTTAATGACTTGAATCCATTGCAGGGTCCTGCGAGAGCCATCTAAGAATGGGTATGCTGCCCAAATGGACAGAAAATTCTTGCAAGTCAGTCTCCCATGAGGGGCGTTAGAGTTCTTAATCAAGTTTTAAGGGTATAGGGATGTCTAGATTTGGCTGAATTAAATATTATCTGTCATGTCTGTTAACAGTCACACTAAATGTGGACTGTGCAAAATGTCCCTGTGGAAATAGGAAAGTAGGACAGCCCTTTCCGCATAACGAAGAACATAAATAATGCACAGAGAAAGCATTTCCTTTTTGTGTAGTTCTTACTGTGCTAATACTTATGATCACTTTATAAAGCAGAAAATGCAAGGCATACAAGGATGTGGCATACCTTCAAAATATCAAGTGTGACATGCTCAACTAAGACATTGCTTTCTCATGCAGTGTGGTATATGCTACATCAATAAGGAGAAAGATTGTTCTCTGAAGATCAGTGTGTGTGAGCTTACATTCATAAAATTTCCTCGATTTCAAAAGCTGAGTTGTGTTCTCCACAATTTATGGAAAGCACATATGTTATATCATATTTATACCTTATTACCTCTTATACTATTTGTTAGTCAGTACAAAGCTTTTCATGAAATGAAATGAGGTACAAAGTTAGAAAAACATGAACCTGCACTCCAGATATTCCAAACAAATAATTGAAGCCAGATGTCCTGGTCTGTCCCAAAGGTTATTAGCTTCAGTGTCTGTGACGTCATTTGCTAGACAACTTTACTGGACAAGGTTATGGTTTGGTGAGCTACCTGGTAAAACTGCCCAGGGAGGTGCAAGGCAGTCCTCTTGGGAAAGAAAAGCAAACATGTTTGGAACATCTAGTGCTGTTTGATATTTTTATCAGTGGCACTGAGGACAGAGCTAAGTGCAATGCCATCAGAATCTAGGAGAATAGACGTCTGCTGGTTAACATTTGAAAAGTCTTCCCTGTTTAGAGCACGTAAAATAAGGCATTCCCCCGTCTCAAAGGAGCTTGTATAAACGACGGGTAAATGAGTAGAAATCCCTATATATCTTATCAGTAAGTGTGTGTCAACCACAAAATGCTTCCTGAGTCCTAGGTAGGAATCAAGAGATGAAAAGCAGAGTAATGAGGCTGGCGAAGCCATTGGGGGGCTCTGTCCTTGGAAGCTTAGACAAAAAGCAAAGCATCATAGAAAGCGCTTAAGACAGAGAGGTTCTCAAACTTACTTGGCCTTTTTTCTTTCGAGAAAAAAAGAAAATTATGCATAGTTTGCCCACCAGTTTCAAAGGAAACACCACCTAGGGTCATTCCAAAACCCTTCCTGACTGCCAGCAGTCAAAATACCTCTTAAGGTGTTTTTCTCCTTTCCTCAGTCCAAAAACTCCATCAACATCTCATACTAGTTATTTTTGTATGGACACAGTATGAGATACATTGAGGCTTATAGGGCAGCTCTGCTTGCCACAGACTCAGACTACAGCACTCAGGCCAGATTAATCATTCCTAACCCTAGCAGGGTCCAAATCTAGTTGTTACTTTTTGGATCATGATAGCATTTGCCCATGATTAAGCTCTTAACTTACAGTTAAGCATTAGGCACTTTGGCCAGGCCCATCTCGATGCCAGGGTAGCACATAACTCACTGCTTGCCCTGGGTCCGTCCTGTCCCTCGCTGGGACCCTGCTTTTGGAGGTGCTAGGAAGTAAGGGCAGCTGAGGCTTAGGTCAAGAGAGAACAGATGCCCAGGAGGAAAATAACATGTAGAGTCAAATGACTTCCAAATTACAAAGCATAGCATTTGCTACAGCCTTTCTGTATCCATATAAAAGGACATAGCTCTGAATAAACTACCGAAAGGACTCAAGAAGAAAAGAAAAACAATATTTACAAGTCAACAGAACACAAAGAAAGAAGTTACAAATAAATACAGAGGAATGGGAGCACTATGATGGGAGTAACCCTATAAACCTAAACTACCTGAGGCTATGTATCCTACAATTGTTCCCCTAGAAATTTACCTTCTTTAAGAAGAAAGCGCTTGCCCAATTGCACCAGAAACTGTAACACCCCCTGGAATGATTTGAGTGTTCCCTAGGAGAGATATTATCCACTTTGGGAAACACTAAGTCTCTGCTAGGAAAGAGCACAAGAAAATAAATATATTAAGTCCTTGATCACAGGCCTCATGTAGGTCACATTATTTTTTTTTACCTAGATCTGTTTCTAGGGAGACTGGAAATGTCTCCAATAGCTAAGTCTCCTCTCTGCACCACAGTGGACACCCTCTCCTCCCTGTTCCTGGAACTGTGCAGCCTGACTCAGCACATTTAACATCAGAGTCCTTGGGGGCACCATTAAGATATAGGGATGCACCCAGAATCCATTACAATGCTTCAGTCTCAATCTAATCCAACTGGGGATGTGAGGGTACCCAGGCCACTAGTGGGAACTCATGTCCTACTGGGCCTTCTTTACAGTAACTGGGCAAACATAGCCCCCTTCAGCCGTATCTTGAGGAGTCCAACCTCAAGGAAATCCAGCCTTTCCTTACAACATCCTCCATTTTTCTCAGGTCTGTGTTTTGGTATATAAATTAGTGTGTGAGTTCTAGCTTTCCTCCCCAAAAGTATCCAGAATAAATCTTAGGGCTTTAGAAAACAAACTAGGGGAAGGAATGATAGTTCAGCAGGGAGGGCGTTTGCCTTGCATGCAGCTAACCCGGGTTTGATTCCCAGCATTCCATATGGTCCCCCGAGCAAAGTATCCTCTGGCCAATTAATCAGAAAAAGAAATTTATTAAGTGGTTCCTAGAAATATAGGGTGGGCTGGAAAATCAGACTAAAGGTGAAAGTTTTGGGACTTGGGTGTTAAGCATCAATCACAGCAGAGGGGCTCTGCTAAGACACGCTGTAGTAGTTGCTGACAGAGCTTGGATGTTGCTGTTTGCCCTGCCACCTCCAAGTGGACTTGCTCAAATATGCAGTTCTTGTTGCCTCCCAGGTCAAGGCTATCAGGAAACAATCTTGAAATGATTCAGTAGGTTGGAATGCTGCTATCACCAACACCACCAAAAGGGAACCTGTAGGGCCAGAGAGAGTGGGTACAGGGGTTCAGGGGTTTGTATTGCACATAGCTGACCATGGCTCTAACCTGGTCACCAGATGGCCCCTGAGCACTGCCAGGATTAACCTCTGAGCTCAGAACCAGAGTAAACTATGAGCACTTCTGGGTGTGGCCCCAAAACAAGTGAAAGGTATATTGGTCAGATTCTTCTTCCCACATGCTTGCTTTTCAGTTTCTCCACATTAGAGGATTCCAGGAGATAATAAGTGCTATTTTGCAGGAGCGCAGAGATGGGATATGAGGATCCATTTTTAGGAGCTCTGGCATCTACCCTGATGACACAACATAGTCCCTAAACATGAGGAGGCTATCTACTCCAAAGATACTGAATTACAGAGCACAATAATCTTTGGAGTTAGAAAAATACAGAGGGATTGAAGAGATAGCTCATTTGGATAAGAGCATGCTTTGCATCATGGGAGGCCGAGGTTAGATCCCTAGCATCACAAGATACCCTAGCATCACCAGGGATGACCCCTGAGCACACAGAGCCCTGAGTAACTCCTGAGTATTCCAAGTGTAGGCCAAAATATCTCTCCACAACCCATAACTCCCACAAAGAAAAGAAAATTATAGAGATAAACCATCGTAGACTTGCTATTTTTATTTATTTATTTTTTGCTTTTGGGGTCACACCCAGCAATGCTCGGGGGTTACTCCTGGCTTTGCACTCAGGAATTACTCCTGATGGTGCTTGGGGGACCATATGGGAGCTGGGGATCGAACCCAGGTCAGGCGCATGCAAGGCAAATGCCCTACCTGCTGTGCTATCACTCCGGTCCCAGGATGCTATTTTATACAAAGACAAAGGAGGATTAAAAAGTCAGTAATATGCCACCCTTTGTGAGGGAAAAGTTTCACTTGAAGAAGAATTAAAAAGATACCATTAAAAGTCACTGCCAATAGGAGTTAGGGAGCTATGTTAAAGGGCTGTAGCACACACCTGGCGTACACAAAGCCCACATGCTTTCCAGCAAGATGTTTCCAGTACTACATGATATGGTCCTGGAGACTCCAGAACACCACTGGGCCCAATTTCTGAAATAAGGTATGGTTGACCATTGTGCTATCCTGGTCACACAGCTGACTGAATATCATGGGACTAGTCCTGCTTTGGAGACCTATTCTCCTGAGTAACAATCAACCAATCTCTAAGAGAGGCAGAGGAATCGAACCCCGGTCAGCCACGTGCAAGGCAAATGCCCTACCCACTGTGCTATCGCTCCAGCCCATCATTAATTTAATTCTTAATTGCTAAATTTGACAGTCAAACAAACAAAAGAACCTGGTTGTATATTGAGTGATCAGGATCACTCCTCAGAGAAAAGCTTTATTTCAGGTAGCGTTACTCTAAGTGCCCGGCCCACATTTTTGACTGGAGGAAAACATTAAGAGGAAGAAAATGTACAAAAATGTTTTAAATTCCTTTTCAGTAGGAATTGTTTTTGGACAAAGGGAAATCTGTCCCTTATGTTGAGCAGTCCAATTAACATCAAATAGATTAATTGGCGATAAGAACCAATTTAATTATTATACTTACACATGCACATATGTATCCCAAACTAAGGAATGGGATGGAAGTCTAGGGCTTTAAGGAGAAAGAGGATTCAAAGGTAGAGAGTATAACAGTTGTTTCTGATAAAGATCTTAATTCAGGGTCATACTCGCAAATTTTATTTTAGGCTGTTAAGGGAGTGGCAAAACTTCCTCATGATTCCTCAATTAATCTTAGCTCAGAACAAAATGACATGTCTTAGGAATGTCTATTTCAGATATCTTGAGAAACACATCCTTCAATTAGCATTTTTTTAAATAAAATCAGCTTATGTTGTAGGACAAAATCTAAGGGGAAGTAGATAAAATAATAAAATTAAAGAAATATACTTTAATGTTAAGACTGAATTGGATGTATCAGCATGAACTCATATTTTAAAAAATACTTTTTCTACAAGTTTTTGTCCACTTGTAGAAAAATGAAATATCTCAGGTGTAAAATCAACTGAAATAGAGATTTTTAATCTCTCTTAAGAAGTATTCAGGTTTGGTATCAAAACAGCAAGAAAACATTAAAGGAATTATGTTAAAATGGATTAAAACATTAAAACAGTTATGTTAAAATGGAGAGGCACTAATTTCAAACATCTTCTCTATTTGTGATCATTTGAACAATCATTCCCCATGTTAATAGTTTATCAAAATTCATTGAATTTATGAAAATTAGTGAGATTAGCAAAAGTCAGAGGGGAAAAAAACACCTAACCTACCACATCTTTGAGGCATTTATTTAACTCTTTTTTGGGCCACACCCAGTGATGCACAGGGGTTACTCCTGGCTCATGCACTCAGGAAATACTCCTGACGGTGCTCAGGAGACCGTATGGGATGCTGGGAATCGAACCTGGGTTGGCTGTGTGCAAGACAAATGCCCTACCTTCTGTGCTATCACTCCAGCCCCTATTTAACTCTTATAGGGAAAAAATTTCCCTTAAAAATTTTTGACATCTTAGCTGAAAACCATTACTCTTAGTAACAAAAGACAAATTAACAAGAGGAAAACAGAAGTTTAGTAACATGTAGATGAAAGAAACCTGAGTAACTCTCCAAAATACCTTAAATATCATCTGCAGCTAAAGACAAAAATAGATAAGCAGGGCTGGAATCCAGTGATGGTAGTTTATCAGGGAAACCAGAGTAAAGATGACTGAGTTACTTTGATAAAGAAGTAGAAAAATTTTTTCAGAAGGGGAACAAAGGAGTTGTTTGGTGTTGCAAGATGTGAAGGTTGTAGAAATTTGTTGCATAATTTTGCATTCACAAAATAAATAATGCTGAGTGTGCTCTCTCCCGCCTCGTGGGGTGGTCTGGTGGCCAAGGGTCGCTTCCCCACCCTGGCCTACAGCCGCCACCAACAGACACATATAGGAGAAAACAGGCCACCAGGCTGGTAAGTGATCAGTTGCCGTTTATTCCAACCTCAGGTTCACCTTTGTTCCATTCTCCCTTCATGCCTGTTCCACTCTCACTGAGCACCCCATAACAGTCTCACACTGGCCCTCATTCCCATCTCTTCCTGTCCCTCATGCTAGTCTCCCATGCCCAGTCTCACAGCCTTAGCCTAGAGCCCAACCTTCAAGGGTTGAGGGTAGCAAATACACCTAAGTCAGATAGCACAGTCAGCATATGTTTACCCTTTCCTTTCCTTCTGAGGAAGCTCTTATTTTTTTTATTATTTTTTTAAATTTTATTCTTTTATTGAATCACCATGTGGAAAGTTATAAAGCTTTCAGGTTTAAGTCTCAGTTATACAATGCTCAAACACCCATCCCTTCACTGAGGAAGCTCTTCTAAGACTAAGATTTCCTCCTGCTAGGAGATCTGCTCAAGGGCTAAATTTCATCTAAGGACACACTTCTCCTTTCTTTAGTCCATAAATAATCATATTAGATTTACTTATGTCTTAATAATCTTTATAGTCATTTTGTATGGACACAGAAATATATTAAGCTTATTGGGTGACTCTCCTTGGGACATCTCCCTCTAGATCCCAGACTACAGTCCTCGGGCAGATTAGTCTTTCCTAATCCCTGCAGGGTCCTTGTCCAGTCACTTCTCCTTGAGTCATGACAGAATTTGTCCACTACCATGCTCTTAAATTATTTTAAGTTTTATGGCACTTGGCCTGTCCCATTTTGATGCCAGGGTAGTTAGCAGCTTGCCCTGGGTCTATCTGATGTTGGTGGGCCCCACGGGTGACTTGTGTGAAGCAAGGAGGAGAAAGACGATCTTTCTCTCCCCATCCACCTCTGCCGTCCAGGACCCAGAGTTACTGGGTTCTTGCCTCACTTTTGCAGAAAAGAATTTCAGGAGTAGACGAGCAGTGAAGTAAATAGATTTTATTTGGAGAGTTTTTGAAGGTGTAGAGGGGGAGAGAGAGAGTGAGAGACAGAGTAATGTGCTCAAGAGAGAACATGGGCTTCTCTAAGGACTGAGAGAGCCCCTACACACATGCCATCATTAGTCAGAAAAGCATGAAAGTACACATCTCAAGAGAGGAGATGCGGGCGACACTCGTGCTCGGCCATGTGGGCGAAGGCAGCACATGGGGGTTGGGCAGCATATACGCACACTTCCTTTGTTCAAGGCGGTTTTTATAGACCCTTCTCGGGTTGTTGGATCCAGAACATTCTGGAGCATTCTCAGGGCTGAATCACTAAAGTTAATCAGATTAAGGGAAAGGTCCAATCTCCTCAGGATCTGCTGCTAAAGGGCTTATCAGGTCTGTTTTCCGTATCAACAGGGTTGATTAGTCTTAGAATTGTTGACCTATATTTTATTGCTGAGGGCCTTTCCCTGTCTATCTGCCTAAATCACATCCAGTCTCTTCATCTGGACCCTGCTTTTGGGGTGCTAGGAACTAAGAGTAACTGAAGCTTACGTCAAGTAAATACAACAGATGCCCAGAGTAAATATTATACTGAGTTAATTAACTCCCAAGTTACAAACGCGTTGCATTACCTGTCTTCTTGTGTCTATACAAAAAGGACATTGCTCTAAAGTAAACTATGCAAAAGACATAAGGAAAAGAGAAAAGCAATATTTCATTTACAAATATAAATGCAGAGATCTCTGAAAAATTTGACTTTACAAGTCATAGATTCTGTTTAGGGAAAATGAGTGATTAACAGATAGAGAAAGCAGAGCACAGAGAAGTTAAAGATGAGTACCCCAGGAAGGGAAATGATGCAATTTCCAACATAAATCTCCCTGGACTTAATTACTAAAATACAGAAATTCTAAGCTGCGTGGCCACTATTGCAGCCGAGCAACTTCATATCTCTTCATTCTCATCAATGGAAAACTAATTATCAAATGCTTCCTTGTCAGTAGGGCTGTATTTTTGGGGGGTAAACTCCAAAAACAACAGTGAGTTGTGTGTTGAAACTCCAACAACAACAATAGTGAGTTTTGTGTCTAAATATGGAATGTAATCAAGGTAAAGAGAAAATGAAGTGAAATTTATCAGTTATGCAGGTGGGGGTTGGGGGTGGGGGGTGGGAGGTATACTGGGGTTTTTTGGTGGTAGAATATGGGCACTGGTGAAAGGATGGGTGTTTGAGCATTGTATAACTGAGACATAAGCCTGAGAACTTTGTAACTTTCCACATGGTGATTCAATAAAATAATTTTTTTTAAAAATTGACTTTCAAAAAAAAAAAAAAGAAGTGTTCTCAATCATTGTGTTTTGTTGGTTCAGTGTCATATGAAACCTATGTATGGCGTGAAACCTATAAAAGTTAGTCATGCTGGGGCTGGAGTGATAGCACAGCGGGTAGGGCGTCTGCCTTGCACGCGGCCAACCCGGGTTCAAATCCCAGCGTCCCATATGGTCCCCCGAGCACCACTAGGAGTAATTCCTGTGTGCATGAGCCAGGAGTGACCCCTGTGCATCGCCGGGTGTGACCCAAAAAGCAAAAAAAAAGTTAGTCATGCCTTGTTTTGTCATTTTTATTATATTCAATTTTGAAAGTAGGAAAAAGGAAAATAACAAGACATTAGAAATCAAAACATTAGATACAGACACCCCCCCACCTTCTTATTAAAACCTATTACACAAGGGGGCGCTAAATTAACATGTAATAGAACAGTCAACAAAAGGACCAACCTTTAAGTTAACTTTAGTATATAATTTTTTTTTTTCTTTTTGGGTCACACCTGGCGATGCACAGGGGTCACTCCTGGCTCATGCACTCAGAATTACCCCTGGCGGTGCTCGGCGGACCATATGGGATGCTGGGTATTGAACCCGGGTCAGCCGCATGCAAGGCAAACACCCTACCCGCTGTGCTATTGCTCCAGCCCCCATTTAGTATATAATTTAACTTATAATTAATTAATCATTTCACAGCTGAGAATGGACTTATTTACTGATTGTGGAATATTTTAATATTACACTTAAGTTTAATCTTTCTTTACAGGTGAGATTTCAGGTTTCTTAAGGATGAACACACACGCACACGTACAAACACACACACACTACAAACATGTACCTTTCATTTGAATTGAAATAATAATAAGATCTCATTTACATTTTTTCAGGACTTTTCTTACATGTGTAATTATAATTTTAAGTAATTAGAAACATTTCTGGAGCGGGTAGGAGGTTGCTTATGGGTGTGACCCCCAGGTCTCCATAGATTGGGGGAAGCAGGCAGAGGATCTTTGCTACCAGAGAGTGTCCTGCCCACACGGCAGAGCCTGGCAAGCTCCCCGTGGCATATTCGATATGCCAAAAACCGTAACAATAACAGGTCCCTTCCCCTGACCCTGAAAAAAGCCTCCAATCATTGGGAAAGACAAGTAAGGAGAGGCTGCTAAAATCCCAGGGCTGGGATGAATGGAGACGTTATTGGCACTAGCTCTAGTAAATTGATGAACAACAGGATGACAGTGATACAATGATAGAAACATTTGTAAAAATTAAGTAGTGCTATTGGTGACACAAAATGTTTTTATTATGGTATTTCCTTGCCTTGATTGTTGGTTTAAATTTCTAAGAGAAAGAATTCTCTCTTAGTGATTTAAACTGTTTCTCTAGTGCAGCTATGAAAACACTGTTCATTCACTTGGGTGTTTCATTCCTATCTCTATGTTTTCACATTTGTTGGAGTCATTTATAGGAGCTATTAGGCCAAGTAGCACAATTTTGAGAACAGGTTGAAATATTCAGTAATATTCATCATCATCATCATCATCATCATCATCATCATCATCATCATCATCATCATCATTATCATCATCATCCCGTTGATTGTCCAATTTCTCGAGCGGTCTCAGTAACGTCTCTATTCATCCTGGCTCTGAGATTTACCTTACTCATCCTTCCCAACAATGTCGCATTGGAGGCTCTTTCAGGGTCAGGGGAATGAGACGCAGCATTGTTATTGGTTTTGGCATATGAATACACCACAGGGAGTTTGCGAGGCTCTCCCATGTGGGCAGGAAACTGTTGGTAGCCTGCTGGTTTTCCCAGAGGGATGGCCCCGCAGTTCCGGGAGCTTGCTTTTAAGTCTCTGCATGTTGGCCATTGATGGGATTACAGGACACCAGGGGGAAGT
The DNA here is from genome assembly GCF_027595985.1 of Sorex araneus. NCBI lineage: Eukaryota > Metazoa > Chordata > Mammalia > Eulipotyphla > Soricidae > Sorex > Sorex araneus. Next base: position 157,736,187 of record NC_073305.1, on the reverse strand, counting down.
CCCTGGGTGTGATCACCTAGCTACTGGAAAATGGAAAATCTGGGCAGAGGAGGCCCAGTCCGGATCCGAGCAGGCTTGGAGGTCTCAGCCCCCGGTTCCACACACCTGGGTTCCTCTGCCAGTACCTTCATGTGTGAGGCTCATCCGAACATGTGGAGAGGGGCCTTGAGCATGTCTGTGGCTAAGGCTCTGGAGGTCTTCGGCCGCAAGAGCTCTGTTCAGGGCGGGGAGGGAAGCTGGAGCCCATCCCCTTCGATAGACCCCAGGGAATACAGCCAAGCGAGAGGACCAGAGACTCTCTGTGTTGCTCTCTTCCGGGAGCTTGCTTTCAAGTCTCTAGATGTTGGCCATTGACAGGATTACAGGGCGCCAGGGTAATATTCATATCTTCATTCATTTTTATTTGTTTCTTTTGTTTTGGGGTCACCCAGGTGATGCTCGGGGCTTACTCCTGGCTCTGTGTTCAGGGATAACTCTGGTGGGACTTGAGGGACCATATGGGATGCCAGGAATTGAGCCCAGGCTGATTTGTGCAAGGCAAGAAACTTATCAGCTATATTATTGCTCCAGGCCTCATGTTTTCTTTTTAGAATTGCCCAAGAAATATCTAAAGTATAAAGATTTGAAGTTACATAGATTTAAAAACCAGTAAGATTTGGAGCCGAAGCAAAAAAATTGCACACAGTCCTAAATCTCATCCTGTTGACTTGGCATTCAACTAATAATAGGGTAAAATTCTGTTACTGTCACTGTCATCTCATTGCTCATTGATTTGCTTGAGCGGGCACCAGTAAAGTCTCCATTGTGAGACTTGTTACTGTTTTTGACATATTGAATATGCCACAGGTAGCTTGCCAGGCTCTGCGTGCAGGCGAGATACTCTTGGTAGCTTGCTGGGCTCTCTGAGAGGGGTGGAGGAATTGAAACCAGAAATTTTACTGATTATGCTATTCAAATAAAAAAATAATGTGGATTCCAATATTAGACAAGTATAGGTTTAAAATTTGGGGGTGGGAGCCGGGGAAGGGTTGGGCCACTCCAACTGCAGTTACTCCTGGTTGTGTTTGGGGGATTATTTGGGATGCCAGAGATCAAACCAAACTTGGCAGCATGAAAGGCAAGTGCCTTACCCATCGTACTATCTCTTCAGCTCCACTGAGTTTGAATTCTTGAATTCTACTTGAGCCTTTTTATTTTCAACCTTTAAAATGGTATCAATATTCTTAAAACATTGATGACATTTTTACCTATAAAAATGTTTTATATCATAGAAGTCAAATTATATATCACTGTCACTGTCATCCCGTTGCTCATCGATTTGTTCGAGCGAGCACCAGTAATGTCTCTTATTGAGAGACTTATTGTTACTGTTTTTGGCATATCCAATACGCACAGGTAGCTTGCCAGGCTCTGCCTTTCGGGCTTGATACTCTCGGTAGCTTGCCGGGCTCTCCAAGAGAAATTATATATAGTTTCAGATATTCTGCTTTTTGATTCTTTTCTTCTTTTCTCTGTCTCCTCCTTTCCCCCTTTCCAAAATGGCCATTTTCAAAAGACCTTAGACTTTAAAAAGTGGCATTTTTAATAGACTGATCTTAAACCATGTTTAAAATTTGTTGTTTTTATCTATCAACCTCTCCTTGCCTGCTTCCCACCCCCCACCCCCCATAAACTCCCATTTTTTGTTTTGTTTGTTCGGGGGCTACAACTGGCAGTACTCATGTTTTAATCCTGGGTCTGCACTCACGAATGACTCCTGATGGGACACAAGGCACCGTATGTGCTGGGGATCAAATCCAGATCTGCCACAAGCAAGGCAATCACCCTACCAGGGGTACTATCATTAGTACAAGATACTAACAAATTCTTAAAAATATCAAGCTCTAGGGCCAAAGAGATAATACAGGAGTTAAGGCACTTGCCTTCCATGGAGTCACTAGGATTTTTTCATGAAGATAACAAAAATATACTTTAAGTCAGAACATCAGAAAATAAAATACTGTTAATTTTCGTACTTAAATGGTCATTAAACAAGTCTCCAGCTTCTATTTAATCACGACTGGACCCAATCTGTAACTTTTAACTAAACATTGGAAAACATTTCAAAATAGAAAGATTTTGCATAGTCAAGAGGAAAATTAAAGTAAATGTATTTTCCTTTTGATAAGTTAAAAAAACTTCCCATAGCTTCGCTTTCCAGAGTGTACTTATACTCTTCCACAATAAAATCAGCAGAATCACTATCATTTATTTGTTCTGTACTAATCTGTATTAGTCAGGAGTCTAGCATGGAACACAGGTGCATTCAAGTTGAATAATTTAAAAACAATCATCATCATCATCATCATCATCATCATCATCCCATTGATCATCGAATTTCTTGAGTGGTCTCAATAACATTTCCGTTCATCCTAGCCCTGAGATTTTAGAAGCTTTTCTACTCGACCTTCCCAAGGATGCCACATTGGAGGCTCTTTGGGGTCAGGGGAATGAGATCCAGCTTGTTACTGGTTTTGGCATATGAATACACCATGCGGACCTTACCAGTCTCTCCCATGTGGGCAGGAAATTCCCAGTAGTTTGCTAGATTCTCCCAGAGAGAGAAGTAGGCTATAAGATGTTGCTTCCAGGAGCTTGCTTTTAAGTCTCTGGATGCTGGCCATTGATGGGATTACAGGGCACCAGGGGGAAGTCCCTGGGTGTGATCACCTAGCTACTGGAAAATGGAAAATCTGGGCAGAGGAGGCCCAGTCCGGATCCGAGCAGGCTTGGAGGTCTCAGCCCCGGGTCCCACACACCTGAGTTCCTCTGCCGGTACCCTCATGCGTGAGACTCATCCTAACGTGTGGAGAGGGGCCTTGAGCATGGCTGTGGCTAGGCTCTTGAGGTCTTCAGCCACAGGAGCTCTGCTCAGGGGGAGAGGGAAACTGGAGCCCATCCCCTCTGAGGGGCCCTGGGGAAATTTAAAAACAATAAGTGAGATAATTTACAAAGATCAGGAGAAAGATTGAGAATTCCATTGTGAAGAGAGCAGCATTCAGAGGAGATTCAGTGGGCAGAGAAGGGCTACCCTTCCTGTAGGCTGAAAGGAGCAGACACTAGGGTACACACTAGTAGACTCTGAATCCCGCAGTCATATGCAGAAGTTTGTGTGATAAGAAGTTTGAGCTCTTCAAAGAGAGATGCAGATACTCTGATGTGGACTGCCTAGGAGATGAATGAAGGGGAACAAATACTCTACCTCTTCTATTCTTCAGTCATTCAATAGATGACTACTGCCACCCACTGACTGAGTTTAACCCAAAGCAAAAGTGAGGGCATAATTAATTAAATTAGTCTTGGGTGCTGAATCAGAGTGAATAAGAATAGATCTGGTGCAGCAAAAGGAAGATATGGGTATGGCCTTTACTCTGTGCTTGCCTGGCAATTCTTCATAGATACTTTCTAATTCTGTCCATATAAAATCTTACAAAACAAAGATTTTCTGAAATTTGCAGATGAGCCAAGCTCAAATTTATTATGTAACTCACTACATTCAATAATATAAGTCAATGCCACAACAGATTGGGGGGGGAGGATATCTAAGTATATGAAGGAGAAAAGTACTAGGGAAAAAATTAGTTTTTCCTGATGAGAAATTATTTTTGCAATTTGCATAAAAGAGACTTTTGAAGATTAACAAAATAAGTAGAGTGGAAGTGTAAAAATGTTGTTTTAAAACCAATAACGTAGCAATAGTGTCCACTAGGTTGCTTATACTTAATATCTCAACGCAAATATGAGACATTGCATTGAAGTCAGCTATGGCAGGAGTGAAAAAATGCATCAAATAACTTGTAAGGATTTAAATAGGAAAACTACAAAATGAAAAAGAACATAAATTGTGAAAGAGAATTAAAAAAAATCTAAAAGTTGGAGCAATATTAAACAGTCTCACTGAGGGATTAAATAACACAGGCTCTGTTTATATTGTTAGCTATTGATTACATGACTGTTGTTATTGTTTGTTTTGAGGCCCACTTGACAGGGTGCTCAGTGCTACTCCTGGTGTTGTGCTTAGGCATCACTCCACTCCTGGCGTTGTGCTCAGGGATCACTCACTCTGCAGGTACTCTGGGACCATATGTGATGCAGAAACTGGGTTGGCCATATGCAAGGCTAGCACCCTACCAGCTGTAATACTTTTCTAGACCCAAAATAACACAGGCTGGGACCATATGTGATGCAAAACCTGGGTTGGTCATATGTATGCGAGGCAAGCACTCTTATAGTGAAGAACTGTAGTAATTTTCTAGACCCAAAATAACACAGTCTCTGAACTACGGTAGATCTTATCTTGAATTTTGTCATTGTTGTTGTTGTCTGTTTTGGGGCCACACCCAGTAGTGTTCAAAGCTTACTCCTGGCTCTGCATTCAGGGATCCTTCCTGGCAGTGATGGAGGATTATATGTTGTGCAGGGGATGGAAGCCAGATGGGCTACATGCAAGGCAAAGGCCCATCACTATCTTTCTGGACCCTGGTCTTGAATTCTACCTGACTACTCTCAAACTATGCCTGTGATTATTAACAGCATGAACATAGACATTAGTGTTGTCTCCATAAAAAGACAAGGAAGTATATAAGAAATGTATGAGATCTAACCACAGCTTTGAGTAGATCGTTGGCTATCAGAGCAACATGCAAAAATCAGTTTTTTAAAATTCTGCCAGCAAGAGAATTTAGATTTTTTAAATTCTGGCAGCAACATAATTTAAAGTGCAAATCAAAAATAGCAGTATTCTAGAAATAAACCAAATAAAATATATTCTTAATTTTAAACTTTCCTGAATTATATTTAAGAAATAGAGACTAAATTGATAAAGATATGTATGTTCAGATAATAAAATCAAATAATTCTCTCAAATATAAATTTAATTTAATTCCAACAAAATTCTAAGACAGTTTGGTATGACTCAAAAGTTCTTAAAATCTACATGAAGTACTTGGGATTATAACCACTTGTCAATTGTATGCTGTGTCCAACTGAAAAGTTGTCTTTTTTAAATATATATTTATTTATTGAATCACCGTGAGAACAGTTACAAAGCTTTCATGTTTAAGTTTCGGTCATACAATGATCAAACACCCATCCCTTCACCAGTGCACATTTTCCACCACCAAAATCCCCAGTATAACCCCCATCCAACCCCTACCTCTACCTGTGTGGCAAATAATTTCCACATTACTCTCTCTCTACTTTGATTACATTCAATATTTCGGCAGCAGTCCCACCATTATTATTTAGAATTTTCCCCAACACTCAGACCTGCCGAAAAAGCAACATTAGACTATTTGTTTTCTATTGCTGATTATACATAGCATATGATGTCGAGCAGCCACGTGATGTTGGAATTCAAAAATTTTAATAATTAGGTCTGGAGAGATTTTTGCCAAGAGACACTGGGTTCTGAGATTTATTTGTCTGTCTTTTTATTTGTATGTTTTATGTCAAAAAAATCTACATAGAAAACAAAGGTTCAGAAATACTAAAACAATAATTAATGAGATTAGGAGATACACTGCAAGACAACAAGGATTATATAAAACTGCAATAAACTGAAAAAGATTAGGAGATATTCTACCTGACATCAAGGATTAGTATAAAACTGCAATAATTAAGATAATGTGACCAGAAACAACAAATGAATAAATAGATATAGTTCAGAAGCCATATATTGTTGGTTATTGATTGGATGACTGAGGCAGAGGTAATATGGGTCTGTAAGGTTAGGAGTACTAGGGAAGTTTGTTACAAGGAAAAATATGACATGGGATTCCTACATCAAACCATGTACAAAAATTGCCCTTTAAACTATATCGAAATCTATCCTTAAGAAAAAAATTTTAAATCTTTTTTGTTTGTTTACTTTTAGGCCACTCCCAGCTGTCAAGGGTTACTTCTGGCTCTGCACTCAGGAATTACTCCTGGTGGTACTTGGGGGACCATAGGGAATGTCAGGGATTAAATTCAGGTTGGCTGCCTGCAAGAAAAAGCCCTACCTGTTGTACCATAGCCCCCCTCCCCCTGCCCCCAAACTTTAAACATTTTATAAGAATATATCTTTGTTATATATATATATATATATATATATATATATATATATATATATTTGCTTTTTGGGTCACACCCGGCAATGCACAGGGGTCATTCCTGGCTCATGCACTCAGGAATTACCCCTGGCGGTGCTCAGGGGACCATATGGGATGCTGGGATTTGAACCCGGGTCGGCCGCGTGCAAGGCAAACGCCCTACCCGCTGTGCTATCACTCCAGCCCTCTTTACTCCAGCCCTCTTTGTTATATTTTATAAAAACATATCTTTGTTGTAATTTTAAAAAGAATATATTTTTGTGCTTTAGGGAAAGAAGTCTTTTTTTTCAAAAAATGAGATACAAAATGTACATAGCATAAAAGAAAAGATACCAGTTTTTCAGCATCAGAACTACTGGCATTTCTATAACAAAAATCTATACAAAGTGAGAAAAAACATTTACAAATTGCCGCAATTTTAATGCAACAAGCATAACTGATAAATCAATAAGAAAAAGACAAAAAATAAAAGATATGAAAATGAAATTAAAGGGAAGCCATTATACAAAGAAAACAAAATAATTATCAAAATGCATAAGAACTTTTATAATTAATTTATTTCTTTGTTTCTATCAAACAAAATAAAAAACCATGAAGATGAGGATTAATAGATTTGACTACATTAGAATTAGTTATTTCATAAGAGATACAGTAAATGACAGACTACAGAACAGAGGATACATAATAGCTACAACGGAAAGTGCTATGTATATAAACAAAGAGCACTTAATCTTTCCTATGGTTTCTAAGTTATCACTTGGAGATCAGTTTGACATTATATGATAAAATTAGAAATGGTAATATTCTCATAAAATGAGGCCCCCATAACCATGCCACCAGACTCTGAACCAGGCTGTTTTCACTCGGGGCCCCCCAGAGGGGACAGGTGAGAGCCCTCCATGCCCCAAGGGACTCAGCCCTGGCAGCCGACCTCCACTACCCAATCACTGCCACACTCCAGACCACTTTCCACACGCTCGGATGCAGTGTCACATATGAATGAACATATTCCTGGACCATGAGGCTGCGAAAATGGCACCACACATCATAAGACATTCCCTACCCATTTTCCCTAATTACCACATCATATTTGATGGGTTTCAGACAGTAGGCAACAAATCATATAGGGAAATAGATATATATGCCTCTCGGAGAGTCTGGCAAGCTACCAAGGATATTCTGCCCACAAGGCAGAGCCTGGCAAGCTGTCTGTGGCGTATTTGATATGCCAAATAATAGTAACAATAAGGGTCTCATTCCCCTGACCCCGAAAGAGCCTCCAATATGGTAGCATTAGGAAAGATGAGTAAAGAAAGGCTGCTAAAATCTCAGGGCTGGGATGAATGGAGACGTTACTGGTGCCCGCTCGAGTAAATCAACAGAACACAGTGATACAGTGACAGTGAATATTCTTCTACCTAACAATTTCTAGATATAGTCTAGATATAGCTGAACTCCAAGGCTTATAAATCAGAAAATATGTGTAGGGGTTGGGGCTATGGCTTCACAGTATAGCACTTATCTCTCCTGTGTGATACCCCCTACATTTCATCCCTGGCATAGGAGGAATGGGAGGACGTTATATAGAAGAATGTTACTGTTGTATTATTTATAATAGTAAGAATTTAAAAAGAATAATTCAGGTCAGCAGCAAGGGAATGAATTAGTAAACTGTGAGTGACCTATTCATGCATTTACTATTATACAACAATGAAAATGAATGGCCTGGGCAGACCTTCTAAAAAATGACTAAACTCAAGGAAAAGGATTTAAACAAATAACTGGGGCATGGGATGCAGCTCAGTGATAGAGCATTTGCCTTGCATGCATGAGGTCCTGGGTTTGATCCCTATACACACAAAAAAATGGGAGGCTGAGTAAAGAGAGGCTGTTAAAATCTTAGGGCTGGCCAGGATGAATGGAGACATTACTGAGACTGCTCGAAGAAATCGACGATCAACAGGATGATGATGATGATGATGATGATGATGATGATGATGATATTTGTTATATATATATGTCTTTACATGCGCACATATATGTGCATACATATCTACACAAATTATATATATGTGCATCATTTTGTATCATTTTATAAAGTTTAAAATCTTGCACAAATATCTTTATTTCAGGGACTGGACAGAAAACTTAATGGGCTGGAGTGCGTACTTTGAATGCAAAAGCCAAAATTCTGTCCACGGCTCTGCACAACCCTTTAGCTTCCCTGGGAGTGACTGCAGAGCATCAAGTCAGTAAAGCATTCCTGGGTATGGCCCACAAACGAACTCACAATTTTTTAAGTATATTCTAGCTTGATTATTTTTATATCTAGCTGGATATATATCCAGTGAGATTTAGAGTTGTGATTGGGAAAGATACCGACAAGATTCATGGGAGCAGCTTTCCCTGGACAACACAGCTTTGAGAGAGCTTGCTGGGATCAGAGAGAGGCATCCTGAGAGCTTTTCTATTAATTATATTCTAGCACTACATCTATTGGTAACATTCAATTTCTTAAGTTAGAGAACTGAATTATTTGTGTTTGCTCCATTTTCTCTAAATCTTTGTAACGTCTGAAATGTCTCCTTATTTTATTTTATTTTATTTTTTTTTATTTTTTTATTTTTTTGCTTTTTGGGTCACACCTGGCGATGCACAGTGGTTACTCCTGGCTCTGCACTCAGGAATTACCCCTGGCCGTGCTCAGGGGACCATATGGGATGCTGGGATTTGAACCCGGGTCGGCCGCGTGCAAGGCAAACGCCCTCCCCGCTGTGCTATCTCTCCAGCCCCTGTCTCCTTATTTTAAAAAATCAATTTGAAAAATTTAAGTAAGAGATAATAAGAAGCAACATAATTAAGCGGTGAAAGAACACAGGCTCTGAAGATTGGGTTATGAGAACCAGTTTCCCCACTTACAAATCATGTGATCATCTCCAAATGACAACATGTCTGACAAATAAGAGTATTGGCCATATGAATGTCTTACAGCATGTCCTCCTCTGGGTCATTTCACAAAGAAAGTGTTGAGCATCATGTCTGGCCTATAATAAACTTGCTATCTGTGGTTCAAATACTTCATCTTTTAGAATCTGCTTTCTACAACCACAAAACCTATGCACATATTTAACTTTGTGTTCTTTACTTCATATTACTCCTGTCACTGGTAATTATGCAGTTCTGGGAGATGTTGCTTGATTAACTTCTATCTCATCTTTGGCTGTAAGTTCCATGAAATCAGGCAGTGTTATTTTGGCTCAAATTGTATCATCAGAACCTAGTAGATTTTCAGGTTACTGTGATGAAAAGAGACTGGTCAGGCATTCAAACAATTAATAAATGCTGGCATCATTATTTTGTAATTTGACCAGTACTGCTAGTAAGAATTAGCATTGAAGGTCATTTTAAAGAGTATGAAAGTCCGCTTTTCTGCCGCTGCGCGAGCTCGACCCCGGAGGCAACTGAACTCCTTTGGACACGAGCAGCGCCCCAAAAATGCCTCCAAACTGTGTGATCGGAGATACTAGCCCATGGGCCTCCAGCGGGGCACGGTTCTTCTCTCCAGCCTTCTCCATCATATGAGCACCACGAAAGGGAAGTAAAAGATTGCAGTGATGCAATTACAAAAAGAATTTTCCCTGGACTTCATATGGAAATCCCAAACCGCGTGGCTGCTGTCACAGCTGCACGACCTAATATCTCCTGATTGTCAGCAACATGAAAAGGTTCCTTTTTAGCAGATCTTACTGTGGGGGGAAACTCCAAATAATAGTACCGAGTTTTTTGTTGAAATATTGAAGGTAATCAAAGTAGCAGCTATTTCTTTAGACTGTGAACTAAGCCAAAGCCCCACACCGGCCGAGGTGAGGAAATATCCTTCTTTCTCGGTTCTTTTCCCTTTTCTGGGAGAAACGCGGTGTGGTGTCCACCATATTATGAAGTCTATTAAGCAGGCACAAACTTAGAGGCGCGGGAATGGGAGGGGAAAAAAAAAACTATATACTTGGAACAGCGGGACGCTTGGGAAGTCTCGGGCCGATACCAGCGCATGCTCCGCCGAGACTCGACCCGGGTGGCCACACTTTTGAGTGGCCACGATGTTGCTGATCAACCAGAACCCGGAGCCTAACTAGACTACTTCCGGTTCCAGAAACTACTTGTAACCATGTCTCTAGACTGAACTAAGCCATAGCCCCACGCCAGCATAGGACTGGAAATATCCTTTTTTCTCGTAGAGCGGCGTGGTGTCAGCCATAATATGAGGACTATTCATTAAGCAGGCATGAACTTGGTGGCGCGGGAAGGAGGGGGGAAAAACTCTATGTACTTGAAACAACGGGACTTCATATCTATCCAGTTTCAGCAATGGAAAACTAATTATCAAATGCTGCATGGGCAGTAGGGCTGTCTTTCTTGGGGGAAAACTCCAACAATAGTGAATGTTATGTTGAAATATGGAATGTAATCAAGGTAAAGTGAAAATGAAGTGAAATTTATCAACTAAGCAGGCAGGGATGCGAGGTGGAGGGCGGGGGGTGGGAGGTATACTGGGGTCTTTGGTGGTGAAATATGGGCATAGGTGAAGGGATGGGTGTTTGAGCATTGTATAACTGAGACATAAACCTGAGAACTTTGTAACTTTCCACATGGTGATTCAATAAAAAATAAATTAAAAAAATAAAATAAAATACCTATTCTATAAAAAAAATAGAGTATGAAAGTCCTTACTCCTAGGTTGATGCTGTGCTGCAAATCCCCAAAAAGGGTTTGGGCCATGAGACATCCGGGTACTTGAAAAGAAACGTTTAAGTTATTGGATTGCATCTTGGGGTGATTTTGGCCTATGTGGGAATCTTGGTAATGTTTTCAATCGTTTTTGATAGCTGTGAGTGAGGGAAGACGGTGTATTTACAGCATTTAAGGGCAGAGTTGTCAAGGACAATGGTAAACATCTTGCAAAGGCAACAGAGAGTGACTTGGCGTCAAAAGTTACTGAAATTGAGACTGGGAAATCTTGGTCTGGGCTATTCTTCCAAATATCTTTAATTAGAACCACTTGAATCACTTGTATCACTTGTCCTCCCATTGATCTTTGATTTGCTCGAGCGGGCACCAGTAATGTCTCCATTTGTCCCTGTCGCATGTTAGTGTAGCCCAATGACATCTGCTTGCTCCAGGAACAGGAAGAGCCTCAAACCATTCATTCAGGGTTTTGACGAAGAAGTCTGACCATCTCGTTGGTGGGCGGCCACATGGTCTTTTGCTGTCCCATGGAATCCAGTCGGTAACAGCTCTAGTCCAGCGGTCATCTCTGAATAGCATTTCATGTCCGGCCCATCTGATTTTTGATGCCTTGGCAAACAAGACAGCGTCCCTGATTCTTGACCGTCGACGGAAGTAGGAACTCCGGATTCCTTCTCTCACTTGAGTGAAACGTGATACTCCTAGCATGGCTCTTTTGATTCCTCAATTTGCCTGACACCGAAAGAGCCCCCAATTAGAACCATATTGACAAAAATCATGCAGAACTCTCATTTTCTCTTGTTATCATGGAATTGAGTAATTGGGCTATTCTCTAGTCAAGTGTCAAACTTTGGGATGTAAATCTAAATTGCATTCCACTTGTTATGAAGTTTGCCCACTAACTAGAAAGGAGTATTTTTTCTTTTATTTTAATCTCTATTTTTCCTTCTTGGACCATTTATAGGACTCTGGACAAAATAGTATTCTTACCATCAACTTTAAAATTTTATTTATCTGTAATTTTTAATTATTATTTAAGCACCATAATTTACAATTCTGTTAAACAATAGAATATCAGGTATTTAATGTTCCAACAACATTTGTTCCACCAGAATTTAGTATCTCTCTACTAGTGAACTTTCAGATTTTAGTTTCAGCCATGAAAAGATAAGAATAAAACATCCGACTGAGCTCTTTTACAACATAGAATCTCTAAGAGAACAATAGCTACATTTCAGTTTTACTGCCAATCCCTTCTGCTACTTTAGTGTACATCATGCATTTTGATTGTACCCCAAATTGAGAGTTGTTTTCTCTTACACTCGCAGCAACAATGAATGCTAATGGGATTATTAACCAAAACCCACTGCATCACTGCCACCTGGAACCATTAGCAGATGTTGAGTTGGCTGTAATACAGGTTACTGGAAAAGAATACTTGAAAAGAAACATCAGCATTGCACAGATCTTGGGACTTCATACAATTCTAGATGCAGAGTCTGACCCAAAGGTATTTTGGTAGTATAGAATGGCAGGAAGTAGGTGTTATTCACAGTAAGAGTGAAATTAACCATGTTTATATAAGATTAGAAATGCCCTAACTTAAAGTATCCACATGTAGTCAAGCTTCTGCTGTAAGGAGTCTATGTAATAGTTATCTTGAGAGAAAACAAAAATGGACCTTTTACTAAGTAAGTAATGGTATCAACAAGAACCAGGATTTCCTCAAGTTTGTCTCCCATTTGTAGAAGCAGAACAGATTACTTAAACTTCAGATTCTGGAGTTACTGATAGTACATAACTCATAAGAGTAATGTAAAGATTCTGTCACTGTCAGCTGCTGAGATGTGACCCCGGGGGCCGCAAGCTCGTGCAACCCCTCCGCAGCTGCACGAGCGTGAATCCAGACCCAGCTGAACCAATTTCAACATGGGCAGCTACTTGCAGAATGTCTCCAGCCTGAGAACTAAGCCGCGACCCCATGCCCGCCCAGGAGGGGAAAGGTATTTCTTTCTCTCGCCTGTCCCTTCCCCGGGGCTGAAGGGCGTGGGGACCGCCATATTATGACGACCACAGATGGGGTTTACAAGCTTGCAATGATCCAATATCTGGAAGAAATCTCCCTGGACTTAGTTGTTGAAGTACAGAAATCCAAAACCTCATTTCTCTTCACAACAGGTCTGATTCTAGTGGGGTGCTCCTAACAATAATGGTGAGGTTTGTGTTGAAATATTGAATGTAACCAAAGTAAATAGAAAGTAAAGTGAAATCAGTTACAAGGCAGGGTGGAGGGGGTGCAGGGGTGGGTGGGATGGGAGGTGTACTGTGTTTTTATTTTTTTGGTGGTGGGATATGGGCACTGGTGAAGGGATGGTTGTTTCAGCATTGTATGACTAAGACTTAAGCCAGAAAGCATTGTAATTTTCCACATGGTGATTCAATAAAATAAAATTCTTATTTAAAAAAAAAGATTCTGTCACTGTCACTGTCACTGTCATCTCATTGCTCATCGATTTGTTCGAGCGGGCACCAGTAAAGTTGCTCATTGAGAGACTTATTGTTACTGTTTTATGGCATATCCAATACACACGGGTAGCTTGCCAGGCTCTGCCTGCACGGGCTCAATACTCTCGGTAGCTTGCCAGGCTCTCCAAGAGGGGCAGAGGAATCGAATTTGGGTCAGCTGCGTTAAAGGTGAACGCCCAACTGCTGTGCTATAGAGGGCTAATGTAAAGAATTAACTGGAATGTAAAGATTAACTGGAAAAAATAAATAAGCATAACACCCTGGCTAGCACATCCTAAAGGCTCAAAATAGTATGATCTTTACAATTGTTACCAATTTCAATCAGTTCTGTATAACCTTCCTTCCCTAGAAAAATCTTAAAGATGATGATGAAGATAATATAAAATAAAATTGAATAAGACAAAAATTTTGGAAAACTTTCCTCAGTTTTCAGCAGGGTATTCAAACTCAGCACATCAAGGTCCTCCTCGAGCTGTATTACGGATTCACCACCAGGATCTCACCATTCTACACGGAAGTGATCATTGACGTAAAGAGAGGGGTTCGGCAGGGTGATACCATTTCACTGCAACTCTTCAGTGCCACCCTGGAGAACATCATGTGACGACTGGAATGGGAAGGAATGGGAGTGAAGAGAGATGGTTGGCAACTATACCATCTCCACTTCGCTGATGACATCTTTCTCATAACACCAAACATTAGCCAAGTGGCACAAATGCTGGCTGACTTTGACTGCGAGTGTGGAAAAATCGGACTGCAGCTGAATCTCAGCAAAATGATGTTCATGAAAAACAAACTAGTCCCTGACGTTCCATTTGCTCTCAATGGAACGAACATCTCTGAATGCAGCAGCTATGTATACCTGGGTCGAGAACTCAACATGAGGAAGGACTTGGTGCCAGAACTGCGCAGGAGGAAGAGAGCAGCGTGGAACACTCTCAAAAGAGTCAAAGAAGTGATTAAGAGGACGAAGAACCTCCAGCTCTGGGCACATCGTTTTGACTCCACCATTCTCCCTGCACTAACATATGCCCTACAGACCTGCGCCCTATGAAAACAGGATGAGAACACTATTCAGGTATCCCAAAGAAGAATCGAAAGAGTTATGTTTGGAGTATCACGTCTCACTCAAGTGAGAGAAGGAATCCAGAGTTCCAACCTCCATCGACAGTCAAGAATCAGGGACACTGTCTTGTTTGCCAAGGTGTCAAAAATCAGATGGGCCGGACACGTAATGCGATTCAGAGATGACCACTGGACTAGAGCTGGTACCGACTGGATTCCACAGGACGTCAAAAGACGGCTTGACCACTCATCAATGAAATGATCAGACTTCTTTGTCAAAACCCTGAATGAGGTTTGAGGCTCTTTCTGTTCCTGGAGTGAGCAGACACCATTGGGCCACACTAGCACTCGATGGGGACGAATGGAGACATTATTGGTGCCCGCTCGAGCAAATCAAAGATCAACAGGATGACAAGTGATACAAATGAACAAAAAGACAACCCACTTACTCAATTAATTCACTGCCTTGCTTTCTTTCCCCCCAATTGTGCTACTCTGACATTTATAAAGTTGCTAATTCTTCAGTGTTATGATAATTTGAGATTATCAGAGTAAAATCTCTATATAAGTATGAACATAAGAGGACATTGATAACCAGTTGTGTGGCATATTGAAATGACTATATTTTATAAATCTATTATTTCTAATATTACATTTGTAGATTCATACACTATACACATGTTTTTATTAGGTATTGCATTGTTAATATTCCAAGGAACTAATGTTCCTCTTATTTACCTTTGTATTTATGCTTATATTTTGTGATTTACATCTGCCAATAAAAGTTTCTCTGCTACTTGTTAAGGAAATAAAATTGTTTCTTGATACTAGTCATGATGGGCCTTTCATAACAAAGGAAGAAATATTAAATAAAAACATAATGAAAGCATGGCATTATGAATTTCAAAGGAAAAATACACAATATGTTTTTATTATATTTTGGTACTATATTCATAAAAAGTTAAGACAAATTTGGGAAGAATAAAACCAAATGGTCTATTTATAAATTATGTCTAATAGTCTAAATGGGACTAAGGACAGTGTGTTGTTATGGTAACAGTATTCACGGTCGTTATGCATAAAGACAGTGACAGTGCATAAAGGAAATTATTGGAAGATATTCATCGATTTATTAAATTATTCTTTTCTTATTCAGAAGTCCTAACAACCATCAGCTTTCTGAGGATGATAATGTAATAAAGTGGACTGGAATCTAAATTTGAAGTTGCACATGATAAGCTCCAATGCAGCAAAGAAGGAGAAACAAGTTATTCACTCGAGAAGCATTTAATGTGCCAGATGGTGTTTAGTTTTGAAACTTAGTAAGCAGGATTCACTACTAACATGGAGTAACTTACTAGTAGTGGCCAGGAATATCTTAGACCATTTGGGTTTCATATGGGGTGGCCTAGAAACAAAAATTTATTTTTCACATTTCTAGAGGCTGAAAGTCTTAGGTCAGGGTTCTAACATGGTGAGATGAGGACTGTCACCCAATTCCCAGCTTCTTATTTTATCTTCACACAGCAGAAGTTTGAGCAGAATATCTCTTTCTGCAGTCTCTCTCAAAAGTACATTAATCCCATCATGAGAGCTCCATCCAGGATCGTAAAAATCTTTAAAGAACCCCAAATTCTACTACCATCATTTTAGCTTTTAAGTTATCAATATATGGATTGGGAACTATGCAACCATTCAAATCATAGTGTGTGTGTAGTGAGGGGTAACATTAGAGAGTTACTTAACTTCTTTTAACCCAGGGCAGCATAGGGTATTATAAGAATTTAAAAATTATATCATAAAGGAGAGAGACAGAGGGAGAGAGAGGGAAACAGAGAGAGAGACAGAGAGAAAGAGAGAGAAGAAAAGCACCTGTTATAGAGGCAGGAAGGGGGCATAGGGTGAGGGTTGATGGGAGGGAACCTGGAGACACTGGTGCTATAAAATGTACACTGGTGAAGTGATGGGTGTTGGAATACTGTATGATGGAAATCCAATCATGAACAGCTTTGTAATAGTCTACCTAATAGTGATTAATATATATATATATCATACATTCCAGCCACTGCCTGCACTAAGTGTTGTGTTTTGATTACAGTGCTGATTATTAGAATATGCAAGGTCACCAGTAAAAGATGTCATATGAGTGGCAGAGTCTTTAAAGAATCTCTTTGTTCAGGGACAAAGGAAGCCTCATAGAACCACAAACTCATTCTGTCACTTCTTTTCTTTTTCTTTTTTTATTTTTGGGTCACACCCGGCAATGCTCAGGGGTTACTCCTGGCTCTGCACTCAGGAATTACTCCTGGCAGTGCTCGAGGAAGTACATGGGATACCGGGGATAGAACCCGAATTGGCCACGTGCAAGGCAAATGCCCTACCTGCTGTGATATCGCTCCAGCCCTGTCACTTATTTTCTTTAACTATTTTCTACTACTCACTGTTTATTATCTATGTGTTTGGAAAGATTCTCCTTCAGTTCTTGAAGGCCACTTCTGTTTTAAGATAATGTTAGACTATTTACTGTCAATGTCATTGTTATCCCATTGCTCATCGATTTTGCTTGAGCAGGCACCAGTAACGTCTCCATTGTGAGACTTGCTGTTACTATTTTTGGCATATCAAATACGCTATGGGTAGCTTGCCAGGCTCTGCCGTGCAGGTGGGATACTTGTGGTAGCTTGCTGGGCTCTCTGAGAGGGGCAGAGGAATTGAACCTGGGTGGGCTGCATGCAAGGCAAACGCCCTACCTGCTGTGCTATCGCTCCAGCCCTAGACCATTTAAGCAAAATAAAAAACCTTCATGATTTTCCCCCCTCCTGAAACCAGCCTAATTCAATGATATTTGAACTATATTCTTAAATCAGACAAACGACCTTAGCTCAGTCAGACTATCACAGCCTTTTATGAATAAGACCAAATTTAGCTGTAACATTCCTGTGTAGTCCTAAAGGGTTAAGAGACAATTCATTCATATTATGCACATGATATCTATTGGGATACTCTCTGCTACTAACAATGGGGAAAACATCTAAAAATTCTAAGGATATTTATTAGTCCTTATAATAATAATAGGGTTGATTTCTGTGCTGATAATTTCCATTACTCAGTGCTATCACTACCTAGTTCTTTCCTGGGACATCTACAATGTAAGCTTTATTCGATTTTGGGTCACACTGATAATTTTATCATACACTGGAAGAAGTATGGACTTTCTTTTTCATACCAATGGGAAATAAAGAAAATGCAATTTTCTTCTTATAGTTTTCTCTTAAGAATCGCTAATGAAGCAAACAAGTAATAAAATTCACAAAATTTAAAAACCAGATAAAATAAGGGTTTAGAAACTTCATTTTCAAATGGCCTGGGAAGTCTCTTCTAAACTGTTTTTTGCTCTAACTGTCCTGGGCCTTGCCACTTTAGTAAGAGGGGTTGGACTTACTATAATTAGGTTAGGTTAACTAGTTGGGTGGAATGAATGTTGGTGAGGAAACAGCAATGTCCAATACATGGTAGTTATTTGGGACTTTATTCTTTAAGTTATACTTCATTCACTTCAAATTTATATAACCTGATTCACTGACTCAAATCTTTAAATTTCTTTCAACACCGAAATAAGAATCTTAGCCAACCGCTCCTGTGACACAGACAGGAGTGGCAACAACAAAATTAGAGAGTACAAAAGGTTAGAACCTTTTGCAAAAGGTTAGAACATATAGCAACAATCTCAACATTTTAACCCCCATCACACCTGGAGAATGATTCAACAATATAAGAGGCCAGGGAATCTTAATTCTTTTCTACCTATATTTTTCTGGCAATCTCATTCCATTTTGTGGCTCTGAGTTTCAATTGTTGAGAGGCCAGAGAGATAGTACAGGTTCTTGCTTTGCATTCACTGAACCCTGGTTTAATCCCTGGCACCATATATGGTTCCCTGAGTAGCACCAGGAGTGATTCCTGAGCACAGAGCAAGGAATAAACCCGGAACACAGACAGTTGTAGCCCAAGTCACCCTACCACCCCCCAAATTTTTTTAACTGTTGATTGATGGCCCCTCCATTGTAACCTCTACTTTATATCTTCTCTGTTATCATATTATCAAAGAAAATAATAACAGTTCTCAGCAACTGAAATTTCTGGAATTCACAATTGAACTATTCCTATCACCTCCCCCTTCTCCTTAGAACTATTCCTAACTTAAGATATTCCTACTTCATTTATACAAACTCTATCCTTCCAGAATAAATATGAGGATCTGTTCATATCTCAACCCTGAACTGCATTCTTCAAAATTGAACTGCAAATTTACCAAAATACTTCAATGGCACAATGGGTCCCTGTGAGATGTTAATAAACATGTGTTAACTCATAAACTGTTATTGATCTGTGACCTCTGAAACTACCAGGGAGCAAGAATTTCTCACAAGATAGGATTTATGCACTGCAGGTATTGTTACAAAGCCAATACATTTTTAACCACAATTTTGACAGTATTAACTTCCTCAAGGGGAATTACTGCAAGCCACTATTTGTTTTGTTTATTTTAAAATTTTGTTTTATTAAAGCATTGTGATTTACAAAGTTATTTAGAGTTGAGTTTTAGATATACAATGTTCCAGCACTGACCCTACAACTAGTGTCAACTTCTGTTCACCAATGTTCCCAGGTTCTCTCCCATACACCACCTTCCTCCACTTAGACACTAAAATTTAAGAGCATCCATCTGTGCTGTGTAAATCTCTAACAGACCTTGGAATTTACAACAGTCTATGCTGATAAGGTAAGGGGAAAGGTGTGCCCTGAGCTGTGTAAAGAAACAATTTGCTCTGATGTGATATATGACTGGATCTGTATCTTCTTTTTGATGAATGGCTGTAAGTCAAAGTCACTATTTGAAATAATAGCTCAAAGGGCTGGCTGATATGCTCGCTATGCAGAAGGCCTGATTGCCATACCTGAAAGGGTTTCCTTTCAGGTAGAGTTTGGAGGGAAGTGAGTGGGATTTTATAACCTTGCAATGAGATGTTAAGTATTCTGATTACAACTTAATTTTGGTCTCTTCTTCTCTTTATTTTTTATACTTCTCAACTCTCTGTCTATGTGAAATTATATACTAATAAAAAGATGCACAGCTATCTACAATAGAAATCAGATCTTTTGATGCAGGAGCATAAGCAACTATTTCTGCAACTTATTTAAGGAAATCTGAAAAGACCATGGGGAAGCCAGGCCAAGAATAAAAAGACCCATCAATGGTATAATGTAGGATATCGTTGGGTTTATCCTTTCAGCCTTGCTGCAGGAAACTTAGTTTACCTTAAAGCAATGTCCTTTCTGTATGGACACAGGAAGACAGTTAATATTATGCTTTGTAACTTGGGAGCTGATTGACTCCAATAATATTTACACCTGGGCATCTGCTTTCTTGACTCAGTTGCCCTTATTCCTGGTATCCCAAAAGCAGGGTCCCAATGAGGGACAGAATGGACCTGAGGCAAGCTATGAGCTACCCTGACATTGAAATGGGCCAGGCCAAAGTGCCACAATACTCAACTATAAGTTGAGAACATGGTCATGGACAAATGATGTCATGATCCAAAAGTAACAACGAGACTAGGACCCTGCTGGGGTTAGGAAGACTAACCTGGCCTGAGGACTGTGGTCTGAAATATATAGTGAATGTTCTCAGGAAGAACCAAACTTTAAGTCTGATATATCTTTTACTGTGCTCATACAGAATGACATTGCTAGAAATACTAGAAGTAGATTTGTTGATTTGTTAATGTTCAACCCACCTTTGTGTCACCGCCCTATGTGATTGCTATGTAAGTTAAGACTGTAAGACAGAGTCGGGGAGAAGACACGGAAGCAGAGTACAAAGCAAAAGAGAATCAGGGAGTCATCGGAGCCAGAAGCAGGAGAAAGAAAGAGCACAAAGTGAGTCAGAAGTAAGAGTCAGAATCAGCAGTGAGAGCAAGAAGGGCCAGAGAGAGAAACAGAAGGGCTTCACAGAGAGAAGTAGAAGTGCTCCAGAGAGAGAGATTGGAAGAGACCAGAGGAGAGATGACAGACAGGAAGAGGTCGGGAGAGACCAGAGGAGAGACTACAGAGACAGGGATAGAGAGACAGACAAAAGAGAGAACAGTGGCATACACAGAAGCAGAGCAAAAGGAGGAGCCATCACAATCTGGTCCATACACAGCGGCTCGAGAGCACCAAACGCAAGCGGGGGTGAGAGGGGAGGGGGGAGAGAGAGAGAGAGAGAGAGAGAGAGAGAGAGAGAGAGAGAGAGAGAGAGAGAGAGAGAGAGAGAGAGAGAGAGAGCGCTGCCCCAAGAACCCTCGAACAACACACACACACGCCATCACCCCCTCCTGTACTCGGGCATTTGTATTTTTTACAGTAGAGGAGTGGAATAGGCAGAAGACGGCACATTCAAAGACTAAGCAGTTCAAGTGTCAGGGTATAATAGGAAATGGATCTGACTATTTTTGGTTTTAGATTAGATCTCAAACAAAGAAATATAGTTGGAAACAAAATATCACTGAAACAAAAAACTATATTATTCTAAGGACCTACTAAGAGATGAACAAAAATAGTCCCACAACTAGAAAGAATGCTTACATTAACCTTTTTTTTTAAAAAAAAGGAAAAAAAAAGGAGACATACTTGTCTAACGTTTCACTTTGGATTTTCCAAAAGATTTTTATCCAGAACAAATCTTTCATTCCATTAACATCTATCAACAGGACTGGAAGGAGTTTTTTGGATAATATCTTTAAAACTACTGTAGCACTGTAGCACTGTCGTCCCCTTGTTCATCGATTTGCTCGAACAGGCACCAGTAACGTCTCCATTGTGAGACTTGTTGTTATTGTTTTTGGTATATCGAATATGCCAGGGGTAGCTTGTCAGGCTCTACTGTGCAGGCAGGATACTCTCGGTAGCTTGCCAGGGCGTCCGAGAGGGATGGAGAAATCGAACCCAGGTCAGCTGCATGTAAGGCAAATGCCCTACCCACTGCTATCATTCAAGTTTTTAAAACTACTATTGTTCAGGGACCCTCTGAGCCTAAAGACTTTGATTCCAGAGATGTAACACATTCGGGCATCCAGCGCAGCATCCGATAGCAATGCACTGGGACTGCGAACTGGGCTACAACTCTGTGCTGCCGGGGGTGGATTTTTTTCCTCCCCACCCTGTCTTCCTGAACGGAAAGCAGCGGCCTGGGGCACCCACGTGGCAGGCGCCCTCTTCTGTGACTCCAAACCCAGAGGTATTCGGTTTTTACTTTTGGGGCTCCCAGGAACTCATGGGAAGGGGGCGTAACCAGCATGCCCTCGGCCCAGATAAATCCGGAGCTGCTGAGCGCGAATCGGACACTCTGCGCCTAAAGACTTTGAATTCAGAGACTTCTTACAGTAATGCACTGGGACTGTGAGCTGGGCTATGTAATTTCTGGCAGAATTTTCCTTGGACTGTATACAGAAATCCAAAACCGACTTAACATTTATAATTGTCAGCAATGTGAAACGGTTCCTTTTGAACAGGTCTGACTTGGGGGGGAAACTCCAAATAATAACAGTAAGTTTTTGTTGAAATTTTGAAGGTTTTTAACGTAGCAGCCACCTCTCTGGACTGTGAACTAAGCAAAAGCCCCCACGCTGGCAGACGCAGCGTGGTGTACACCATACTATGAGGCGCGGGAAGGGGGATGAGGGGGAAAAAGAAAAAAAAAGGGAAAAGGAAAAAGGAAAAAAAAGAAAGAGAGAGAGAGAGAGAGTTATGTACTTGTAGCAGTGGGGCTACAAATCTCTTCATTTCCAGCAATGAAAAGCTAATTATCAAATATAGTAGGTCTGTCTCTCTTGGTTGGAAACTCCAACAACTATAGTGAGTTTTGTGTTGAATTATGGAATGTAATCAAGGTAAAGAAAAAATGAAGTGAAATTCATTAGTTATACAGTAGGGGGTAGGGGGTGGGGGAGGGGGGTATACTGGGGTTTCTGGTGGTGGAATATGGGCACTGGTGAAGGGATGGGTGTTTGAATATTGTATAACTGACATATAAACCTGAGAACTTTGTAACTTTCCACATGGTGATTTAATAAAAAGTTTAAAAAAAAACTACTATTGTTCAATAATAAAACAAGACAATTAAATGTTCAGATTATAAGGGAGTAGGAGATAGGAGTTTTCGCAAAAGTATAGCACAGCGGTAGGGCGTTCACGCGGCCGACCCGAGTTCGATTCCTCTGCCCCTCTCGGAGAACCTGGCAAGCTACCCAGGCAAGCTAAGACACTGAGTGGGATGTACAACTCAGTGGTACCATATTGGATATGCCAAAAACAGTCACAATAAGTCTCTCAATGAGAGACGTTACTGGTGCCCGCTCGAACAAATCAATGAGCAACGGGATGACAGTGATAAGCACAAGGAAAAAAGTAGAAAATGAACTAAGAAGAAAGTGTAGGGAATGAACTAATGCATAGGAATTGTTGACTTATAATAATGAAAGTAAAATGAGAACATATTATTTTTCTGTGGCCTAACCCTTCTGTGCTCTATTGCTGCACTTTCTCTTCCTTCTCTGCATTCATTTTTAAAGTAAGATTTTTATTTTAAAATACTTTCAGACTTAGAAGTTTCAAAGTTAGTATATAAGATTCTTATTTTACACATAGGACTTAGCCTTGGAATCTATAAAAGATACCACAGACTGCTTGACTTAAACAATAATTCTAGTCCTAGAGCCTAGAATTTCAAAATCAAAGTGCTATCTGATTGGGTTTCTAGTGAGAATGTCCTTCCTGGTTTGTTAAATCATCTTCTCGTGGTGTCCTGCCTGTGCCTGTCTATTTTGTGTAGATATATGACTCTCTTACCTGTTTCCATCATCCCCTGAAGTGTCATCACACTGTAATAATCTATAATACACTTGACCCTAGAGCACTTCCTGTTGGGGCCAGGGAATGCTAAAACACTGAGTGGAATGTACCACTGGTAAGAGTTGAGAGGGAGCTACCACGATGTACACCACCAGCATAAAGGTGCATAGTGACTGGCACTGTTAGAGAAGGGGGCATAAATTTAGGAACCCTTAATATCCCTCCTAGAGAAGTCAGCTGTGCAGTGGGTCATGGCAGCAGGCATTGAGTTGGGAGATCAATAGCACCAGTTAAATAAAAAGACACTTAGGATTAAATCTTCATTATGCTTTCCTAATTTAATCCTGGAGAGTTGAAGAATAGGTGAGAAAGATTAGAGAAGTGTTATGGGCTAAATTGCATCATCCCAAACACTAATTTATTCAATTGTTAATTCCAAAGTGCCATAGAATGTGACTGCATTTGGAAAGGGGTATCTAAAGAAGTCTTTTATTAAAATGAGGTCATTGAGGTAAAGCCCTAATCCAATATGACTGGTGTCTTAAAAAAGAGAGAGAGAGAAAACTAGAACACAGGGATACAAAGAGAAGACTAAGAATAAGAAAATAGCCTTGAACAAGTCTAGGAGCGAGGTCTCAGAAGGAAATTATTGCACCTTGATCTTAGATTTCCAGACTCTCACAAGTCTAAGAATATCTTTTCCTCTTGTTTCAATCACACAGTTTGCAACACTTTTTTACAGCAGCCGTATGGACTAATACAAAAGGCAGACTAGAACTCCTGCTTCTGGCATGCAAATGCACAGCTCCTGCATGTGCCAGACAGAAAGAGGAAGCTTTAACTGAGTTGAAAGACAAGAAATTTTCATATGACTTCAGCCTTGTGGAACTCTAGACATCACTCTCATGGTCCAGCACAGAAACTGGCAAACCTTTCCTCTAAAATGCAAACTAGTAAATATTTTCAACTTTGCAGGCCATATAGTCTATTTTGCCACTGTTCAATTTGTTATCTGAAAGCGGCAAGAGGCAATATGCAAACAAGTGAGAGTGGGTGTGACTATGTGTAAATAAAACTTAACTTATGAATATAAATTTGAATTTCATATAATGTCCATATGCCATGGAATTTTTTTCTTTAATTTTTTCCACTAATTAAAATGAGATACTCTTCTTGCCCTCTTTGGCACAGCTGAATAAAAGAACATGTAGAAAAAGAGTTTGTACACTCTCTTTTAAGATACCTTCTCAACTTAAAAGAAGAATTTTCCTATTAAAGGAAAGGGGAGAATTGGTCATGTATGGCAGTCACAGTGTGTAACCCCTGACAGTACATGATGAATCCTATTTCCTCTCTGAGAGAGTCTGAAATAGAAGAGTGCAAGTGAGTAAAGAATCATTGAAGATAGAATGATAAATGAGTTATTGGCCAAAATGAGAACTGAAGATTATTAATTGATTAGAAGGGGAATTGAGAGTTCACACACATGCACACCCCACACGCACAGACATGCACACACACACATACACATACACACACCAGTGGTATTGATTTCAGAGAAGGCCAAACTAAATGCAGTGAGAGAAGATAAAGATAGAAGAGAATGTGAAAAATTTCTGTGTAAGAAGTTTGTACATTATCTAAATTTAAAGGAAATCAAAGGTGATAAATAATAACACTAAAATTGTTGAAGATGAGTGAAAGCAGTTCACATAAATGAGTCATTTTCTGATTTACATGAAACACCAGTAAAAGTGTTTTTTCTGCATTAGAGTTTGGTACAGCAGATATTATGATCCCAGAGGCATCAGAAACCAATGAATTATTTGTTATAATAACCTATAACTAATTGGTTCTTGAAATCTGAGACAAAGTCCTATGCTTCTAATTAAATCCCAGCTAATTTTTCTATTACAAAAATGGAAGAAGACTGATTGGCTTTGCCAGTGACATAAAAAAAAAGTCTCCTTTGCTCATTAAGAATCTGCTCTTGTTTCAAAAAAAGGAGAAATTCCATATCATGATGTTAGAAGTTTATAGTAGTGGAAGAAAAACAACTGATAGTAACATTTTTATTGTTAGTAGTAACTGATAGTAACATACTTTGAATAGTTTCCCTTTAATTGTTTTCTGTCCTTTAGGAT
The DNA here is from genome assembly GCF_027595985.1 of Sorex araneus. Lineage (NCBI taxonomy): Eukaryota > Metazoa > Chordata > Mammalia > Eulipotyphla > Soricidae > Sorex > Sorex araneus. Next base: position 157,710,686 of record NC_073305.1, on the reverse strand, counting down.
GCACTTACTCTAAATGTCTTCAAATATTCATTAGGCTGAAGTGAAATCACTCAAAAGAAATACTTTTGGATATTACTCATAATGTCTTCTGGTACCTATTTCTCTAGTTGTCTTCTGAACGTTCAGAAGCCCCATGTAATACCTAACATCCCTCATCACATTAGTACCCTTCCTCTCTGCCATGTGCCCTGACACAAATTGGACAATGCTAATACAGACTCTGAAATTTCACCATCTAGACATTTCAATTTCTGAACCATTTCTGAGACCACTAAGAAAACCAAAGGAAGTATAATCAACCTAACAATTTAAAATCAAACAGAAAAGTGGACTTAACATCATCACTTGTCATCATCACTTGTCATCTGGTTGATCTTCGATTTGCTCGAGCGGGAGCCAGTAATGTCTCCTTTTGTCCCTGTCTCATGCTAGTGTAGTCCAATGATATCTGCTTGCTCCAGGAACAGTAAGAGCTCAAATCATTCATTCAGGGTTTTGACGAAGAAGTCTGACTATCTGGTAGGTGGGTGGCCACTCGGTCTTTTGACGTCCTGTGGAATCCAGTCAGTAACAGCTCTAGTCCAGCGGTTGTCTCTGAATCGTATTACGTGTCTGGTCCATCTGATTTTTGATGCCTTGGCAAACGAGACAGCGTCTCTGATTCTTGACCGTCGACGGAGGTCAGAACTCCGGATCTCTTCTCTCACTTGAGTGAAACATGATACTCCTAGCATAGCTCTTTTGATTCCTCTTTGGGATACCTGAATAGCGTTTTCATCCTGTTTGCGTAGGGCCCAGGTCTGAGGTGTATGTTAGTGCAGGAAGAACGGTGGAGTCAAAAAGATGTGCCTGGAGCTGGAGTTTCTTCGTCCTCTTAACCACTTCTTTTTTTTTAAAATTTATTTATTTATATATATATTTTTTATTTTATCACCATGTGGAAAGTTACAAAGTTCTCAGGTTTATGTCTCAGTTTTACAGTATTCAAACACCATCCCTTCACCAGTGCCCATATTCCACCACCAAAATCCCCAGTACACCCCCCGCCCCCCCACCCACTTAACCACTTCTTTGATGCTTTTGAAGGTGTTCCACGCTGCTCTCTTCCTCCTGTGCAGTTCTGGCACCAAATCGTTCCTTATGTTGAGTTCTCGACCCAAGTACACATAGCTGCTGCATTTGGAGATGTTTGTTCCATCGAGAGCAAATGGAATGTTAGGGACTAGTTTGTTTTTCATGAACATCGTTTTGCTGAGATTCAGCTGCAGTCTGACCTTTCCACACTTGCAGTCGAAGTTAGCCAGTATTTGTGCCACTTGGCTAATGTTTGGCCTTATGAGAACAATGTCATCAGCAAAGCGGAGGGGGTGTGGTTGCCAACCACCTATTTTCACTCCCATTCCTTCCTATTCCAGTCATCGCATGATGTTCTCGAGGGTGGCACTGAAGAGTTTTGGTGAAATGTTGCCTCCCTGCCGAACCTCTCTCTTTATGTCAGTGATCAGTTCCTTGTAGAATGGTGAGATCCTGGTGGTGAATTCACAATACAGCTCGCAGAGGATCCTGATGTACTGAGTTTGAATGCCTTGTTTGGCTAAGGCTTCGATGACCGCTTCAATATCAACAGAATTGAAGGCCTTCTTTAAATCGATGAATGTTAGACAGAGTGGCATCTTGAACTCTCACAAAACTTCAATGACCTTGGTCACTGTGTGGATATGGTCAATCATGCTGAATCCCCTTCAGAACCTGGTTTGCTCGCATGGCTGTCCTTCATCTAGTATTCAGGATGACTCGAGTGAACAACTTGTAGATGACAGATAACAGGCAGATTGGGCAATAGTTGCCGATGTCGTGGATGTCTCCCTTCTTGTACAACAGAACGGTCCTACTGGTTTTCCATTGGGACAGAACCTTGCATTCAGGACAGGTAGTGTGTGAAGAGCCGAGCCAGTGTATTGACGAGTACTGGCGGCAGATTCTTTAGGTGTTCGGGTCTGACCTTGTCTAGACCAGGTGCTGTACGCGTCTTTACCGACAAAATGGCATAATCAACCTAATAATTTGAAATCAGACAAAAGAGTGGACTTAACAAGCAAAAATAAAGATTTTTCCCCAAAGAAGTAATAAAAGTAAAAATGAGCTAATATTAATGAAGGAAAAGAAACACAACACAATGTTGTGAAATAATATCTGTAACACGTCGAAGTGTTGCAAACATAACAGTTTTTCTGTACACCCTTTATCCGTCACTCTTAGGGGACTATCTCTCCCTGTGGTCCTCCCCTCTTTAGGTATTATCTGTCACTCCTTACCCACCGTGCTCACAGATTGCTCGTGGAGGGGCTCTGGGACCATACACAGTGAAAGCAATCAACCAGACCTTGTCTTGTGCAAGGTAAGTGTCTTAGTCCCTGTTCCATCTTCCCAGTCTTCAGAATGCCTTTTCTTAGAGATTTACTGAGTGCAGTGAAAACCCAGACCCACTTGCAACTCCCAAGGAAGCTCTCAGTCAGCAGCAAGTACTAACCGACAGAAAAGAGAGTGAAAGGATGTCTTTTTTTTTCAGTCATCCCAGCCTTAAAGCTGACACCTTAAAAATCAAGACAATCCTCTGTTCAACCCATAAAATTGTAAAAATTAATAGACAGTTATTGCTCTAAGGTGCTAAGTGTTGGGATAGTATTTATGTACCAATACAATACAAAAACATCAACTCTATCTAATTTAGCATTTGTATATGTACAAAATAAAGTGATCCCAGGCCATCTGGCTTAACAGAAGGAAGAGGAAAGGTAGAGAGTTGAACTAAGCAGTATCCTATATCTCTAGTTCAAACATACCAATCTCCTTTATAATCAGACTAAATATAAACCAAAGTTGCTTTAAAAGCAATAAACTTCAGCTTTGTCAATGAAACTACAAAAATCAACCAGACTCTGGAAATAGACTGATAAGGAAATTTTTAATTTCCTATTTGAATTTTAAAGTGTACATGTTTACTCTCCAAAAGTTGTGTTTTAAAAAGGAAGTGAAGGCATCTGAACTGATTTGCTATGTCACACATTTCCTTTAGGTTTAGCTGTGAAATTAATAGTTATAAAACGATAAATAAGCATAACTCAGAGATAGCAAACAATTTTTTTCCCATCAGGAGTCCACAAGCGTAAGGAGGCCAAGGCAAAATTAAGACTACTATATAGGAACTCATATAATGAGATAATTTTTATTCAAAATATTTTAATAATAATTGAGTATACTTTTAAAAGAAATATAGATATTCTGGTAAAAATAAAATTCTGTTTTGGGGGCATAGTAATTTTCTTAATTTAGTTCAAGTATAAAAAAATTATTGTTGACTCACAGGTCATATAAATAAAGGACACATTTCACAAAGTCTGCAATTTGTTAACCTCTGCTTAGTTGGGAGATGAAATTTTGTAATGGGATCTGAATACTACTGCATTCTGTGCTTGGTATACCTAGAGCAAAAGTCTCTGCTGTTTAGTAGACCTCTGTCAGAATTTTGAGGGTGGCAGGTTGGGGGACAGGAGTTGGGACACACCTAGCAGTGCCCACAGCTTCTGATTTTGTGTTCAGGAATTGCTCCTGGTGGTGCTTAGGGAATCATATGTTGTGCCCAGATGGAAAAAGGATCAGCTGAGACCCAAACAAGCACTTAACCCCTGTACTATCCAGTGATTCTCAGGAATGTGTTTGCAGGAGCAACTGAATGGGCAAAATGCATCTCATCCAAAGAATGGATTTCTATATAAGCAATAGATTCCTCAAGATCTGTAATTCAATTCAATGTATTTGCAGACATTTGTCTTGAAGGTCTTGACAGGTGGGGGAAACCGAGGCAAGTGAACATGAAGATCTACCCACTGCTATTGCTGTGTTAATATACCTTATCTCTCACACGGGTGGTTTCATGTCTTCTGTCATCATCCCTATTAGCTTGCTAGTTTACAAGTAGGGTACAGTCTCAGACCTTCAAGTTCTTGCCATGAATCCATGAAGCATCAAGTAAGAATAGCACTGTATCACTGTCATCCCGTTGTTCATCGATTTGCTCGAGTGGGAACCAGTAACATCTCCATTGTGAGACTTGTTACTGTTTTTGGCGTATTGAATATGCCACAGGTAGCTTGCCAGGCTCTGCCATGCCGGTGGGATACTCTCGGTAGCTTGCCGGGCTCTGCGAGAGGGATGGAGGAATCAAACCTGGGTTGGCCATGTGCAAGGCAAATGCCCTACCCACTGTGCTATCGCTCCAACCCAGGAAAACTAGGAAAATATAAATGTAATGAAAGGAAGATGTAATCCACGACAAAAAGACAGCCAAGAGAGTTTATTTTGCCAGTTCTGAATAGTAAGGATATTGATAGATAAATCAATTCCATATTGGCTGTAACTAGAATTCAGGGAGGAGTCTAGCCAGAGGCAGGATATGCTTTCTTAGGTAGCATATTGACAACTTTTGACTGCAAAAGTGACATTAATGAGGCAGTAAAATGGGGATTTTGGTGTAAGATATAGAATTAATAAATCAGCCATGAGACTGTATTGGAAGTAATAGATCCCTAATCGCCAAAATTTTGCAAGTCTTAACTGAGAATTCATTCAGTTTTAATTTGTTGAATTTTAGTCAGGATTTTAATGAAAGATACAAAATCCCTTTCTGGTAATACTTGAGCAAGAAAATTCTAGGGAAAAGATTTGCAAGTTAAATTGCACAAAGAAATGCTAGTTTAAGAGTCAGGAAGCCAATATTTACTGACTGTCTGGAGCCTTTCTTTCTTTGTATGTTTTCCCCAATAACGAGTGAAAAAGTGTCAAGGTTGAATTTTTTTTAATTTTTAAAAAAAGTTTAAATGTTTTATAGTTTAGATAACATGATTATCTAACATTATGATAACCATAATGTTAACATTTGTGGTTTTGATGGGTACAAAGTTACTGTACCTTCACCACCCCAAAGTACTCAAGAATTTCCATCAATCTTCTTTTTCTTTTTTTTTTTCCTAAATTTTTAGTGCTGTTACACCATACCCACCGCCAAACTGCCAGGGTAGTAATAGTTTTCTGGAACTACCAAAATAAAGTAAAACAACTGGATGCCTTCAGAACAAATAAATTTGTTGTCTTAATAAACCGGAAGGCTAAAATATCAGAAAACTCAAGTTAGCAGCCAGACCCTATTATTTCTGAAACCTGTGAAGGAGAAAACTTCCTTGCCCCTTCTTTTCTTTTTGTTTTTTTTTGGTGGTAATTGTCAATATTTGACATTCCTTTGCCTGCAGCTGTAACAATTCCGTCTCTGCATCTATCAGCACATGACCTACACACAGTGTGTGTTTGTAATCTCTTCTCTCAAAGACACTAGTCATCTTGAATCAAGAGCACTCCTGATACCTGCAATAACCGTAATCTTAAGTAAAACTGTAACTTGAGGTGGGGGAGGTAAGATTTCAACATATCTTTTTGGAAAACACAACTCAATCCATGTTGAATGGATATGGGAGAGGCCTATTTCTCATATTATGATTATGTTTATTCAACTAAATTGTAAGAGAAGAATGTATCTTCTTTATGTTAGCAAAAATTAGCAAACTAGGATTTTTCTGAGCATAGATATACCTTTAAATAAAACACTCGATGAGGATGACTTAGAGTATAACAAAAAAATTGTGCTGACTGGCTATATATATGCCACCTACTAACACAAACTCCCGTGCTGCAAATTCTGAATTGCATGCCTATGCAGCTGCTCTAACAGCTTGAAAGAATTACTGTAATGCAATTTTAAGAAAGAGCTTATTCTACTAAACATTGCTTCATGCCAGAATGTAAAAATTGATTAGTGATAAGTGTTTTGTAGTTTGTAGTCTAAGGGGTTTATTTTGTGTGTGTTTTTGTTTTGTTTTGTTTTTGTTTTTGTTTTTTGCTGTTTAGAGTTTTGCCAGGTATATGCTTAATCACACTAAATTTGTGCTGTCTTTTCCAATGCCTGTTCTCCAGTTTTGACACTATCTATCTTGAATTATCATCACATCTCACAAACTTAAGTGCTCAGTCCTACAAAAATCTCTCCAAGTTGGGCATTAGCTGTATCTGAGATCCCAGGCCACCTGTACTTCTGCCTGATTCAAACTGGGGGTTCCAGCGATCTCTCTCCAGATTTGACCATTTGATGAATAAACTGACTCACAAAACCCAGGGAAATACTTTACTTATAAGTTATTATAAAAGAAACAACCATTCATTGTGCCATGGAGTCACCTATGCTTTTACTTTTAAAAAAACCAATTTCACACTTACAGAAAAGTCCCAGGAATATACAAATAACTTACCTATCCAAAATTTTACATTTTAGCACATTTGGTTCTCTCATGATTTTTCGGAACCATTTGAAAATAGAATTAAATGTTTTGCATTTTTACCACTAATACATTAGTTCTAAAAGCAAATAGAAGACTGGAGCAATGGTATAGTGAGTGGGGCTTTTGCCTTGCTTGCATCTGGGTTCAATCCACAGCATCTCATATGGTCCTCCAAACACCACCAGGAAAGATTCCTGAGTGAATAGCCAAGAGTAACCCTTGAGTACTGCTGGGTGTAGCCCGCAAACAATAAATAAATAAATAATAAAATCTAATATATTTTCATTCACTTTTTCAGTATAGTTACCAACATTGACAAATATTCATTCTTAGCATATAATATGCATTCCAATTTTTATCAGTTGTGTCAATAATATTTACTATCACTTGTATCACTTGTCATCCCGTTGTTCGTCGATTTGTTCAAGCGGGTGCCAGTAACGTCTCCATTCCTCCCTGTCGCATGCTAGTGTAGCTAAATAGCATGTGCTCGCTCCAGGAATACGAAGAGCCTCAAACCGTTCATTCAGGGTCTTGACGAAGAAGTTGACCATCTCATAGGTGGGTGGCCAAGCAGTCTTTTGAAGTCCCTTGGAATCCAGTCGGTAACAGCTCTAGTCCAGCAGTCACCTCTAAATCACATTACATGTCCAGCCCATCTGAATTTCAACACCTTGGCAAACGAGACAGCATCCCTGATTTTTAATTGTGGATGGTGGTCAGGACTCCTGATTCCTTCTCTCATTTGAGTGAAACATGATACTCCAAGCATAGCTCTTTTGATTCCTCTTTGGGATACCCAAATGGCATTTTCATCCTGTTCGCATAGGGCCCAGGTTTCTGAGACATATGTTAGTGAAGGAAGAACAGTGGAGTTGAAAAGATTTGCCTAGAGCAGGAGGTTCTTCTTCCTCTTAACCACTTCTTCGATACTCTTGAAGGTGTTCCATACTGCTCTCTTCCCCCTGAGCAGTTCAGGTGCCAGGTTTTTTGTCATGTTGAATTCTCGACCTAGGTACACATAGCTGCTGCATTTGGAGATGTTCATTCCATTGAGGGCAAATGGAATCAGGAACTAGTCAGTTTCTCACGAACATTGTCTTCGAGAGATTCAGCTGTGGTCCGACCTTTCCACATTCACGGTCAAAGTTGGCCAGCATTCGTGCTGCTTGGCTGATATTTGGTGTTACGAAAGGATGTCATCAGTGAGTCAAAGGTGGTGTAGTTGCCAACACTCTATTTTCACTCCCACTACTTCCCATTTCAATCATTGTATGGGTGGCACTGAAGAGTTTTGGTGAAATGGTGCCGCCCTGCCAAATCCCTCTCTTTTTTAAATTTTATTGAATCATCGTGAGATAGTTACAAACTTTCATGTTTGGGTCAAACCCCTCTCTTTATGTTTATGACCACCTCTTTGTAGAATGGTGAGATCCTGGTGGTGGATCCGTAATACAGCTCACAGAGGATCCTGAAGTACTGAGTTTGAACGCCCTGTTTGGTTAGGGCTTCGATGACCGCTTCAATCTCAACAGAATCAAAGGCCATCTTTAAATCAATGAACATTAGACAGAGCGGCATCTTGAACTCTCAAGAAATCTCAATGAGCTTGGTCACCATGTGGATATGGTTCATCATGCTGAATCTTTTTCGGAACCCGGCTTGCTCACATGGTTGTCCTTCATCTAGTGTTCTGCCTATTCTATTCAGTATGACTTGAGTGAACAACTTGTAGACTACAGATAACAGGCAGATTGGGCAATAGTTGCCGATGTTGTGGATATCTCTCTTCTTGTACAACAGGACAGTCCTGCTGGTTTTCTGTTGGGATGGAACCTTGCATTCAGACAGGTAGCATGTGAAGAGCCAAGCCAGGGTATTGATGAATACTGGCAGCAGATTCTTAAGGTGTTCAGGTCTGACCTATTCTGGACTGGGTGCTGTACGAGTCTTTACCAATGAAATGGTGTGTTAGATTTCGAAAGGGAGAACACTGGGAATGACATATCCATCCTGCGGAATTTGGTATGTGGGCAGATGGATGTGGCTATCAAAGCAATCCGAGTAAAAGTTATGGATAACCTTTTCCATTGCCCTTCTGGAAGATGTGATAGAGCCATCAGGACGTTGGAGGGCAGTTATTTTTGTCTTATAGTTGGCGAAGGACAGGCGGGTGTTGAGAATACTTTTCCCAGCTTCTGCTGCATCCGCCAACACTGCTGCTGTTCTCTCTCTCTCTTTGAGGTCTTCTTTTATTGCTTCTCTGCACAGCTTAGTGAGATCAGACGTTAGCTTATGATTGCCTGAGGCTCATGCCAGACCACGTTGGTGAATGAGCTTGAGAGTTTCCGAAGACAGGCAACTTTTTGTGGTTTTTTCTCTCTCTCTCTGCATTCCTCGCACAATGATGGAGGTGCTGAATCAGTCAATGGTATTCCTTGTCGATGTTGTCAACGATGGCATCTTGCCATATTGCTGCAATAATGCCAAAGAGCTCCCAGTTGGTGGTCATTCTGGGAGTTCTCTTCTTAAATTTTGCAGCCCTTTCTGCCCGCCCCATGAAGGAGAATTTCGAATGAAGGAGATGGTGGTCTGATCCCATTTGGAATTTTGGGACAACAACAACATCGGTCAGGCAAAACCATGGATTGAATATGATTTGGTCAATTTCTTTTTGGAACTGTCCACTAGGAGACTCCCCTGTCCAATGTTTAGATTCGGCCTTCTAGAACTGTGAGATACCATGATGGTCTTTGTCACCATGATAAACTCAGTCATATATTTACTATAATCAGAAATAAAATTTGTATTGTGATCAGCTATACTGGCTAATGTAAAAAAAAACTAATATAAATGAATTTTATTAGTTTATTACCTGAGTATAAAACATGTCAATAATAGGTGGACATATGATAAACTTGTGTCCAATGGAAAGGAGGAAAATTAGCATTAAAATTTTTTCACATGAAAACATATCACTGTTACTTTTCTACCATTTTCCATATTTATTCATTTTAGTGTCACTAATGGTTCTTGTTTTCCACTTTATACTTAAATTTTTTTTTATTTAGACATGATTTACAAAGTTATTCACAGTTTTACACATACTATGTTCCAGCACCCATCCCACTTCCCTGTGTCAGCTTCCTTCCACCAATGTCCCCAGGTTTCCTGCTACCCCCAACCCTCCTTGACAGGCATGTTTTAAAGTTTGGTTGCTGGGGCTGGGATCTCTAGCTGTCATTGCTGTTGACTCAGTGGTTTGAATATATAAGTACACCACTCTCTCCACCAGGCTGTAGACAGACCAGGCCAACAATTCTCCTCATCAAGATTAATTGTTCAAGTAGAAAATACAACCACTTTTTTTCCTTTTAAGACTCGTTTTCAATCTCACAGACCAGTTTGGGGAATGAAGCCAGTGTTCATGATCATATGTTTCTACTTAGGAGGATGAAATTCTAGGAAATTAGGAACAGCAGAGAAGTTGAGGTTCTTAAATGGCCACACCAGAGCTGAGGGCGATCTAGCCTCAACATCTGTCACCCCATTGATTTCCAGGGTTGATTCAGATGATTTGGTGGGCTAGACGGGTGTCCCCTTTCATCCTCACTGCTCCACACGTCCTTCTCCTACCTGCGTGCTCTGTAGAAGAGGACAGTTTTTCCACAATAGAGACGGACTGTTCTTAGGTGCGCTCCCTGTTAGAAGCTTCAAACAAGCTCTCAAATGGCCAAACCTAGTTTGCCTTCATGCAGAGAATGACACTATTCATGAGTGAATTGTCATCATAGGGGCCAGATCATAGGGGCCAGAGTGGTAGTACAGCAGGTAGGGCATTTGCCTTGCGCTAGGTCCACTCTGGCACCTCATTTGGTCCTCAGCACCCCAATAGAAGTGATCTCTGAGTGCATAGCAAGGAGTAACTTCTGAACACCACTGGGTGTGACCAAAAAAGAAAACCAAATAAAAGAATTGTCATCATAGGACATGTATTATTTTCTACTCATTTTCATTAATTTTGTTGTTTATTTCTAGTATTTGAAAATCAGGCAATCAACCAAAAACAGCTAGAGATTCTCTTCTTAGAAATGTTTTATTTTCTTTTTTAAACAGCGAAGCATCGATACACTTAGGTGCAATAACTTAAGAAGAAAATATATCCACTCACATCTTCCCTTGAATTGTTTTTCAGTGACACAAATCAGAACTCAGAAACCCATTATATGTTGCATACCTCCCCTCTGTTCAGTACTCCCTTTGGATTTCTAAAAGCAAGAAATCTGCCACAGAGATCCCATTCTAAACATATTTTTTTCTAGTAAGTAGATTCTATATATAGAGGACATTTGAGAATTGAGACCATCATCCTAAATCACCAGTATAGCTTCCTCTCTTGGGCCCCCTAAACTCTAGGTTATTTTTGAGAGTAGAAAAAGGCACACAAGAGAGCAAAAAATACTGTATTTGGACAGGGGAAAAGAAGATTATTGTAGAAATAGGTCTAACCAATATAATGTGGAAGGCAATATAATTCTGCATATTTGCATAAAATGGCAGGGTAAGAAAATCTTTCTCGGGGGGCTGGAGTGATAGCATAGCGGGTAGGGCGTTTGCCTTGCCCGCGGCTGACCTGGGTTCAAATCCCAGCATCCCATATGGTCCCCTGAGCACCGCCAGGAGTAATTCCTGAGTGCAGAGCCAGGAGTAACCCCTGTGCATTGCCAGGTGTGACCCAAAAACCAAAAAAAAAAAAAGAAAAAAGAAAGAAAATCTTTCTCTATGCCCTCATTATAAGAATAACACTAGCTGTGTTTAGGGGTTGGTGAATTTATAATAGCATCTTACCTTTAGCATACATCAAACATTACATTCTCTTTAGTGCATTCCTCTGAAGTCAAACAAGACTTTATTCCTGTAAGCATCTTATTTATATTTGAGTCCACTAGCCATTGAGACGATTCAGTTCAGTGAGCTCACACTAAATTCCCGGAGTTCTAACTCCTCAGAGAAAACTATAGCATGTGCATCATTATCTAATATTAAAATACTCAGAGAAGCAGTGCAAGCTGTCTGTGGAAAACAATGATAACTGGTTATGCATAACGATGACCAAAGAACCTCAGATTGAGATGGAGAGGGATCAACTTGTCAGCTATTGTTAAATAGCTACCCTGAGTGGGGAGGACCATTAGAATATGCAATGCCTAGCTCTCCTCTCTCTTCCTCCCAGACAGGCTCTACGCGAAGTACTGTGATCCTTCTTGGAGGAATAAGCACTATTATTTGTTGCTATTTGAGGTTTACTGTGAAGACTGTCTTGTTTGGATTTCCAGTGATGGGGTAGGGGGTCTCATCCTCCCACCTTAGGACAGTTCTCTTTCTGATAAACTGTAGAGCAGGTTTTGCAATCTGAGATTCTTGCAGCCGTGATTACTTAGTTCTGATGGCTCATGTTGAAGGGGCTTCAACTGCCATACTAAAACCACAGGAATATATTTATATATTTATTTTTGTTTTGTTTTGGGTTCATCTGGCGATTCTTAGGGAATACACCTGGCTATGCATCTAGAATTACTCCTGGTGGTGCTCAGGGGGTCATATAGGGCTCTGGAGATCAAACCTGGGTTGGCTGCTGCACTATTGCTCAACCATGAGAATGTTTGTCTATCCCCAACCCTATACCTTAGTTAGATGTATGAATCCTTCTCTCTGTGAAGAAGTTTGCTGATGCACTGGAGATCAGAATAATCTCCAAGCAGTTTTCCTGCTTGGTCCCTCTCTGCCCGGGAGCAGCTAGATTTCTTTTGTCTTAGCACCGATTACTTGGGGACAGAGGACTCTTTCTGTTAAGCTGTGTTCAGGAAAATTTCTGGGTTTAGAGTCTAGTTACTCTAACCATTTCCTAGCAATTGAGTCATCTTACTCTTTAGTGGGAAAGCTCATTAGCATGTTGGGGAATTGATTACTCTACTATACCAAGCATCCCTCTCCTTGGCCTGAATGCATCCCACAGCAACTTAGAAATTCCTTACTTTGCCCAGGCAGTAGCTAGACATCTGACTTTCCTCTCCCGGTTTCACCAACACCATAGAATTTGTTGGTGGGAAAAAAAAGAATTTGTTGGTGGGCATTTGGAGGTGGGCATCTACCTTTAAAAAATTCAAGTGTTTAGATTGATCATGTATCCTCTGATTATCTACTGAAAGCAGTGTGTAGAATCTATAGTTTGTTTATCACTGTATTTCAAGGGGACTTCCCTGGATAAAATTTAGGCCTCAAAATTGATGAGAGTTGTATGAGATCAATGATTGTGTTTTTCTGATTGTAGGATATTTGGGGGGGGGCTTTTTGTTGTTGTTGTTGCTTGTTTTGTTTTTTAGGCTAGCTCTGTGATGCTCAAGAGTTACTCCTGCTTCTGCACTGAGAAACTACTCCTGGTAGTTCTCGGCAGACCATATGGAATGTTGGGGATTGAACTCAGATATGCTGCGTGCAGACTATGCTATCTTTCCTGACCAGCAGGTTGCATTTTAAGATAATATTTACTTGATCTTAGCTATCATTCCATGTTTTTGTGAATCTTTCAAGCAGTGTAATTTTAGTATGAATATATGATCCTACTGTAATATTTGCTTATTTTTTGAGCCACACCCAGTGGCGCTCAGGGCTTACTCCTGGCTGTGTGCTCAGGGATCACTCCTGGCCCACATATAGTGCTGGGGATAGAACAAGAGTTGGTCATGTGTGAGGTAAGCATCTTATCTCCTATACTATGACTTTAGCCCTTTGAGTTATTGTATTCTAATTCATTAAAAATTGGTTATATCCTTAGTCAACAAAATTTTAGGGCGAGAGCAATAATTTAGTAGGTAGGGTAGTTGCCTTGCATGTGGCTAACCCAAGTTTGATCCTCAGCATCCCATGTGGTACCCCAAGTCCACCAAGAGTGATCCCTAGCACAGAACCAGGAAAAGTCCTGAGAATTGCCAGGTGTGGTCCCCCAAAACAGAGAAAACAAATATAAGATTTTTTTCTTTCAACTCTTATTTCAGTTAGGGGAAATGGACAAAATCAGTCCCACAAACAGAGTCTGGATGAGGGTTTCTGCAAGAACTAAACAGAGGAAGACTATTTAAAATCAGGACTAGAAAGATAGTACAGGGGTTGCCTTGAATACTGATTGCCTTAAATCAATACCCAATCCTAATTTATCTCCCAAACCAGGAACAAAGAGCCAAGAGTAAGCCTGAGCATAGTTGGGTGTGTCCTGCTCCTCCTTCTCAAAAAAATAAAAATAAAGACTGACTAAAGAACAATGAAAATTTACAGTTTAGCATACCTACTCTCAAGCATGTTGAACAAACAACTCAAAATTTCATTCTGTTCTATTCATCTTAAATGAGTTTCTAATCACCAATACCTTATAGATCAAAACCTTTTAACTTTCACTTATAAAAGATACTTTGTATGTATTGAATTGAGTTTGAGTATAACTTAATATAAATTCCCCTCATAGCACATTTATTTAACCAAGAAAATTCAAGGAGCAGTGTATAAAAAAGAAGAAATTTTCACATAGTATATTTAAAGATCAAGTGTCCTGTGGGTCATCAATGCATGGTACACAGTGGTTATCTTACAAATAATTTTAACAGACAAATGGCCTTTCAGAGTCATGACCAGATTAGCAGACAATGCCATGCAATATAGTAGAACTTAATCAGATGTGCTAATAAGTATAAAGGTTGTATATTTGTAAAATACAGTTGGCAGTAGAGAAGATACTTACAAAATTCAAATATCTTCGACTTAAATGGAAAAGTTCCTTTTAAGTTTTAATTTGTGGTTACATATCTGCCAACACCCCTACCATAAAAAGCAGAGGTCTATGTCCCTTTCCCTTTGAATATGGATGAGATTCACGACACTAATAAAACAAATCTAGTGGGAGTGAACGGAACATGAATAGTGAGGTTAGGTCACAAAAGGCCACATAGCTGCTGCCTTGCTTACAAGAACACTCATTCATAGTGCTATGGAAGCCATCTAAGCCAATGGACTGTCCTAAAATAATATTACTTAGAGAGGCCACATGAAGGTACTTTGTTAGTCCAGGCCAATCCAAACCTTCCAGCTATTCCCATTTCACATGAGGGACAAATCATCCTGAAGTCAATTTTATGATAGTCTCCAGCTCTTTGAATCAGGAATGCTACAGAGTTCTATTGGACTCTAGTCCTCTAGTATCTGGGAAAAATCGAAGAATACACCAGTAGATTCTTGCCCAAATTTCCAACCTAAAAATTGTGAAAAATAATAAACATGTTTTAAACCCCAAAGATTTGGAGAAATTCATTATGCAGTATCGTATTCTGTGAATACATTTTTTAAATTTTTTTAAAATTTGGTTACTATAAGAGCAATAGTACAGCAGGTAGGGTCTTTGTCTTTCATGCAGCCAACTGCTGTTCGGTCCCCAGCACCCCATATAGTCCCCCAAGCACCACCAGGAGTAATTCCTGAGTGCGGAGTCAGAAGTAAGCCCTGAGCTTCTTCAGGCATGACTCAAAATGCAAAACAAGAAAAGTTTTGGTTGCTATATTGCTTAAACACAGGAATATGTGTGTACCATGGCTGGTATGGTCCAAAAACCAAAAAGAAAATTGCTTGCATTGTCATTTAACCACTTCAATGGTTAAACATCTTCCAGTTCTATAAGACTTAGAATTATATATATAAACATATATAAATATTATATATAGATATATAAATATATAAATGCACAAGTAATTAAAATTACAATAATATTTTTGTTAATAAATATGTATACTTGAAATATTGTATGTTCTTGTTATGCTTATAAAATTTGATCATTTAGAGTAACAGAGAAGGCGGGCAGAATCAAGTCACAGAATGTGATCAATAATGAAAATAATTTCACTCCACAGTCTAAGATTACAAAAATATTTAATGAGATATATATACATACACATATGTAATATATAATAAACATATATTTAAACTTCCTTGGACTGGAGTGATAGCACAGGGGGTAGGGTATTTGCCTTACATGCAGCTAACCTGGGTTCGATTCCTTAGTTCCTCACGGAGAGCCGGGCAAGCTACTGAGAGTATCTCACCCGCACAACAGAGCCTGGCAAGCCACCCATGGTGTATTTGATGTGCCAAAAACAGTAACAACAAGTCTCACAGTGGAGACGTTACTGGTGCCTGCTTCAGCAAATCGATGAACAATGGGATGACAGTGATACAGTGATAGAGTAACAGATCACAATCACGATCACGATATCCCGTTAATCACAGATTTCTCGGGTGGGCTCAGTAACATCTCATTTCGTCCTTTCCCTGAGATCTTAAAAGTCTATCTCGACTCAACCCTCCTAACGATGTTGCACCGGGGGCTCTTCAGGGTCAGGGGAATGAGATCCAGCTTGTTACTGGATTTTGCATATGAATACACCATGGGAAGCTTGCAAGGATGTCCCATGTGGGCAGGAAACTTTCAGAGGATTGCCAGTTTTTCCCGGAGGGAGAAGTAACAGATAAGCCTTTTAATTCCAATTTAAAATTTATGTTTGAATAATTAATTTAAACTCATCACTGTCACTGTATCACTGCTATCACTGTCATCCCGTTGCTCATCAATTTGCTTGAGCAGGCACCAGTAACACCTCCATTGTGAGACTTTTGTTACTGTTTTTGACATATTGAATATGCCACAGGTAGCTTGCAAGACTCTGCCGTGCAGGCGAGATACTTTCGGTAGCCTGCCAGGCTCTCTGAGAGGGGCAGAGGAACCCACAATTCATTTTGCAAGTTTCCCCCCAAATAACACGTTTTTAACTATATAAGATGTGAGGCTGCATTTTTTAAAGTGGTATTTTAATTGTACTTAACGAAAGCAAACAGTTTTCATTAGGGAGGAAGCGAGGTTCCTAGTGGTGTTCAGGAGGTGGAGAAAGGGGCACCAATTGGGCTGATGGATGAGGACAAAGGTCCAAGGATGTGATACAGGACTGAAGAGATCTAGGTCATAATTCAAAATAAAATGTTATTGTTTCCACACAATGAGTACACTCAAGTGAAGCCAGTCTTTTTGATATCATTTTTGATCACTTTATATTTTTCAATAACTCAGGAAAGATTAATTTTCAGATAACTTACCATACAATTGATTGTGAATATATAATTTTAAAATAAATTTGGGATATATCAACATGTTACACTAAGACTTAGGATGGGAAAACATTATGTAGTACAAATATATTTCCTAGTGAATTCTCAAAAAAAGTACTCTTGGGGGCTGGAGAGATAGCACAGCGGGTAGGGCGTTTGCCTTGCACGCGGCCGACCCGGGTTCAAATCCCAGCATCCCATATGGTCCCCTGAGCATGGCCAGGGGTAATTCCTGAGTGCAGAGCCAGGAGTAACCCCTGTGCATCGCCAGGTGTGACCCAAAAAGCAAAAAAAAAAAAAAAAAAAAAAAAAAAAAAAAAAAAAAAGTACTCTTGCTATAATTTGCTAAAATCTATTCTTAGTCTTTATTTTCTGGGGATTGTACTATGCTGTGTAAGAAGTATGATTTGCCACTGCCAGAAGCAAGGGATAAAAATGGAAATTCTCCCTGAACAAAGGTAAAGAAGAGTCTGTTAATTATGAGCAAAAAACAAGCTCAGCAGTTTCTGTTCAGAAGAAAATTCTGCCTTGCAAACCACTCATCACCTGTCAGTACAGCGCTGCTCACGGTACTTTTCTGTCAGTCCTATTTCTAGAGAGTGGATGAGTTCATTAAGTGAAGCAGGTTGAAGTCAACATTCAGGGAAATTGCCTGGAGTTTAAAAATGACCTGTTACCTGTCACCAGGTTTTCCTTTCCTGGCGACATTAACAACATAAATTCTCATCCCTAGGATATGTAAGAACTTTCCATTCTACTTGCAGAGATAAAGAGAGGAATAAGGAAATGAAAATATTCTTAAAACATCAGATCTCAGAGAAAGACAAATATTGCATGGTCCCACAAATATTGAAAGGTAAAGAAGTTAAGCTCATGAGATGCAGAATAAAGTGGTGATTACCAGAGAATAGAGGCAAGATTAGCTTGATTTTTTTTAAAGGGCAGACTTGCAACAAGTAGCAAATGAGCTGTAGAGATCTAATGCACAATATAATGAATATACATAATATGAGATCATTATGTAATGTGATAAATGGCACTGCAGTGACAACTAATTGTAAAATATAAATGAATTAAAATAGCCTTTGAACTCCTTATTTATAGACTGCAGTTTATCACATGCATTCAATTAAAAAATTATCATGACTAGGGCTGGAGAAAAAGTACAGTGTGTACAGTGCTTGCCTTGCATGCAGCCTACCTGGGTTTGATCACTGGCATCCCATATGGTTCCCCAAGCACTGTCAGGAGTAATTCCTGAGCAAAGAGCCAGGAGTAACCCCTGAATATTGCGGGGTGTAGCCCCAAAACTGTCACTGTCATCTCGTTGTTCGTCGATTTATTCGAGCGGGCACCAGTAACGTCTCTATTACACTCAGCCCTGAGATTTTAGCAGCCTCTCCTTACTTGTATTTCCCAACAATTGGAGGCTCTTTCGGGGTCAGAAGAATGAGACTTATCGTTACTATTTTTTAATACCAAATACGCTACAGGTAGCTTGCCAGGCTCTGTCATGCGGGCAGGATAGTCTCAGTAGCTTGCCGGGCTCTCAGAGAGGTATGTATATATCTGTTATTGTATTTGGGGTACAAATACGCCACAGGAAGCTTGCCAGGCTCTCTCATTCAAGCAATAGACTCTCGGTAGCTTGTCAGGTTCTCCAAGAGGGAGAATAAGGCTATTAGATATAGCACGGCTGCACGCTTCTGGGAACTTGGCTTTATAGTTTCTAGATGTTGGCCACTGATGGGATTACACGGCGCTGGGGGAGAGTTTCTGGGTGTGACCGCCGACCTACTGGAAAATGGGGGATCTGGGTGGAATTGGTGTCCAGCGTTGGAGATCTCAGCCCTGGGTCCTGCACACCTGGGTTTCTCTGAACATATAACAAAATTCATCAGGCCTCTTGAATTCTTCCCATATTTTGTAGAATTATGTACATATGTTCTTGAGGAGAAGAGCCCAGTCTGTGGGATAACGAAGTAATACCTCTCTCCTTTTCATATGTTCCCTAGATTCCTCAACTCATTCCCCCTACATTTCAGCTTTCAACATTTAGCTCCAGCAGACAATTTCTAATAATACGTTTAGCTACACTTTCATTTGTTTTGACTTGGAAAGTAAAAGATAACCACTCTCAGGTTCACTGGTCTTTGCTTTTTCCAAATGCAAAGACACATTGCTTAGGTAAACAATCTTACAACTTTCTGTTACTATATCTTAAGCATGAGTTTACTCAGAATTCTTTATACAAGTCATTCAAAGTGTGGATAACCTATAAAATTATTTGACCAGACTGCTTTCTTCACCAAAGAAATCAGACACTTCAGTGTGTCTTTGACAGAATTGGCCAACTTTCTACCCAGATTCATTTACTATCGTGGCTGCCATTGACTGGTCCATGGATGGCACTTAACTCTATTTAAGGAATTAGACTCATTCTCCTGTTTTCTTCCTAACTTGAATTTGATGGGAAGTAGATAATTATTCTTGCTATCGGATGAATTATATGAAGAGAACATTGTGTAACTTCTTTTAATTCGTGATTTTAAAACAGTTTTCTGTCTGTAGTTGACGTCCAGCCTTTTTCCATTGTGGTAAGAGATATAGAGAGGGTGATTTCAAACTTAAAAAATTTATTGATAATTGATATTAATGACTCTGTATAATGCACTTGAGAAAAGTGCATTTAGTTGGTTTGTGTTGATTTTTTTTTGTTCTTGTTCTTGTCTTTATATCTAGTTTTCTATTGTGTTCAAATCCTCAACTTCCATATTAATCTCTCTGCTTTGTTGTTCTGTCAATTATAGAAAGTAGGTTTTGTAAGTATCTATCACTGTGGAATTTCTATTTTGTTAAATAATTTTTAATTAAAGAATCACCATGAGGTACAGTTACAGACTTACAAACTTTCATGCTTGCATTTCAGTTATACAATGATCTAATACCCACCCCTACACCAGTGCCCATTCTCCATCACCAATGATCCCAGTATCTTTCTCACCACCCCAACCCCATATCCCCCATGCCACACCACCTCTGAGGCAGGGAATTCCCTTTTGTTCTCTCTCCTTTTGGGTGTTGTGGTTTGCAATAGAGGTATTAAGTGGCCATCACATTCGGTCTACTTTCAGCATGCATCTCCCATCCTGAGCAGGCCCTTCTAGCATCCTTTACTTGGTGGTCCCTTCTCTATCTGAGCTGCCTTTTCCCCCAGCATGTGAGGCCGGCTTACAAGCTGTGGAGCAACCCTCCTGTACTTATCTCTACTATTCTTGGTGTTTGTGGACTTGGTGTTTGGTGCTTGTGGACTTCTATTTATCCCTTAATTTTTTTACATTTTTACTACCTATGTATTGGCACTCTTGTCAGGTATGCATGGTTATGTCTATAATTTTTCTATATGCTTTAATAATTAAGGATTTCTATGTCTACTTAGAAATTTAGTGGATTGATATTTTCCCCAAGACACCAGGTAATCTAGTAACACATTTACATATCCTTATGCTTACAGCTTAACATTTAATGTATTATTCTATATAGTACATTGTTTACTTTATATAGTACATTCCACCATGTAGAAAATTTAGTCTAGGAGCTTCTACATACTAAATAAACTGATATAAAGGAATATAAGAATTCTTTAAATAGGAAAAAAAAGAGTAATTACATAATCACTGTATCACTGTCATCCCATTGCTCATCAATTTGCTCAAGCAGGCACCAGTAATGTCTCCATTGTGAGACTTGTTTTTACTGTTTTTGGCATATCAAATAGGCCACAGGTAGCTTGCCAGGCTCTGCCATGCGGGCGAGATACTCTCTCGGTAGTTTGCTGGGCTCTCCAAGAGGGATGAGAAATCGAACCCTGGTCGGTCGCGTGCAAGGAAAATGCCCTACCCATTGTGCTATCGCTCCAGCCCATTATTTACATAATAAAATAGGTTTATAACTAAACTTTAAATAAAAATGAATTCTAGAAACTCCCACAGAAGAATTTGTTTTTATGTGTGAACATGTTACACAATACTATTTATGCCCATACAAAAAAGGTTCTTTGTAAGAATCTCATAGTGAATGAATTTATTTATGTAAATATCTTATGATGTTCAAAGTAATTTTCTGAGTAATGTTCTGAGTAATCCAGAGGTGATCTTCTATAAAGTATAAACAAGTGCGTTTTCTAGTTCTCTATCATGAAAAAGTAATTTGATCTAGTTGCAGTTGCCAAATCAAACACAGCTGTGCTCTGTCTGATCCTGAGTTTTATAGGGTCCTCCTGTGTAACTGATTCCAGTAGCCAGATGTGAGAACTGCTGCTACTTCAAGCCTTAACGGATATGGAAGATTAGTTCCCTGTGGTTTGGATGCCTGTCAAAAGGTTTTCAGCAGGTGAGTTAAGAATCCTGAATGAGTCAAATAATCCTTAAATAATAAGTCAGCCTAAATTGGGACAAATATAAAGCAGCTTTTAAAAAATCACCATCACTGTCACTGTCATCTCGTTGCTCATCGATTTGCTCAAGCCAGCACCAGTAACGTCTCCATTGTGAGACTTATTGTTACTGTTTTTTGGCATACCGAATATGCCACAGGTAGCTTGCCAGGCTCTGCTATGCAGGCGAGATACTCTTGGTAACTTGCCGGACTTTCCAAGAGGGACGGAGGAATCGAGCCCCGTTCGGCCGCGTGCAAGGCAAATGCCCTACCCGCTGTGCTATCGCTCCGGCCTTTTTAAAAAATAAAACATAAACAAAAGTTTCTGTTAATAGTTAGATTTGAATGTATTATTATGCTGCTCTTGAAATTGGTCTGGGCTGGGGCTGGGCAGGGAAAGGATCTAGAGTGATTACTCAAGCAAAGAAACAAGTGGACCAATCTCAATGAATTGGGCACTGATGGCCTTAGTACTTCAGTGTTCCATTGAGCTTCACTGCCCACAGGGCAATGGATATAGAGAGCATGGGCAGAGAGAGCCCAGGCTTAGACAGTCTAAAGGGAGAGGAAAAGGTGGAGGCAGGCAATATTTATGCAGGCAACAAGCACATTATATAACACTTCAGTTTATGGACACTTTTTGTCTTCACTTTGTCACATATTTTTAAAAAAGTAAATTATGTAAGAGGCAGTTAAAATTATTATTCTCAGATAATGTAATTATCTTCATTGTTTCAAAAATCATAAAATTGAGATGTTCCTGTGGTTACATTTTAGTAAGGACAGAGATGTATCTAGGAGCTGCATCATTTTGTTCCTTTCACTTGTGCTACTTAGAACTCTTTTGGAGAATGAGCAGTTGTTCCTGGTGACTACTCCTGTCTCTGTGCTCAGGGGCCACTCCTGGAAGTGCTCAAGGGACTACATGCTGTGTCAGGGATCAAATTTGGGTTATATGCAGCATTCAATAAAAGAACTTTAACATCTGATCCATCTTGGATCAAAACATAATTCAGTAATGCAAATTTTCTAATTTTACTGGAGTTGAGTTTGTATTATTTTTTCCTAAATGAGAATACTCATTTCTACAAGTTCTATCAATATCAAAGTCCAAGTAATACTTTCATTTAATCAACATTATCATCTTTATCTTCAATAACATCAACATTGCATTTTGGTATTGCAAGTTCCAGAGTGACCTTAATCTGTTCTTCCATAAACTCTTAAGACAACATGGAAAAAAGTACAGTAGAAAGTAAGTTTCAAAATTAATGGAATTCTGATTTCTTCTAGCCTATAGATTGAAGTCCAAATTTCATGAAATTTGTAGTAAAGACCTTAGTTTGCTTCTAAGATTGGTTAAAGCTAAGCTCCAATTGAATCTATAGATATCTGGAGATCTTATAGGGTGCAATAAAGGAATATCTGAATATAAGAACTAGATGGTAATACAGAATAAGAAGAAAGAGAATCAGAGTGTTGACATCTTCCAGAAGGGCAATGGAAAAGGTTATCCACGACTTCTACTTGGATCTCCTCGATAACCACGTCCACCTGCCCACATACAAAATTCCACAGGATGGATATGTCGTTCCCAGCATTCTCCCTTCCAAAATCTGACATGCCATTTTGTCGGTAAAGAAGTGTACAACGCCCAGTCCAGACAAGGTCAGACCCGAACACCTGAAGAATCTGCCGCCAGTACTTGCCAATATCCTGGCTTGTCTCTTCACACACTACCTGTCTGAATGCAAGGTTCCGTCCCAATGGAAAACTAGCAAGACTGACCTGTTGTACAAGAAGGGAGACATCCATGATATCAGTAACTATCGCCCAATCTGCCTGTTGTCCATTGTCTACAAGTTATTTATCAAGTCATCCTGAATAGGATGGGCAGAACACTAGATGAAGGACAACCATGCGAGCAAACTGGGTTCCGAAAAGGATTCAGCATGATCGACCGTATGATGAACCATATCCACATGGTGACCAAGCTCATTGAAGTTTCACAAGCGTTCAAGATGTTGCTCTGTCTAATGTTCATTGATTTAAAGAAGGCCTTTAATTCTGTTGAGACTGAAGCGATCATCGAAGCCCTAACCAAACAGGGCATTCAAACTCAGTATATCAGGGTCCTCCGTGAGCTTTATTACGGATTCACCACCAAGATCTCACTATTCTACAAGGTAGTGATCATTGATGTAAGGAGAGGGGTTCGGCAGGGTAATACCATTTCACTGAAATTCTTCAGTGCCACTCTTGAGAACATCATACTGTTCTGGATGATTCCAATGACTTGAATGGAAGGAATAGGAATGAAGATAGACAGTCAGCGATGATTGAGAATCAGGAATGCTGTCTCTTTTGCCACAGCATTGAAAATCAGATGGGCCAGACCGATAATGCAATTTAGAGATGACCGCTGGACTAGAGCTGCTACCAACTGGATTCCACAGGACATCAAAAGAACACATGCTGCCCACCTACGAGATGGTCAGACTTCTTTTTCAAGACCCTGAATGGTTTGATGCTCTTTGTGTTCCTGGAGAGAGCAGACACCATTTGGCTACACTAGCACATTACAGGGATGAATGAAGATGTTATTGTGCACCCACTCAAGCAAATCTATGAGCAACGGGATTACAAGTGACAAGTGACAACATCTCGAATATTGTGTCAGGGAAAGTTCACTAACTTCTCTTCTACTAACTACTTTTGAACTAGGATTTGGGTCACACACAGCAATGTTCAAGACTTACTTCTAGCTCTGCACTCAAGAGAATTGCTCTTGGTGGTGCTCAGGGGACCTTTCAGAATCTGAGGGTTGGATACAGTTGGCCATGTGCAGGGCAAACACCCTACCCACTTTACTATTGCTCCCATTCCTATTCTACTAAATTCTTTATGGGGCATCACACAAAATGTTTCGTCATTTCTAGAACTGAGAGACAATATGAGTGCTCGCCAGTATGTTAAGTAATATTCTAGATCTCTAGCCTGTCACTGTCACTGTGACTGTCATCCCATTGCTCATCAATTTGCTCGAGCGGGCACCAGTAACATCTCCATTTTGAGACTTGTTGTTGCTGTTTTTGGTATATTGAATACGTCACGGATTTAGCCTAGTCACATTTAATAAAGCCTTTTGAAGTGTTAATATTGTTCACTTTATTAGATGATGACACTAAGGTCTGAGATGTTGTGTATTTTTCTTGAGATTTCATAGCTGGTTATTAGTTGCAGCCATCATATTGGTAAAGTTAACTATTCTACACATTCTGATGATAGAAGTAATAACCACCCCCAAAAAACAAACAAACAAAAAAGGAGTAATATCCCAGTCCTCAAAGTTCTTACACAAGTAACTTTTGAAAATATCTGTGAATCAGTTTTATTTCTATTTTTAAAACCATTAGGAAATTTCTATGAATTGTTAATTTGGCCATCTAAAGTTTTTTTAATAAAAATTTATTATTTTAGGTTTATAAATGAAAATACAAACTGAAGGAAAAAGAAAAATGAACTATTATATTTATTTATTTATTATTTTTAAAATTTTATTAAAGTACCATGATTTACAAAGTTATTCACAGTTCAGCTTTAGACATACAATATTGCAGCACTAATCCCACTGCCGGTGTCAACCTCTCTCCACCAATGTCCCCAGGTTCCCTCCCATGTCCCCACCACCACCTCACTCCAATCTGCCATCTTGACAGGCACCTTTCTAGGTTAGGTTGTAAAATTTGGGTGTCTTGATTTAAGAGTTGTTGACTCTGTGGTTGGATATTTGGCTCTATTATTCCTTAATGTCACCTTCATAACTCAATCCCCTAACTTGACCCTCAGTGTTTTTCATCGGTTTCTTCTCCCCTCTTCCTTCATTCTTTCTTTCCTTCTCTGGCCTTGATACTCTGGGATCAAGGTTTATCTGGGCATCCCTCTTTTAAATCATTTCATCTCCTTATTCAGTTATTCTAAATAACACACTGTAGCACTGTCATCCCATTGTTCATCGATTTGCTTGAGCGGGCACTAGTAACATCTCCATTATGAGATATGTTGATACTGTTTTTGGCATATCGAATACACAACAGGCAGCTTGACAGGCTCTGGCGTGCAGGCGGGATACTCTCGGTAGCTTGCTGGGCTCTCCAAGAGGGATGGAAGAATCGAACCCAGGTCGGCCATGTGAAAGGCAAACACCCTACCCGCTGTGCTATTGCTCTAGTCCATGTGCCGTTCTCACTGGTGTAAAATGATATCTTGTCTTGATTTGGATTTCCCTAATAAGTGGTGGTGAGCATTTTTACATGTACCTGCTGGCCATCAGTTGGTCATCCTCAGAGAAGTGTCTGTTCTTTTCCTCTTCGCATTTTTGGGAAGGGTTTTTAGAATTTGCTTTTTGTTGTTGATCTTTTTAAGTACTTTATATATCTGGGATATCAACTCCTTATCTGATATGTTATGTAAATATGTTCTCCTACTCAGCTGTAATTTATTTTATATCCATGTTTCTTTTGCCATGCAGAAACTTTTTAGTTTGATGTGGTTCCCATCTGATTCTGTACCCTTTGCCAATGACATTTATTGAAGACTCCTTTGAGGTCTTGGAGCATTCTACCTATATTTTCTTCAATATACCTATCAAGGTCTTTAATAAACTTTGAGTTGACGTTTGTGTAAGGTTTGTAAGATATGTATTAAGATTTAATTTCTTGAATGTGGTTATCCAGTTCTCTCAACACCATTTGTTAAAAAGTCTGTTGTGATTTCTTTTCATACTCGCAGCTCCTTTTGAAAAAATTAGCTGACCATATGTATATGGGAATTTGTCCTTGAATATTCTTTTCTGATCATTGGTTAGAGGAATCTTTCTTGTTCTAGTACCATTCTGTTTTGATTACTATGACTTTATAGTATAGATTCATATTAGATAGTGATTTGCTACCTAGTCTCCTGTTTTTCAATATTGTTTTGGTTATGTGGGTCTCTATGATTCCACACAAACTTTGTAATTGTTCTCAGTCCTTGAAGAACATTGTCTAAATTTTTACAAGGATTGTATTGTGTTTGTATAGTAGTTTAAGACAGTCATTTTGACAGTATTGATTATTCCAATCCACAAGCATAGAATGTTTTTCCATTTCCTAAGATATTCTGCAATTAGACATGGAGAGTATCATGCTAAGTGAAATGAGTCAGAAAGAGAGGGACAGACATAGAAGGACTGCACTCATTTGTGGACTATAGAATAACATCACATGAGGCTGACACCCAAGGACAGCCGATATAAGGGCCAGAAGGATTGCCCCATAGCTGGAAGTCTGCTTCATGAAGGGAGGGGAGAAGGCAGATGGAATAGAGAAGGGATCACTAAGAAAACGATGGCTGGAGGAACCAGCTGGGATGGGAGATGTGTGCTGAAAGTAGATAATGAGGTCAAACATGATGACCTCTCAATATCTGTTACAAGCCATAATACCCAAAAGTAGAGAGAGAGTATGAGAAATATTGTCTGCCATGGAGACAGGGGGAGGGTGGTATGGGGGGGTATACCGGGGATATTGGTGGTGGGGAATGTGCACTGGTGGAGGGATGGATGTTTGATCCTTCTGTGATTGTAACCCAAACATGAAGGCTTGTAACTATCTCATGGTGATTCAATAAAATTTTTTAAAAATGATATTCTTCAATGTCTTTCTTGAGTGTTTTGAACTTCTCATGGTATAGGTCTTTCACTTCTTTTGTTAAGTTGATTCCTAAATACTTGATGTTTTGGACACCATTTTAAATGGATAGACTTTTTATTTCTTTCTCCTCTCATTATTTGTATACGGGAATGCAAGTAATTTTTGTTTATTGACTTTGTAGCTGGTCAATTTGCTGATTTGGTTTACTGTTTTTAGGAGCTTTTGTGTAAACTCTTTAGGGTCTTCAATGTGTAGCATTATGTCTTCTGCAAATAGAGATTATTTGATTTCCTCTTTTCTAATTGGTATCCCTTTAATTTTCCTTACTTGTTGTTGCCAGGACTTCTAATATAATATTAAAAAAAGGATCTGAGGCAATGGACATCCTTATATTTTGCCTGATGTCAGCAGGAATGATTTCAGTTTTTCACCATTAATAATAGTTGTGGCTATGAAATTTTTATAGATAGCTATTATTAACTTGAGGAAGTTTCCTTCCACCCCTCTTTTATGGAGAACATTTTTTTTAAATCATAATAAGGTGCTGTCAAAAGCTTTCTCTGCATCAATTGATATTATCATATGATTTTTATCTCTCCTTTTACTGGTGTGCTGTATTTTGTTAATTGATTAGTGTATATTGAACTATCCTTGCATCCCTGGGATAAACCACTTAATCGTGGTTTATTATATTTTTCTATGTGCTTTGGATTCAGTTTGCTAAGATTTTGTGATAGATTTTGGCATTAATGTTCATCAAAGAGATTGATCTGAAATTTTCTTTCTTTATTTTTTTTGGTAATATTTGTCAGTTTTAGGTATCAGTGTAATGTTAGCTTCAAGGAAGATGTTAGGAGAGATTACTGTTTCTTCAAAATTTTGTAAAACCTTAAGGATCAGTGACAGTAAGTCTTAAGTCCCATCTGGGCCAGGACTTTTATTCTTGGGGAAATTCTTAATGATTGTTTCAATTTCCTTTCTTGCAATTGACCTTTTCAGCTTTTCTACTTCTTCCTCATTCTGTTTTGGGAGATTACATCCTTCTAAGAATCTGTCCAATTCTTCTAAATTCTCCAACTTAACAGAATAGAGTTGTTCATAGTTCTCATGATGTCTTGGGTATCTGGGGGTTCCACCTTTAATTAACAAAAAAAAATGTAGCACTAGAAGCCCTTGACCTTAGAATTTTCCTATATTAAATGCTTCTTAGTTCCTTATTGTCTCATTAAATGTGGCACCTATACCATGGGACAAAACATGTAAGATAAAATATATTTTTCCTTTTATTCTCATAGTGGTCTTAAATATAGTGTTAGATTACCTTTGGGCAGGGCACCGCAATAGAGTTTTATACAATCCCTCTAATTTCCCAGTTCTGTCACTCCAAATGTCATATTAATCTTAACCACCACGGTCAAGGTTATAGTCAGTTTATCACCTTGGTTAGATAATCAATAAACCCTGGTTCCCCATGATATTATTGTAGAAGGCCAACTTTTGCTCCCTTCTTCTCTTAGGACCCCATATCCTCAGTGGTACCGCTGCCCTTTGATAAGACTGTCAGGGGAGAGGAAAGGAGTT
This sequence comes from Sorex araneus, assembly GCF_027595985.1. Lineage (NCBI taxonomy): Eukaryota > Metazoa > Chordata > Mammalia > Eulipotyphla > Soricidae > Sorex > Sorex araneus. The sequence goes on along the minus strand of NC_073305.1, from coordinate 157,682,389 downwards.
CTTCCATGCTTTTCTCCTGAGGAATAGTTTCTCTTGTGAAATTCTTTATTAGTATGGCTATCATCACCACTTTCATCTGTTCCACAATTTATTTCTCCCTCCTTAAGACATAAAAAGCAAAAGCCAAGATTTTCAAGTTTATTTTACCTCTTATTCATTGGAGTTATCCAACAAAAAAATAAAAGAATAGGAAAACATGACAGTATAGAATAAAATAATATCAAAATAGAATTTTGCCACTTGGAGTTCTTTATAATAAAATGCCACTCAGCAGCAAGCACTAACATATAGATTAAAGGTCCTTGAATGATCTTAGTGAGAGCATCACTAACAGCTGGCACAAGCCCAAAAATCACACTGAAGGGCAGAATATGCAAAGTACTGCAAAGTGCATTTTGTATTTAGGAAACTAAAAGACACATCATGCTTTCACAGCACCCTCACAAAAGAACAATTGCCCAAATCACTTTCCAGCATATAATTGGTTATATTTTAATAGACTTTCCAATTGCATAGTGAAACCTATTGCCATAAGGTCATAGAGTACTGACACCATTTTATTTATTGTCCCATTTCTAATATGTGCTGTGCTGATCCCATCAGGGCTCTTTTAAGTGGAGTCATTTTATTTTTAAATTGAAGGTCAATTCTGTGTTCTCTCTGCTTTTCTCTCGCCCATGATGGTAGTTGGAAATAAAAAATATTAAAAACTATGTTGAAGGACCAAATATATGAGGAATGTAAAGTGTTTTTTCTTTAGGTTTTTGTCTATTTTTATTGAATTGTGGCTTTTCAAGGCAGAGTCTACTAAGTTTATCTATTATCAAGTCCTTTTTATGATTTCTTTTTAAATCAGAGATAATTGTTATTTCTTCTATAATTTGTCGCATTCTAAAAGCCCAATGTGCTTTTCACTGTAGGATAATATTTCTTGTGTCAATTTGTAGATGAAAATAATATTACAAGCTTGCAACTAGATTCATAAACATAGCAAATGGCAACCAAAAATGTCCTTTGTACTAGATAACTGTGGAGATTTTACCAGGTATGAGTATGGTATGTGGAAGTTGAGCCAGGGAGATAGGGAGAGCCTAAGTAGGTAGGCAGAATATATCATCCTAGAAACTTGAATAGATAAAGAATGAACTATTATAAGTATGAACTGTTACAAGTAACAAATGGCAGACGACCCAAGAGGAAGGACCCACATGAGCAATGGAAGACCTAGATGAAGTCATGGTTTGGGCATCAGAATAAGAATGCTACAAGTTACCAGGCAATCAGATCTCATAAGTGTTGACTTATTTAAATTTTCACAGTCAGTCCAGATAAAGTTTCCTCCCATCCCCCCACACCCCCTATCCCCAGCCGCCCGCTGTTGGGAAACAGTTTTCCCCCAGTGGTGCCCGGACACATCGTGCACCGGGTCCAGGCAGACGTGGGATAAAGGCTGACGGCAAGCCGAGAAACGCGCTCTGGGAGCAGCTGATGAGTGTTCACTTTATTGCCAAATAAACTTTCCAGCATATAATTGGTTAAATTTTAATAGACTTTCCAATTGCATAGTGAAACCTAGTGTCATAAAGGTCATAGAGTACTGACACCATTATATTTATACTGACATTATACTGACACCATATTTTATAGATAGTCTCAGCTTACAACGATGGTCCAATCACATAAAGTTTGGCATTACTGGCCTATCACCTCTCCAACTCTGCTTTGCCCCGGTCCAATCCCAATCAAGGCTAGATGCACTTCTGATGACTTGCTAAGCATCCATGACAGTTTCTGTGTCTGGGGCTCATGTGACCAGGAGGTCGAGTGGGGCTCAAGGCCGAACACCTGGTGCTGGCTGACACCCTGTTCTTGCCAACTTTACCCAGATACTCCCTCCTGGGCTTTGCTTCTGGGCTGTTTGCAAGGTCGGGTCTTACCTGCTCTAGTGTCTGTCACCGTGCTCCACAGCCCGTCAACCCCACGTGCTGAGAAAGGAAAGTATCAGGGGAGTCAAGTGAAATTTCCTTTGCATACATCTAAGAAAGTGATCCAGAGCAGATTTGATCCCAAGTTAATCTAATTCCACTCAAACATCTGAAAGCTTTCAAATTTTACCGAAACTGACAGGGTGCAAACCTGAGATCTGCCCAAGGTACTTATCTAAGCCAGATTTGAAACTTTTGGTATTTCTCAAAACACAGTCTGAGGCATACTCCATTCTAGAATCACTTGTATCCAACTTTGGGATGTGGAACTTCTCTTTTTCACTTAATTGTGCACTCCACCTGGGAATCAGATATACCCTCTACTCTCGGTACACTTTCTCTCTTTAATCTATGGTTCAGACCACTTAGGGTTACCCACACCCCCACTCTGGGTAGTTTATTATTTTTACCTTTACTTTATAGCACTTAATCCTGTGGTTGTCTGTGGTCTGTATTCTGTAAAATGCAAGTTTCCTGTATTTTGGGTCTTCTCTTTCTCCTTCTTTCTGAAAACTTTCACACTCACCTTTAAATTAGTATACACCTGATAAAATGATTTTAAGTTCAAAAAACAAGTCGGTGTGCCACCTCAAAAAGAATCAACACAACAGCTTACACAAAATACTAATTCCTGATATATTTGTCTCCAGATAGTTTGACTAAACATTTTTTTCTCTTATTTTGTTATTCTGATAAGCCAATTACAATGTTACTTCTTGGCCACTTCAATTAAATTGTGCTTAGGGATAAGACCTAGGCAGGGTCAATTGATTCATTCTCCAGATTTAAGAGATGTACACTTGAAGAAAACAACATATTACTAAGTTTTGAAGTTATAAACTCAGATGGCTGAGTTCACTTTGTTTTCATTTATGTAGAAAGAGCATCATACAGTTGAAAGATATTCCCTATAGGAAGTCAGAAAGAAGCACATCAGATTTTAAGTCTTCAAAAATTATATTAGATCTCCTAGTTCTTTAATCCTGTTTTCTTTTTCTTTTTTCTTCTTAAGTTAGTTTGATTTGACTATCTAACACTTACAACCTACTCACAGTTTGTGTGAAACAGACCAGAAGGTTTACATAAATAGAATATGAATCTCCAGGGTAATGGAATTTCTAACTTCACTGAGGTCATCCTTGGACTTTAGAGCAAAAGGTTTAAGTTATGTGTTCTTTTCTTATACTTTTGGATGTTCACAATATCCTTTACTGGTAATGAACACTTCCATACCTACTTTTACCACGATTATTCAAAAATCAATCTTTCTCTTTAAATCATTCTTGTAGTTTTGATCTTTGGTTGGGATTCAAATGTTTATGGGGTATTTCCATTTTGGTGTCCCAAGGCACATAAAATTTCGTGGGTAAAGGTGAGCATTAATGATCATTTTCCCCAAGATATTAGTCATCACTTGCTCTTATCTCTGTGAAAGTCACTGTCAGTCTCCTAGATTCCAAGCCAGAATTCTGGGCATTTTCTTACACCTTCCTTTCTGTCATCACCTTCTATCACTGCATCAGATTATTTATGTGGTCTAATTTCCAAATATACCTAAACACTAACATACAGCTTGCAAAACTGTTAACAACTTTGCCATTACTCACATTAACTGCTCAATTTTTATCACTTTTTTCTTTTGGATTTTATGTTAGCCTTATTAAACATTTTTAGCTTTTCCAAATACCATCCTAGCCTCTCTTTTCCTCTAAATTTTTTTCCTATAAATTAATCAAGTTGTTTGTAACTTCTTTTATATATCATCATCATCATCATCATCATCATCATCCTGTTGATCATCAATTTTCTTGAGTGGTCTCAGTAACGTCTCTATTAGTCCTAGTCTTTTAGAAGCCTCTCATTACACATCCTTCCAAACATGCTGTGGTGGTGGTGAGTGTTGGGATGGGAGGGAATCTGGGAATGTTGGTGGAGGCAAAGAGGACACCAGTGGTGGGATTGGTGCTGAAACATAGTATGTCTAAAACTCAACTTGAATAATTTCATAAATCATGGTGCTTTAATAATTTTTAATTAAAAAATAAGGCAACGTAATGGGAGGACTGATCCACAGAATTGAGTTGGTGGGGGCATGTTGAAGGGAGAGGTGTTGGGGTCATTTGGGGAGCGAGGTAGAAGCACTGGTGAAAGGTGCAGTGTTGGAATTAAGTGCATGAGAAATCAAGTGCATGTGAAATTAAGTGTATGAGAAACCTCTATTAACAGTATTGTAAACCACAGAATCTCACTGTCACTGTCACTGTCATCCCGTTGCTCATCGATTTGCTCGAGTGGGCACTCAGCTCCATTGTGAGACTTGTTGTTAGTGTTTTTGGCATACGAATATGCCACAGCTAGCTTGCCAGGCTCTGCCGTGTGGGCTGGATACTCTTGGTAGCTTGTTGTACTCTCTGAGAGGGGCAGAGGAATCGAACCCGTGTGCAAGGCAAACACCTTACCCGCTGTGCTATCGCTCAGTCAATAAAATAATTTAGGAAAAAGAGTTGCCTACCCTATACTCATTTAAGAAAGATATGGTTACTCTTAGTTTTTTAATACTAAATTAATGTCTTATTTGTATAGGTTAAAATAACTTAGCAATCAACCATCACAAACTGCCTTTTGTTGATTTATTTTCTGATAATTCCCTATGCAATTCCTTTAAGGTTTTTTGGAATAAGTAATATGAAATAAATTTATTATATGGCTGCCAAGGGGGCAGACTAGGGATAAAAGTGAACCTGGACTCATTTGTAGAGGGAGGTGCACTGGTGGTGGTAATAGTTTTGGACCATTTTTTGCCTGAGACAACTCTATTATGACCAGCTTTGTAAATCCTGATGTCTTAATTAAAATTAAAGAAAAAATAGTTCCCTATAATCCCATGTATGATTTTGGTTGTAAGTTTTCACTGTGCCCCAATAGTTACCTATTATAGAAAAAAATGTTATAACATGAGCAAAATAAAATATCAAGAATGTAAAAATTAAATTATCAATTATCAAATGAAGTTTTAGTTTAATTTAGTACAAGCAACCACAGTGGAATTTTTTTAATGATAAAGTAATTCTAAAATTAATCCTAGAAGATTGAAGCAAACTAATGTTTTTTTCTCTTTGAGTCACACCCATCAGTGCTCAGGGATTCCTCCTGGTTCTGCACTCAGGAATTACTCCTCGTGGTGCTTGGGGGACCATGTGGGATGCCAAGGATTGAATCTGGGTCGGCCACATGTAAGGCAAACATCTTCCCTGCTGTGATAAACTAAAATTTTTTTAAATAAAATTTAAGTTGAAACTAACCTTGTTAGATATTTAAAATTGCTAATAGCATGTACATGCTTGAACACTGCTTAGAATCCTGCAATGCCTTGCATGAATTTGAAGATTCTTACGTTTGTTTGATAAAATATAATTATCATCCAGAATCCTACCTACAAGATAGTCTAAGAGTAGTATTAGATGCCAGGCCTGTACAGGAAATAAAGACTGGAAGGAGGTGGGAGAAATGTCATGTACTCATCAACCACAGCACATCTCAAGACATGAAGTTATTTCATTGACTTTTCTGTAACTTTTCTTTGGGTTGGGAATTTCACCCAACTAACAAGCCTGCTTCCTGAGCCTGTACCATTCCTAAATATTACCTTCGAAAGGACTAGAACAACATAAATTTTGTTCATTATTCTATTCATGGTGTCAAATAAATTAAAGACACTCAGTAAATGTATCTTTGGTTGAAACATAAATAACAGAGACTTCATTGTGTTATAAACTTTCAGACTCAACTCGAAGGTAGTGAGCCATTTTGAAGAACAAATTTTAAGACAAATGATAACAAGATAGGTTTCTGCAAGAAGATGTTCATTTCTTTACCTACAAACATCATCTTGTAGAAGCCTACTTTGTTATCATCGGTGGGGGTGGGGAGTTTGTGGTGGGAGGGAAACTGGGGACATTGGTGGTGGGAAATGTACACTGGAGGGATGAGTGTGGAACATTGGATGACTGAAACCAACCATAAACAGATTTGTAACTATGTATGTCATGGTGAGTCGATTAAAAAAATAAAAATTTATTGATTAAAAAAAGAAGATGGCATTAAGGACTAGAAGCTATAGTTACTATGTCATATAAGGAGTAAAATGGGAAATTCTATTTTTTTTTTTTTTGCTTTTTGGGTCACACCCGGCGATGCACAGGGGTTACTCCTGGCTTTGCACTCAGGAATTACTACTGAGGGTGCTCAGGGGACCATATGGGATGCTGGGAATCGAACTTGGGTTGGCCGAGTGCAAGGCAAACTCGCTACCCGCTATGCTATCGCTCCAGCCCCGGGAAATTCTATTTTAACTGAGAACAGAAACTCAGGAATCAAGCTCTGATTTCAATGATTTAAAATTCTGTCACATAAAAGAAAAAATATAGTAATTTTGCTTCTTCAGAGACAAGGACTAGAGTTATCATATAGACATTGCAGGAATCAGAATTCAAATCAGTATTACAAAGTCTGACATATAGACATTACACGAATCAGAATTCAAGTCAGTATTAAAAAGTCAGGGCTGGAGGGATAGCTCTGTGGGTAAGGCATTTGCCTTGGACGTGGCCGACCCAGGTTCGATTCCTCCGCCCCTCTTGGAGAGCCCGGCAAGCTACTGAAAGTATCCGGCCCGCATGGCACAGCCTGGCAAGTTACCTGTGGCATATTCAATATGCCCTAAACAGTAATAACAAGTTTCACAATGGAGACATTACTGGTGCCCACTCAAGCAAATCGATGAGCAACGGGATGACAGTGACAGTGACAGTGATCACAAAGTCATCCTGAGGATGACTCGTGTCTCCCTGGGAGAATGGATTCTTAGGTATGTTTTTCCTACACCATCACTGAACAACCTTTGGTGCCTGTTGTATCTTAGGGTCAATATGAAGTAGATATATTTCAAATTCTTATTGAAATGCCTGAAAATGCTAAGAATTTACTTCTTTCTTTAGGACTGAAACAAATTATTCATGCCCTTCGACCATGAAAAAGCTTTCAAACAGCCTCCAAGCAATTTCAAGGCTAAACTGTGGATGCACAAATGTAGCAAGCTATTCGTCATCGGTCACTGTCCAGCTACCCTCAAGTGAGAAGGGTTATCACTGGGCACTTCACATGCCTCTTCACACAGTACTAGCAATATATTTTCAATTATACTGATGTACTATTCACCCCATAGGCTCTTGGAAGGAGGCTGATGTTATTCTCCTCACCTTAAAAGCAAGCAGGGGCCCAGATGCTTGATGTAATTTTCGCAAGGTCACTGACAATTAGATGAAGGTTTTAGAAACTGACCATAATGCTTAATTCTTTGAATCATGTGGCATTCCAGGGCTGCTCTGTGTGATGCCTGCACTGATGTTTCAGGAAATCAGGGCAGTGGCTTCAGTTCTACATTTCTGTTCACATATTAGTATGGGCAGAGTAATAGTTCTATTTTTCAAAAATTCTTTCTAAGCAGTAAACTCTGAACCCAAAGCAAAACTCCTTAACAGCATGCTTATTTTGTAGTATAGCACTTGACATCTAACACTGTTTCCTTTATTCTTTAAGATTCTAGAGACATCATGTTACTAAGATTGGTTTAATAGACCTGCATAAATGTGGCATTTTAATGACAAAGATGATTTTGTTGATTCCTGTCTGTAATCCTCTAACCATGGTGAACTGAATAGGGAACATTTAACAGACAATGAAGGGACACTCAGTATATAACTATATGTGCATTTCCATATGCCTACTTGTGAATTATTCACCTAATGTAATACAGCACTGTATGTTTAAATGGTAAAGGAAGACTCTCTCAGTACCTTCAATATAGGCAAAGCCAACAAAATACTGTATTTACTATCATTAGATCCATAGGGACTGGAGCGATAGAACAGCAAGTAGGGCATTCGCCTTGTACATGGCCAACCCAGGTTCGATTCCTCCATCCCTCCTGAAGAGTCCAGCAAGCTACCAAGAGCATCCCACCTGCACGGCAGAGCCTGGCAAGCTACCCAGTGTCAATTCGATATGCCAAAAACAGTAAAAAAAAACTCACAGTGGACAAATTATTGGTGCCTGCTCAAGCAAATTGATAAACAACGGGACAACAGTGACAGTGACAGTTCCATGGAGTTTAAACATATTTCCAAGAAAATGGAGTTCAAAACAACATTTCAAAAGCACCCATTTAGCACAGACATATTTTATCCATCATTTATATCTCTACTCTGGAATAATTCTCCATAGTCCCTCATAGATGCTTCACTCTGATGATGCTAATGACTCGAGAAAGAGATACACATCTAAGGAGAAACCAGGTAAAAAGTGAGTCAGCACAGGCTCATTGTTTGGGATGTACATACAGGAACAGCAGCAACTCACAAACAAACCCTGTCTCTCATACCAAAAATTATCTTTTTTTTTGCTTTTTGGGTCACACCTGGCGATGCACAGGGGTTACTCCTGGCTCTGCACTCAGGAATCACCCCTGGCTGTGCTCAGGGGACCATATGGGATGCTGGGATTCGAACCCGGGTTGGCCGAGAGCAAGGCAAACGCCCTACCCACTGTGCTATCGCTCCAGCCCACCAAAAATTGTTTTTAAATGTTTTGGGGTTAGGTGTGCATATTACACAGAAGTGAAAAACCCTTCTGGTATTATCCCAATTTAAAACAAAAATGTATATTGAGCTGGAGAGATAGTGCAGAGGGTAAGGAGTTTGCCTTGCAAATGGTTGAACAGGTTAAATCCCTGGTACCACATATGGTCCTCCAATCACTACCAGAAGTGACTTCTGAGCACAGCCAGATGTACTCCAGCTCCCAACACACACACACACACATACACACACATCCACATGCTTGCACAAATGCACACTTGAGCACAAAACCCCCAAACAAAAAAGAAATATGCATCTTTAGTTATACAAAAGGAAATCTAAACTGTTCTTTTTAAAGTCTTTTCAAAGACTCAATGACACAATTCTGTAGTCTGACATTTATCTTCTCAGAGTATAAAAACCTTATAAGATCAAGAAGATCATAATTCAACCAGAAATAATATCTATGTAATTCATTTTGTGAGACTCTGTTTTACTCATTTTGTTTGTTTCTATTCAATTTACTCACTACAAAAGAATTCATAGAAGTATGAAAAGTAAATTGTCATTTTTCCACAACCTCAACCTTAGTGACAAGCAACAATTTAAGCCCGGAATATTTGTCACTTGCCTTATTCCTGGTAGCACTGCACTGTAGCACTGTCATCCGATTGTTCATCAATTTGCTCAAGCAGGCACCAGTAACGTCTCCATTGTGAGACTTGTTACTGTTTTTGGCATATCGAATATGCCACGGGTAGCTTGCCAGGCTCTGCTTTGTGGGCGAGATACTCTTGATAGCTTGCCAGGCTCTTCGAGAGGGGCAGAGGAATTGAACCCAGGTCGGCCGTGTGCAAGGCAAATGTCCTACCCGCTGTGCTATCGCTCCAGTCCTTATTCCTGGTCGCTGTGCTATCGCTCCAGTCCTTATTCCTGGTACCAAATGAAAAGATTTTGAGAACATCCGCTTCGTGGAGTAGTAAGTGAAGAGTGGAATGTTTGGGGTTGAGAGTAGAGGTGCAGAGGAACTTGAACTGGAAAAGCATGCTAGAAGCAGATGGGAGCTCAAGTGAGAATAGGAAGCCTCTTCATGTGGACAGAAGACTCTGGGAGAGGGGAGGCAGGGAGAGAACCAAAACTTCTGGGAATGTGGCAACAACCCCTTAGCAGGGAAAGCCTGATTATACATCAAGACTGGACCCTGGGAAGGAGCTACTGACGCTTGGCAATACTCAGTACAATCAGTAGTTTCTTCAAAGACTCAACACTAGAGGGCCTGAATTCGGAATGATAGTACAACGGGTAGGGCATTTGCCTTGATTGATTTTTTTGTGTGTGTCTGATTGGGTTTCAATCCCCAGCATCCCATATGGTCCCCTGAGCACTGCCAGGAGTATTTCCTGAGTGGAAAGCCAGGAGTGTGGCCCCAAAGCAAAACAAAACAAAAATAGAGCCAAATAAAAGAAAGACTGTAACATAAGAACTGTCCTCAAAACCAGAGCAGTTACACACTGGCCTTGTGTGTAGCCTTAGTACTACATATGGTCCTTCAAGCACCACAGGAGTGACCCCTGAGCACAGAGCAAAGAGTAAACCCTGAGTACTACAAGGTGTGGTCCAAAACAAACAAGCAAGCAAACAGAAACAAAGAACTAATCAAAATAATGTCATGGATCTTTGAATAATCCTGCTGGGACAAGGAATAAAGACAACCTAATATGAGTGAAACTGAATTTCTCATCACTAGGGCAAGATGAAGATTTACATGATATTATATTTTATTTAAAGAATCAAATAACACATTTTTAAATGTGCTATTAAAGAAAAAGATTTATTTGGTGACAGTGGTGCTGCTCTATGTGCAGACTTTTTCTTTCAAATTTTCGAAAGATTGCAAACCAAAAATTCAAATATAGTAATAATGCAATAGTTTGAAATAATGAACATATTTCTCCAGAGGAATAATATTATGCACAAAAAAGTAGATTATCAGGCTAGCCTTCAAAAACTTAATTTGGATCTAAAATTTAAATGTTTTCACTTAAAATGTTACATATTTACAATGGAAAATATATAGTAAAAAAAAAGCTTATAAAAACTCATATGTGTGTGTGTGTGTGTGTGTGACTGCTGACACTTGAGGAAAAATAAATTGTTGAAAGATGGGTCTTGCTCTGTCTCATTTATGCAAGAGAGTAGAGCAATATTCAGGGTACACCATCGCTGCACTAGTGGTTAGGTAGTGATACTGACTGACACTGTTGTCACTGCAGAAGAAGATACGGAAACGGGGCATGCATATGGGAGGGAAGTCACCGAACCACTGGGATTGCTAAATGTAAACAATAAAAGTTGAGGAGGATGAGAGCATTTACATGTGACAATTGCTGCCTGCTTAATCCAGTATTAATATAGACTCACGTGATTCCTATCTTTGTAAATTCTCTTAAACCCTGTTTAAATAATAAACTCTGCAGCATCTTTATGCAAATTTATAGATTCACTAACCAATGTGATATTATAAAAATAAGTCCTTATCTTAAACTCATTGCAAATTTGGGAACGGTTTTCTTAAGAGCTTCTTTGGAGCTTCGCACAAATGTTTGTTTGGCCTTTATTGAATTATTCTAAGTTCATCAAAGAACCGAGACAAAAAGTCAAATTGCAACTAGGAAGGCAGAGGCAGGAGGAGATAACATTCTGTCTGTAAGAGCAGTGAGATAATAACTTTTCCCAGGGCTGTTCCTGACAAAGTACCCAGGTTGGTAGTTTAAATCAACAGATGTAGATAAAATGACTGCCATAGCCATGCCCCCGGACCCTGATCCAGGCTGTTTCATTTGGAGCATCCCGGAGGAGAGCGAGGAGAGCGAGTGAGGCCTCTCCCCGCCGCAAGGGACCCAGCCTCAGCAACAGAAACCTCCAGAGCTCAACTGCCTCCAAGCTCATGGCCGCTCTCCACATGCTTGGGCCAAGCCTCACCCACGAGTGAATCTATTCCTGGACATCTCATACCTCACACCACTCATATTCCAAGAGTAGCACACCACAGTTGATGGGGTTTAAAGTAGAAGGCAACCAATCTTAGAGGGAAATATATATACATATATTCTAAATTTTATTGAATCACTGTGAGATAGTTACAAGCTTTCATGTTTTGGTTACAATCACACAATGATCAAACACCCATCCCTCCACCAGTGCACATTTCCCACCATCAATATCCCGGGTATACCCCCCCTTTCCCACCCTCCCCCTGCCTCCATGGCAGACAATATTCCCCGTACTCTCCCTATACTTTTGGGCATTATGGCTCGCAACACAGACACTGAGAGGTCATCATGTTTGGTCCATTATCTACTTTTGGCATGCATCTCCCATCTCGAAATGATTCCTCCAGCCATCATTTTCTTAGTGATCCCTTCTCTATTTCATCTGCCTTCTCCCCTCCATTCATAAAGCAGGCTTCTAGCTATGGTGCAATCCTCCTGGCCCTTGTATCTACTGTCCTTGGGTGTCAGCCTCCTGAGATGTTATTCTATACTCTACAAATTAGTGCAATCCTATGTCTATCCCTCTCTTTCTGACTCATTTCACTTAGCATGATACTCCCCATGTCTATCCATTTATAAGAAAACTTCATGACTTCATCTCTCTGAACAGTTGCATAACATTCCATTGTGTGATGTACCAAAGTTTCTTTAACCAATCATCTGTTCTAGGGCACTTGGGTTGTTTCCAGATTTTGGCTATTGTGAACAGTGCTGCAATGAACATATAGGTACAGATGTCACTTCTATTGTGCTTTTTGCATCCTTGAGACATATTCCCAGGAGTGATATTGCAGAGTCATATAGAAGATCAATTTCCAGTTTTTGAAGGACTGTCCTATTGTTTTCCAGAAAGGCTGGACCAGTCGGAATTCCCACCAACAGTGAAGGGGCGTCCCTTTTCCCCCACATCCATGCCATCACTGGTTCTTTTTGTTCTTTTGAATGTGTGCCAGTCTCTGTGGTGTGAGATGATATCTCACTGTTGTTTTGATTTGCATCTCCCTGATGACTAGAGATGTGGAACATTTTTTCATGTGCCTTTTGGCCATTTGTATTTCTTTCTTGAGGAAACTTCTGTTCATTTCTTCTCCCCATTTTTTGATGAGGTTGGAGGTTTTATTCTTTTACAATTCTACTAGTGTCTTGTATATCCTGTATATTAATCCCTTATCAGTTGGGTATTGGGTAATATTCTTTCCCATTCTGTGGGCTCTTTCTGTATTTTGTTCACTGTTTCTTTTGAAGTGCAGAAGTTTCTTAGTTTGATGTAGTCCCATTTGTTTATGATTGCTTCCACTTGCATGGTTAGTGCTGTTTCATCCTTAAAAATGCTTTTAGCTTCAATGTCAGGGAGAGTTCTGTCTACATGTTCCTCTATGTAACTTCATGTCTGATATTGAGGTCTTTAATCCAGCTTGATCTGACTTTTGTGCCTGGCATTAGGCAGAGGTCAGAGTTCATTTTTTTGCAGGTAGCTATCCAGTTTTCCCAGCACAGCGTGTTGAAGATGCTTTCCTTATTCTACTTCATATTTCTTGCTTCTTTGTCAAAGATTAAGTGGCCATATATTTGTGGGTCTGTGACAGGATATTCAACTCATTTGACAAGATCCAGCACCCGTTTATGATGAAAACTGTCAGCAAAATGGGCATTGAAGGAACTTTCCTCAATATAGTCAAAGTCATCTAGCACAAGACTACGGCAAGTATCATTCTCAATGGGGAAAAACTGAAAGCCTTCCCTCTAAGATCGGGCACAAGAGAAGGCTGCCGCCTTTCACCACTCCTATTCAATATAGTACTGGAAGTTCTGGCCATAGCAGTTAGACAAGAAAAAGATATCAAGGGCATACAGATAGGAAAGGAAGAGGTCAAGTTATCACTATTTGTAGATGATATGATACTATACTCGGAAAACCTTAAAGAAAAGCTCCTAGAAACAATAGGTCGATATAGTAAAGTGGAAGGCTACAAAATCAACACCCAAAAGTCCATGGCTTTCTTATATACAAATAATGAAAGAGAAGAAAGAGACATTAAAAAGCAATCGTGTTCACAATAGTACCTCAGAAAATCAAGTACCTCAGAATCAGCTTAACCAAATAGGTGAAGGACCTATACAAGGAAAATTACAGAACACTACTTTAAGAAATAAAAGAGGACACTAGGAAATGGAGACACATCCCCTCCTCATGGATAGGGAGAATTAACATTATAAAAATGGCAATACTGCCCAAAGCACTATACAAATTTAATGCAGTCCCTATCAAGATACCCATGAAATTTCTCAAAGAAATAGACAAAATACTCCTGAAGTTCATATGGAACAATAAACCCCCACGAATAGCTAAAACAATCCTTGAGAAAAAGAAGATGGGTGGTGTCACCTTCCCTAACTTCAAACTCTACTACAAAGCAATAGTAATTAAAACAGCATGGTATTGAGCTAAAAACAGACCTGCAGACCAATGGGAAATATATTTGTATGGATATATATGTATATATATACATGTATATTTATGTATATATACATATATATGCTTATATATGCATATATATGCTTATATACATGTATATGCATATATATGCTTATATATACATGTATATGCATATATATGCTTATATATACATGTATACTTATATATATGTATATATAATGTACTTATATATACATGTATATATAAGCACACAAGTATCAACGTTTAACAACATATTTATTAGTAATCTCTTATAGGACTTAATGGCCCTTGGATGAAATACAACAATCTTCACACAACCTCCCATAAGAAAAGTTTTTTGGAGCATTTTCAGTGGTTTATTTGTAATAAACAATGCAAAATAAATTACTTCAGTTCTGCTTTCAGGACAGGGGTTGGGGCTCAGGATGGCAACATCTAAATTATGGTGGTAGGAAGGTGTAATGGTAGTGGGATTGGTGTTTGAATATTAAATGTAATTAAATATTGTGAACTGCTTTATAAAATTAAATTAAATTAAAAAATAAAATAAAATGTAGATAGCAAAAAAAGTCATGGTGCCTCAAATTTAAGATACAGTGACCAGAATTCAAAGACAATCTACAGAATGGTAAAGGATATTCACCCAATACCCATCCAATAAGGGGTTGATATCAAGGGTATATAAAGCACTGGTTGAACTCTACAAGAAGAAAACATCCAACCCAATCAGAAAATGGGGCTAAGAAATGAACAGAAAATTTCTCAAGGAAGAGATACAAATGGCCAAAAGGCACATAAAAAATTCTCTGCATCACTAATCATCAGGGAGATGCAGATCAAAACAACTATGAGATACCACCTCACACCACAGAGAATGGCACACATCCAAAAGAACAAAAGCAACTGCTGTTGGAGAGGATGTGGGGAGAAAAGGACCCTTCTACACTGCTTGTGGGAATGCTGACTGGTTCAGCCCCTTTGGAAAACAATATGGATGCTTTTCAAAAAATTAGAAATTGAGCTTCCATTTGATCCAGCAATACAACTTCTGGGAATATATCCTGGAGAAGCAAAAAAGTATAGTTGAAATGACATCTGCACTTATATGTTCATAGCAGCACTGCTCACAATAGCAAGAATCTGGAAAAAAACAGTTTTCAGTGCCTGAAAACAAATGACTGGTTAAAGAAACTTTGGTACATCTATACAATGGAATACTATGCAGCTGTAAGAAAAGATGAAGTTATGAACTTTGCATGTAAGTGGATCAACATGGAAAGTATCATGCTAAGTGAAATGAGTCAGAAAGAGAGGGACAGACATAGAAAGATTGCACTCATCTGTGGAATATAAAATAAGAGATTAGGAGACTAACACCCAAGATTAGTAGCATATAATACCAGGAGTTTGGCTCCATGGCTTGGAAGCTGGCCTCACAGGCTGAGGGAAAGGCAACCCAGATAGAGAAGGGAACACCAAGTAAAATGTGGTTGGAGATCCTGCGCGGGAAGAGAGATGTGTGCTGAAAGTAGACTAGAGACTGAACACGATGGCCACTCAATACCCCTATTGCAAACCATAACACCCAAAAGGAGAGAGAACAAACGGTAATGCCCTGCCACAGAGGCAGGGGTGTGGGGGCGGTGGCGATAGAATTGCAGGGTGGGAGGGACACTGGGTTCATTGGTGGTGGAGAATGGACACTGGTGGGGGGATGGGTTCTCGAACATTATATGAGGGAAACACAAGCATGAAAATGTGTAAATCTGTAACTGTACCCTCACGGTGACTCACTGATTAAAAAATCGAATAAATTAAAAAATAAATAAAATAAAATAAAAACAAAATTTGTTTTGAAAAAAATCAACAGATAACTTATTTTCTTATGGTTTTAAAAGTTGCAAGTCTGAAACCAAGATGACCTGTCTGAAGCCTGTAGGAGAGGATCCTTCCTTTCTTTTGACAGAGTGCATTACATTTTTTTTACGTCACATCCGGCAATGCATAGGGGTTACTCCTGGCTCTGCACTCAGGAATTACTCCTGGCGATGCTCAGGGGACCATAGGGGATTCTGGGAATTGAACCTGGGTCAGCCTCGTGCAAGCCAAATGTCCTACCCACTGTACTATCACTCCAGCCCTGCATTACATTTTTAAAGTGAGTTTAATTGTGAATCATAAATATTGAACTCAAACATTACTTTTATGATGTATGGCAGTCTCTAAAAAGGTATGTTATGTTTAATCCCCAGAGTCAATGAATGTTGCCTTATTGGTAGGAAGTCTTTGCAGATGTAATTCAAACCTAGGATTTTGGGGTAAGGTGATCATCCCGGCTCCTCCTCATGGTCCTGGAGTCCAAGGCCAAGTGTCCTTTTAGAATGGAGAGAAAGACACACAAGAGAGGTGATGTGAAGAAGGAGTCAAAACTGGAAGAACCAACTAGAACCACAGAGGAAACGTGGGCCTGTCAACACTTTGATTTTGGATTTCAACACTCCCTGCCCACAAACCCCCTTTCACCACAAACTATGAGGAATAAATTTATTTTGTTTAAAACCCCTCCTTTGTCTGGGAATCCATAGGGAAACTTTGAATGTGGCCATTTTCTTCAGCAGTTTTGAAGAAAATCAAAGCTCAAACTTTACTGAGTCGGTAAATATGTTTACTAGTCCATGATTGGGATATAAATCACTGTGTCATTGTATCACTTTTATCCCGTTGTTCATCAATTTACTTGAGCGAGCACCAGTAACGTCTCTATTCCTCCCAGCCCTGAGATTTTAGCAGCCTCTCCTTACTCATTTTGTCCAACAATTCGAGGCTCTTTCAAGGTCAGGGGAATGAGACTGCCTCGTTTGCGCAGTAGGTAGCGCATCAGTCTCATAATTCGGGATACAAAATTTCTTGCAATTCATCTTGCAATACATACTATTAGATTTCTGTAGACATGAACTACATTCTGAGAGAAACAAAGTGAAAACCAAATAAACTTATGTTCATCAATTCAAGAAATATTTATCGGGAACCTACAGGCACCAATTAAGTGTTTGAGATGCGACAGGCCAGCCAATGAATAAAGCTTCTTCCACCAATCCCACTTTGGAATCTTTACTCTCAACTGGAGGGTTGAGAGTAAAGATTTCTTATTTCTTAAGTAAATAAGAAAACACACATGGGAAAAAAATACACTAAACAAGGATAGGTACAGCAGAATACAGCAGGATTCATGAAGTAGGGTATGAGGGTTATAAATTCTTTTAAGTAAGATTATCAAGAAGGCTTCTTAGGGAAAAAATATTATTTACACAGAGATATAAAGAAAAAAAAAGGCGAGAGAGTGAATCATGCTCAGAGTGGGGGAAGTCATTCCCAGGTATCCAGGCAGTGAGAATGGAACGTGACAAGACCCAGGCAGCTGTGAATTTATTCAATTAACACCAAGACCAAAGAGTCAGGAACTTTAGAGGGGTAGTCAGTGATGGTCATGTGGAATTTTAGACCCAGTGATGTCTTTGAATCCATTCTAAGTAGGCTGGGGCAGAGTGTCAGTAACTGTCTCTCCAGCAGAATAATTTGTAGGAAATTACTCCTAGTCCAGCAGCTCACCTTCTCACTCTTGGGGAGAGAGGTCATTGCCACCAGCTCCCCAGACTGTCTGCCTGAACCTGGCTAGACACGGTGTGGACACCATACCTTGAAATGCTTCCAGGGGCCTGATTTCATTCCAGCAGCAGTCTGAAAAAAGCCTGATTCTTAAGTGGAACTTCCCCGTTATCAAGTGACTGAAAGGTTATTTAGCAGCTGGAAGCTGAAACAAAAATAGTGAGTCAGGTTTTGAATTCATAATTCTCTGTATGTTATACTCATCTGAATTTAGATGAGTGTAACAGAGAATTATATATGGGAGCCAGGGATGTAGCTCAGTGGAAGAGCACTCACTTTACATATATAAAGTCCAGGGTTCGATTCTGGTTTTTTTTTTTCTTTTTGGGTCACACACGGTGATGCTCAGGGGTTACTCCTAGCTCTGCACTCAGGAATTCCCCCTGGCGGTGCTCAGGGGACCATATGGCATGCTGGGAATTGAACTCGGGTCGGCCGCGTGCAAGGCAAATGACCTCCCCGCTGTGCTGTAGCTCCAGCCCCCAGGGTTCAATTCTGTTTTAACCCTCAAGAAAGAGTTGCCTTTTGGGTGTGAAGTTCTGATATTTTTTCATAATTTGGGCACTATTGGTTGTGGAGACAAAAGCATAAAAAAGTTGTAATAGTCCTCTACTACTAATCTCAAAGAAGGTAGTTTTAACCCCTGCTGATAAAACAATTAAAGACCAAAATATCTCAGAGGGAAAAGCTTCCCATCGTCCATCATAGTCACTTAATCATCTATAATAAGAAACTTTCACTAGCATATTCACTCAGGATTTAATAAATATTTAGTAAGCACACACACAGGGACAAGTTAATGAATTAAGTAGCTTTTTATTCATTAAAGTTGTGCACTGAGCAGAAGAATTATTATTATTTCATTTGGGTTGAGCAACTAAATTTACACATGCAAAGAAAGGCATGAAACTTCTATCTAAGAACATGAGGAAGTTATTTCTGAAAATACGATTTTTGGTTTCGGGGGGGGTTTGCAGTGGGGACACACACAGTGATGGCTCTGCACTCAGGGATCAGTCCAGGCCATGCTTCAGAGATCACTGACGACCCATGCAGTGCTGGGGATCAAATTCAGCTTGGCCAGGTGCAAGGCAAGCACCTTACCTACTCACCATCTCTCTGACCCTAATAGATGCCGACTTCCAGCCTAGAGGTTTAAGAAGTAGAAAGTGTAGAGATGGAGAAAAGTTCCGAGGGTGTGGTAGTAAATGTATGGTACAATCTACTAGTAAAGAAGGGTTCTGGTCTCTTCCCACCCCCAAGCCTGAGACAGAGAGTTTGACAAATGTCTCCTGTACTGAAGATCAATCAAACACTAGCACTCAACTGGTGCCAGATACAAGCAAAGGGCAGCAGAAGGTGGGGGAGGGGGTGATGGGAGGGAATCTTGGGACACTGGTGCTGGGAAATCTGCACTTGTGGTGGGATTGATGTTGGAATACTGTATGACTAAAATCCAGTCATAAACAACTTTGTAAGGGTCTATCTCATGGTGATTCAATGAAAAGGTTAAAGAAAAAAATAAAGCAAAGGGCAGAGAAAGTCTGGCCAGCTCTTCTGTTGCTCACACGGAAAGGCTGCTACACTGAAAGTTTACCTGTGTTCATGCAAGGGCACAGAATGGCTTACATAAAGATGTTTGTACACGTGACCCATGAGAGAGCCTGCTCAAGATAGGAAAAACTGACACCAAAAGGAAGACAGACACAGGTAAGCAAGCAGAGAATATGCCCTTGGCCCAAAAAACTTCTATAACTGAAACATTCTCAGTGTTGGGAAGTCCCTGGAAAATTCAAAGGCACTGTCTCAGGAGAGAACTTCAATTATGTTCCAAGTTCAGGGCAATTCAAATCTTTTTTAAAAAATGCTTTTTCATGAAGTCATGAAATTTCTTATAAGTGGAATGTCATGGAGAGTATCATAAGTGAAGTGACTCAGAAAAAGAGGGACAGAAATAGAATGGCTGCACTCATTTGTGGAATATAAGAAAGCATAATATGAGACTGGCACCCAAGGACAGTAGACACAAGGGCCAGAAATATTGCTCCATAGTTGGAAGTCTGCCTCATGAGCTGGGGAGAAGGCAGCTGGAATATATAAGGGATCACTAAGTCAATAATGGTTGGAAAAATCATTTGGGATGGGAGATGTATGCTGAAAGTAGATGAAGGACCAATGTGATAGCCTCTCAGTATCTATATTGCAAACCATAATGCCCCAAAGTAGAGAGAAAATATGGGGAAATTGTCTGTCATAGAGGCAGAGGGAGGGTTGGCATGGGGGGGTGAGGGATATTGGGGACATTAGTGGTGGAAAATGTGCACTGGTGTTTTGTCATTGTATGACTGAAACTCAAACATGAAAATTTTGAAACTGTATCTCACGGTGACTGAATTTTAAAAAATGCCTTTTGCCTCTTTTTTTCACCCATATAGTTCTGATCCTGGAAGGGTCAAGAATGGAGGTAGTAAAAGTTGGTGAAATAGAAAGTTGCCACTCATGGAGAGTGGAACAGCCCGCCTCACCCTTTATATTTGCAGCCAACCTGCAGCAGGCCTGCCATGGAGAAAGAGAGATGCTGAGTTTGAGGGGGGCTCAAGCATTGCATAGTGCTATTGCTATAGAGAGATTGTTTTACTACCTGAAAACAATCTGCCTGTTATCTTTAAGGTAAAAGAACTTACCCTAAAGTTGGGTCGGACAAAGGCAGATTCAAAGCCATAGAAGTTTTTAACTGGATGGTGAAAAACATTTACAATTTTATTAGTTTAATAAGAAGTACAGATTTTACTATTCAGTTCCTGGTTACAGCAGTAGTTAGTACTTTAGTTTTCATTCAAATAGCAATATCTTAGTTTTTTTATGATTTTCACTTTCTATCAAAGAAAATGTTCATAAATATCATCAGTCCATATGACTTCCACTCATTTCTGGTTGTTAGTAGGGGCCTACTTTTCAATATTGCCATTTTTAGGACAGGATATTTTCACCTAAGCCAGAGAATTAGATTGAAGCATGACAAAAGTTTTCAAAAGAATCTTCATGAAGTGCAGCTATTTCTGTTCAAGGTCTTGAATCCAAATTTTTGCTTTTCTTATGTTGACTATGAATAACAGCTGTCATTTAGCTAGTATTTGAAGTGTTTAGATATGCCATTTAAATTTCTTCCCTGAATGACTCTATAAATAGCAGTTATGAGAGTGTCTCTAATATGCACGTATTTCTATATTTGTGTAGGTACACATTCTTCTCAATAGACAATATGTTAATGTTGTGTGCACACAAACTTTATTCCTTATTTGTTGTACAGTCTTTTTACTTTCAAAAAAATCTATTTATTGAGATAGTATTAAGCTTTTCGTAGAAATAATTATTTTTGTATTTAAATGCCATCAGCTTCTGGTTAACTAAACCTCATTTTTTAAAAAAAGCAAGTACAATAGATTTCAGGATGAGTAACAAACACAGCCATCTCTTGAAATATCCTAAATGGAAGAAATATGTCACAGATGCAAGAAATACACATGCAGCTGCTGGCTGGCTGTCAACATTCCCTGGGTGCCGGTCAGAAGATTGAACAGAGAGGTGAGTGTCCGTTAACCCTGGAAATAGTTCAGGGAGGTCATTTAAAAATTGAATTCATGGGGCTGGAGTGATAGCACAGCGGGTACGGCGTTTACCTTGCACGCGACCGACCCGGGTTCGAATCCCAGCATCCCATATGGTCCCCTGAGCACCGCCAGGGGTAATTCCTGAGTGCATGAGCCAGGAATGATCCCTGTGCATTGCCGGGTGTGACCCAAAAAGCAAAAAAAAAAAAAAAAGAAAATTAAAAAAAAATAAAAATAAATAAAAATTGAATTCATGAGACAGTACAGAGGTTAGAACCCGTGCCTGGCTTTCCCCTGATCTGAGTTCTACTTCCCTGCTCCTTATGATCCCCAAGGCACGGCACTGGAGGCTCCTAAGCACCACTGGGTGTGGTTCTGGAGGTTATATACACCCAGATAATCCCTGGTACTGCAGGTCCAAGCAGGCCCTTATCCTCAGGCCTTCGTCTTGAACTGGCAGTCCAGTTGATCAAGAATCTGAGCTGGGCCCCTGAACCCTAAGAATCACTTGGGATGTCTCATTTCCCCAAAAAAATGTCTTGACATTTTTCTCTAAAAATTCTATTTTTTTTTCTTAGTCTTTGCCCCATCTACAGATTCTTGAAACATCCATTCTTCAAAGAATTTCAGAATGGTTCTGTGGGAATACACTTTTTTTTTTAGTTCATTTTTAATTTGGGTTCTTTGGGGCAGCTCTCTGGCCCATGCCTAGGACAACTGGGTGTGTAGTGTTTGGAGGTCGCTCCAGCAATGCTCGGGGACCACACCGGGATCAAGCCTATGGCTCCCACATGCAGAGCACGTGCTCCAGCCCTTTGAGATGCCGCATCAGCTCTCCATCATGTGTTTTAATTATCAAGTCTCACCAGCTGACATAGTTAATGCAACACAAATCATGGTTTTGAGGTTGGGTTTGGTTTTGAGGCCATAACCACCAGTGTTCATTGCTTACTCCTCACTCAGTATTTAGAGATCACTCCTGGCAGTGGTTAGGAGACCATATGTGGTATCCAACATTGAACCTGGGCCAGTCACATGCAAGGTAATCACCAATCCATTGTACTATCTCTGAGATCCCAACAACACAATTCATGTGTTTTTAGCTTGATGGATTATAATAATGGATCAGATGTGACCATGTGAATAGATAAAATGAGAAAGCCCCTGGACTTCTATAACACTTTCTTTTAAAAAATTATTATTTACTTATTAATTTTATTTTTGCTTTTTAGGTCACACCCAGCGATGCTCAGGGGTTCTCCTGGCTCTGCACTCAGGAATTACTCCTGACAGTGCTCAGGGGACCATACAGGATACCAGGGATCGAACCCAGGTCGGCCACATGCAACGCAAATGCCCTACCAGATATACTATCACTCCAGCCCCTATAATACTTTCTGTACCCTATACCACTGCTCCTTTTCTATAATCCAGAGGTAGCCACTGCCTCATTTCTTAATATGATATTAGATCTATATATTAGGTTTTATAATTCAGTTATTTGAACTTTGAATTTTACAATGGCTTTGATTTTTGGTGGAGCACACCCAGGCGCGTTCAGGGATCACTCCCACTCTCAATAAAAATGAAAAAAGAATCTCTAAAAATTTTACTTGAGTTATAGATACTTAAAATTCAGTATGACATATATCTGTAAAATACACAATTTTACATAATTACAGTATATGTTACATAATTTTACATAATTACAGTAAAATACTATAAAATAGTCTGGAGACTATAAGACCAAGCCCCCGGAAAAGAGCGATGCAGAGTCTCTGTCTTCACCCAGGCCCCTTGGAGGGGACGTGTTGCCCTTCCCTCCCTGCCCCAAACAGAGCCTTGACAGTTGAAGACCTCTGGAACCCAGCCACAGCCATGCTCAAGGTCACTGTCCACACACTTGGACGAGCCTCAAGCATGAAAGGACCGGCAGAGGAACCCAGATGTGTGGGACCTGGGGCTGAGATCTCCAAGCCAGCTCGGATTGGGACTGGGCCTTTTCTAGCCAGACCCCCCATTTTCCAGTATCTTGGCAGCCACACCCACAAACTGCCCCCAGTGCCATGTAATCCCACCAACAGCCAACATCCAGAGACTAGAAGACCAAGCTCCTGGAAGCGGGGCATGTATTAGCTTTGTTCTCTCTCTTGGACAAACTGACAAGCTACCAAGAGTTTATTGCTTTCATGGGAGAGCCTTGCAAGCTTCCCGTGATGTATTCATATCCCCAAATACAGTAAAAGATATACATATATATCTTTTATATACATATACCTCTCGGAGAGCCCGGCAAGCTACTGAGAGTATCCCGCCTGCATGGCAGAGCCTGGCAAGCTACCCGTGGCGTATTCAATATGCCAAAAACAATAACAATAGGTCTCATTCTCCTGACCCTGAAAGAGCCTCCAATCGTTGGGAAAGATGAGTAAGGAGAGGCTGCTAAAATCTCAGGGCTGAGTGTAATAGAGACGTTACTGGTGCCCGCTCGAATAAATCAATGAACAACAGGATGACAGTGATACAGTAAAATACATATCTCTAAGTCAGATATTTTCTGTTTTTTCTGCCCCTTGATTTTGGGTCATCTTCTCTTATGCTGATTTACTTGATGAATTTTTATTGAAGTTCTGATATTGGGTATGAAAAATACATAAACATCTTTTAGTTTCTCAGTGGTGAGTTTTTCTAAGGAACAATTGAGATGAAGACCCATCCCCTTATCCCTTTAGTCTAAAAGATTGAACTATTTTAAAGATGAGCTCTAGTCATTGGTCAGGATTTCTACCTCTCATTTCTCTTTTTCCCAACGTGAAGCATTTTTCAGCTCTCCAGGGAAGCTTCAGGTCAGTCCTGCTTGGCAAATAATGAATCCATTTTTTTCAGCTTTCTCCTACAGTCTCCTAGACTGGTAGATGTTCTTAATTTCTCAGCTTCTTTTTCCTCTCATGAAATAGCAAATCCCTTAATAAGGCAAAGCTGACTGAATGTTTGACTTAAAGCTTCCCACTTCTTCTTTCTGGTATTTAAGGTCCCCTAAGTCACATCACCACTTTGTCTAAGTCTTAAAGACTTTCAAATAGATATTTTTACTATTTTCACCCAATGCTTCTAGGAACCCTAAGTAGAAGTATTAGTCATCAAAAAGCTGATGAGAGTATATTAGAAAATGCCTGTTTGTATTTATATATCAAGAACTTTCCTTTCAAATATACTTTCTGGTGTTTATTTTTTTTTAATTTTTTATTGTGGAAAGTTACAAAGTTACAAAGTTTTCAGGTTTAAATCTCAGTTATACAATGCTCGAACACCCATCCCTTCACCAGTGCTCATATTCCACCACCAAGAATCCCAGTATAGCTCCACCCCGCCCCCTCACACCCCAAACCCCCCCACGCCCCTAGCCCCCCCACATCAGCCCCCCCCCGCCTGTGTAACTAATAAATTTCACTTTACTTTCACTTTGATTGCATACAATATTTCAACAAAACTCACTATTATTGTTTGGAGAGTCTCTCCCCTAAGGTCAGACCTGCTGAAAAGGAAGCATTAGATAATTTGTTTTCCATTGCTGAGGATGAAGAAGTATGAGGTCGAGTGACCACACTTAGCGGCCTCTCAGTTTTGGGTTTCTGTAATTTAGTATTTTAGTAACTAAGTCCAGAGAGATATCTGCCAGAAGTTGCATCGTTGCCAACTTGTACTTCTCAGTTACATTATATTCCACATATGAGTGCAATCTTTCTATGTCTATCTCTTTCTTTCTGACTCATTTCACTCAACATGATACTTTCCATGTTGATCCACTTGTATGCAAATTTCATGACTTCATGTTTCCTGACAGCTACATAGTATTCCATTGTGTAAATATACCAGAGTTTCTTTAGCCAATCATCTGTTTTCGGGCACTCTGGTTTTTTCCATATTGTGGCTATTGTGAACAGAGCGGCAATGAACATGGAAATGCAGATGTCATCTCTACTATACCTTTTTGCCTCTCCGGGATATATTCCCAGGAGTGGTATTGCTGGGTCAAATGGGAGCTCAATTTCTAACTTTTTGAGAATCGTCCATATTGTTTTCCAAAAGGGCTGAACCAGTCGGCATTCCCACCACCAGTGAAGGAGAGTCCCTTTCTCCCCACATCCACGCCAACACCGGTTGCTTTTGTTTTTGGGGATGTGGGCCAGTCTCTGTGGTGTGAGATGATATCTCATTGTTGTTTTGATCTGCATCTCCCTGATGATTAGTGATGTTGAACATTAAGCGGTAGTCATTAAAACAGCATGGTACTGGAACAAAGGCAGAGCGGCAGACCAATGGAACAGGGTTGAATACTCTGACATACACCCCCAAATATATGACCATCTAATCTTTGATAAGGGAGCAAGAAATGTGAAGTGGAGCAAGGAAAGCATGTTTAACAAATTGTGCTGGCAAAACTGGACGGCTACATGCAAAAAAATGGGCTTAGACCTCCATCTATCACCATGTACAAAAATCAGATCAAACTGGATTAAAAACCTCAACATCAGACCAGAATCCCTAAGGTACATTGAAGATAAGGTCGGCAAAACCCTCCACGACATTGAAGCCAAAGGTATCTTCAAAGCTGACACGCCACTGGCTAAGCTAGTGAAAACAAAGATAAATAAATGGGACTATCTCAAACTAAGAAGCTTCTGCAACTCAAAAGAAACAGTGACCAAAATACAAAGACAGTCTACAGAATGGGAAAGGATATTTATGCAGTACCCATCCGATAAAGGGTTGATAACAAGGATATACAATGCACTGGTTGAACTCCACAAGAAGAAAACTGCCAACCCGATCAAAAAATGGGCTGATGAAATGAACAGAAACTTTTCCAAAGAAGAAATCCAAATGGCTAAGAGGCACATGAGAAAATACTTTCTGGTGTTTAAAATAATTCTTTTTCAGTAAAATATGACTGTTTTTGCCTTGACCCCTTGATATATGGTTCCTTCTTCACTGGAAATTTGAGGAAATGAAAAAGGAAAACTCTTGTTATTGATAGCAGAAACAGTCAGGATCTTTGTTTACTTCTCACTGTGGTGTTCATTTTTAAATTGCTTGCTTTGATGTGCTGGCTACAAAATGATTAGATCTAGATCGTTAAAGTAACAGCAGGCTTAAGGATCAATTTCCCAGCAGGCACCAAGAGCCTAGTCACTTCCGTGTGACCACCTTGATTTGCAGGATTACTACCACTTCCTGCTGTGAGTCTTTGGGTACTTTAGAGCTATGCCAGAACTTTTACACCAAGCATTAGGAACAGCCTTGAATCGATCAAGTTCAAAGCACAAAATAAAATAAAAAGTACCTTATTTGAAACTAACAATGTGCCATGAGAGCACCTCACTGATATTTTTCCTGTACTTTTTTCTCTTTTCTGGGCTTTTTATCTTTGTCAACCAACTTTCCTTTAATTATTTGTTTCTCACCAAACTGACAGAATTGGGTCATTCCAAATTCTATGCAGCAGATAAAACAGCTCTTGTACAGCCAGAGAAGGAAAAGCCTTTGAATCCCAGGTGCTTTCAATAGAACAAAATTAACATTCAAGACTGCACTGGCTTTAGTGTGCCTCTTTCAGGGAGCTGAGAAATTAGGGTGTTTATTTATAGCTCTCTTTGAAAAGAACAGTGTCCATTTTTGACCAACAACCAAAAAAAAAAAAGATTCTCTTTCCAACTTGACATATTTTTCTTTTGAACCAATACTCCTTTTCAAATTAATATTGATTTCTAGTTTAGGAGCATGGATAAACTCAAATGTCAAATGGCATGACAAAAAATATCTAGTTTAACAATAAAATATGATCTTTTAAATTTAATTGCAATACCGTTATTGAATTCTCATAATATTCAAGTAACTTTTCTAAAAGATTTTGAAGGATACAAAGATAAATTAATTTATCATTCCAAAGAACTTACAATACAATAACAGGAGGCCTAATGCAATTGAAATAGCAAATGTAGAAATGGTTGGTTATACTCAAGAGTGGAACAGAGGGTTAAAGCTTATTGCACGAGTTCCTGGGAACTCAGTGAGAGAGTCAGAAGCCAAATAAGAGAGATGGACAGGAAGCTTTACTTGTCCTCCCTACACACTGTTGCCCCACATCCTGACGATATTCAAGGGTAACAATTCCAGTTACACTATTAAGAGTCAGAACCAGCTTTCCCAAAACTTTCCTACCTAGAACTGGTTCAGGTGTTTTCTGGTGCAGTCCAGGGTCTAGCAGGGAGTTAGGCTCAGCACATAGTTACAAAGTGAGCACCGAAGTATGTCAATAGATCCAAGGACAACTTTTAACCCCTCTTTGGCCCAACAGTGTGTGGCTAAAGTTTTCTTTTAAAATTCAATATATATATATGTATATATATATATATGATATATATGCTTTTTGGGTCACCACCAGTGATCCACAAAGGTTCCTCCTGGCTCTGCACTCAGGAATTACTCCTGGCGGTGCTCAGGGGACCATATGAGATGCTGGGAATCGAATCTGGGTCAGCCACATGCAAGGCAAATGCCCTACCTGCTGTGCTATTGCTTCAGCCCCTAAATTCAATATTATCGCACTAACAAGCTGGTATATAACATAACCAAAGTGGACATCATGCTTGTTCTATAAGAGAAATGAAGGCTATAATAAGTGGAATGGGAAAACTTGCACATCACTAATATTGATAAATTAAGATACTGTTAATTCCAAAATAGTCAAAAAGGTGACTATCTTCTTCAGAGTTTTTCTACCAAAAAACCTTAATTTTTAAAAAAATACCACAAAATTATACTCCTCAGAGGCAAGTATTGGGCATCAATTACATGAAAATTTAAATGAAATTTTCCGGTTTCTTCTTAATATTTTTGAAAGTAATTAAAATATTTAGAGTTTTTCATAACTATTTAGCATTATTATGGCTTTGACAGATTGTTAGATTAAAGGATAAAATGATTCAGTATTCATACTGTTGTTTCATTTATGCTTTCAGGCAAAAAGGAAAAAAAAGAGCTACGTGATGAGCCAAACAAAAAGATAAATTACTTATACCCTGCAGCTGTGTATTAAATGTGTCTAATGCTTTACTTTTCATCAGTAGGGTGTTCTCAGAAATGTTATATTTTCTTAACAATAGCATTCTTTTGGCCTAAGCATCACTTCATAATCTGTACTTCAAGTGTGTGGAGACCTTTAGATGAAAATAGTGTGATGACAGATATTTCATTAGTCTCTGAAGCATTTTGGTGCAAATGCTTCCGTCTTGAACTGCTCCCAATAGGACTATTATCAGCTTCACAGAAAAGTGCTTCTTAGTTTTAGATCCAAGAAAACAATTTGAAGAGCAGGAAAAAGTGCAAGGTGGAGAGTATTAGAACAGCAGAAGTACTTTATAAACCACTTTTTCTTCTTTCTCACAACTTAAAGTAGATTCAAACCAATAAAAGCCATGCTCCTTCAGAGTCTAAAATTTGTTGGGGGAAATAATGACTTGCAGTAAGACTTGGTGCTCCCCTTGTTACTATAAATTATAGAGTAGAATTATATAGTAAGGAGTCTTTTTTTGGATTACATTTTATAACCTAATGAGTGAATGATTTCTTCTCATTTTTTTAGTGAATCACCGTGTGGTACAGTTACAGACTTACAAACTTTTGTGCTTGCATTTCAATCATACAATGGTCAAGTGTCCATCCCTCTACCAGTTCCCATTTTCCACCGCCAATGGTTCCAGCATTCCTCCAACCACCTCCACCCCACCTCTGTAACAGAGCATTGCCTTTTGCTCTCTCTCTCTCTCTCCTTTTGGGTGCTGTGGTTTGCAGTAGAGGTATTAAGTAGCCATCATGTTCAGTCTATAGTCTACTTTTAGCCTGCATCTCCCATCCCGAACGGGCCCTCCTAGCACCCTTTACTTGGTGGTCCCTTCTCTATCTGAGCTTCCTTTCCCCCAGCATGTGAGGCCAGTTTCTAAGCTGTGGAGTAATCCTCCTGGTACTTATCTCTACTGTTCTTGGGTGTTAGTCTCCCATTTGTTACTTTATATTCCACAAAGGAGTGCAATCTTTCTATGTCCATCCCTTTTTTCTAACTCATTTGACTTAGCATGATACTTTCCATGTTGATCCACTTATATGCAAATTTCATTACTTCATCTTTTCTAACAGCTGCATAGTATTCCATTGTGTAGATGTACCAAAGTTTCATTAACCAGTCATCTGTTCTCAGGCACTCACTATTTTTCCAGATTCTGGCTATTGTAAACAGTGCTGCAATGAACATACAAGTGCAGATGTCATTCCTACTATAATTTTTTGCATCTCTGGGATATATTCCCAGAAGTGGTATTGCTGGGTCAAATGGAAGTCCAATTTCTAATTTTTTGAGAAGCGTCCATACTGTTTTCCAAAAGGGCTGAACCAGTCGCCATTCCTACCAGCAGTGAAGGAGAGTCCCTTTCTCTCCACATCTGTGCCAATACTGGTTGCTTTTGTTCTTTCGGATGTGGGCCAGTCTCTGTGGTGTAGATGGTATCTCATTGTTATTTTGATCTGCATATCCCTGATGATTAGTGACGAGGAGCATTTTTTCATGTGTCTTTTGGTAACTAGCCTAATTCTAAACTATCGGCCTTCCTCTGAACTTGTGGGAAAACTGCCTTGCTTTGGTCATAAATGCATAACTGCATTCATTTTATACTCACAGAGATCCTATTTTAATAATTACTACATATAATAAATATGATTTATAGTGGGCTGTGAAATCTTGTCAACAGATGAATAACATTATACTGCTGTTATATGTAAGTCTGTCTTAGAAAAAAGACAGGAATTTTCTGAACTTATAAAAGTTATAGTGTGCAGTCATATAAGCAATTCAAAAGCTTCTTGTCATTGTCAGTGTATAGTTACTATTGATTTTTGGGGGGTAAAGCCAACAAAGTAAACAGCACTTTTGCCAGTCAAGAAATCAAACCACACCCAAAGATCAGCCTTTGAGGCTGCGGACAGTTTATTTTATGAATTTGCTGTTCACAAGTACCACAAGAAAACAAGGAAGTTTATAACAAATTAGTCTCTCTTGCTACCACAATATCCAATGCCTATCTCCACATAAGATGCAATGATTCCATTTTATATATGATGAACTGAGTTTTTAAAGATACAAGTTTGCTAATCTTATGAGTATAGAGTTCATTCTATCATACCTCTCAGGGGCTAACTTTTAATAAGGTTGTTTCTTCTTTTTTTTTTTTTTTTTGCTTTTTTTGGGTCACACCTGGCGATGGACAGATGGACAGGGGTTACTCCTGGCTTTTCGCTCAGGAATTACTCCTGGCGGTGCTCAGAGGACCATATGGGTTGCTGGGAATCAAACCCAGGTCGTCAGCGTGCAAGGCAAACGCCCTACCCACTGTGCTATCACTCCAGCCCCCTCTTTTCTATTTTTTAAATGGTATAAATTGTATTTTTATTAGTCACTGTACTAAAAATCTTTTGGCTGATTTCAATATTTTTTCTTAATTTTTTATTCTTTTGTTTGGGGGAGGGGTACACCTGGCAGTGCCCAGGGCTTACTCCTGGCTCTGCACTCAGGGATCACTCCTGGAGGGTGCAGAAGATAAACCTGGGTCAGCCAGTCACATGCAAGGCAGGTGCCTTACCTGTGATCTCTTCTCTCTGGTCTTTTTGGCTGATATTAGAGAGAATTTTAAGTGAACTTTTCAACCTCTAGACATGAACGTTTCAACATCTGCCCTCTTTACCTGCAAGATTATTACCAATATTTATGTGTGTTTTTTTCCCCAGTGTCTATAGTGAATCACTCACATGTCTCACTGAGTTTTAAAATCTGTCCCTCATCTCCATAGGTGTCACCTTAGTCCAGATATACATCGTGTCTCCTAATTGGTCATTTTGCCTTCTATGCTTTCCCCTTTAATTCTATTCCCTGTCCAGTATCCCCTATCTAAAGGAATAGGACATTGTTCCTCTTAACATAATAGAAAATTTCTTTCCTTCCAACCTCTCCAACCACATTTTCCATTTTTATCTTTGCCACATGGAAATAAATGATCATACTTTATTAGTACATGCTGAGATGCCTCATGACCCTGTGACTTTTTCATGTGATTTCATCTTAGAACATTATCACCTAACTTACAGCCCAATTAACCTTTAGTCCTTCCATATGTTTAAGAAGAGAAACAGAAGTGGTTCTGTTCTTAAACATATGGAAGAATTTCCCAAACCTCCAATTGCGTTGAGTATGCCCTTGTCTTTCTATATTCCACTATATAATCTATTACTATGTTGTGTTATGTTATACTGCCAGTTTACCTATCTGAACCTCTCATGAGATGGAGAGCTCTCTAATGAAGGAATTGCATGTTTATTTCCCATTGCGCTACCTGTCACATTGCTGAGGAATTATTAATAGATAAGTAACTTGGAATGTTGTGAATCTCTTGTGTTGCAGTAGACTGATGAACAAACTCTCTGAGTAGGGGTGGGCATGGGGGTAGGTTGGGAAAGACCGCTTGGCCTTTCTTCAAATAACACTACGAAAACTAATTTTTGTTCCTTCCTACTAAGAAGAGATAATGCAAAATCCAATTACATTTTAAGTTATCTCAACGGCACAGTGTAGAAATGAACACGCTGTGATTAATTCAATGTTATGATAAGTGACCTTTTATCAACATGCATATGGAAAACAAAGCACCTCTCCCCATGCTGAATTATAATGTGCAAGTCCTCTTGGAAATGGTGTTCTTTTTAAATAGGGCAGCTTCATTACCAGACATCAGTTTCACAAGGTTGCCCACAAACCAATGAACAGATTCAAAACATAATTCATAGGAGGGAAGCCTGTCCTCTGCCTGCAGGTGTGATGGAATGGGAATTATGCAGACACCAGAGTTTGTAATACATGCACACACACCCACACATGCACACACGAGCGTGCGCTTAATTATTTAGGAGTTAAAAATAAAATCAAGTGTCCCTATGTTAAACATTCCATGTTCTAAAGTATTCTGTACTATATTCTGTATTCTTGGAAAGATTGGACTGCAGCTGAATCTCACCAAGACAATGTTCATGAAAAAAAAAAAACTAGTCCCCGACATTCCATTTGCTCTCAATGGAACAAACATCTATGAATGCAGCAACTATGTGTACCTGGGTCGATAACTCAACATGAGGAATGACTTGGCAACAGAACTGCTCAGGAGGAAGAGAGCAGCGTGGAATGCTTCAAGAGCACTGGAGAAGTGGTTAAGAGGACGAAGAACCTCCAGGTCCAAGCACATCTTTTTGACTCCAACATTCTTCCTGCACTAACATACACTTCAGAGACCTGGGCTCTATGAAAACAGGATGAGAATGCTACTTGGGTATCCCAAAGAGGAATCAAAAGAGCTATCCTTGGAATAATACATTTCACTCAAGTGAGAGAAGGGATCTGGAGTTCTGACCTCTGTCAACGATCAAGAATCAGGGATGGTGTCCCATTTGCCAAGGCGTCGAAAATCAGATGGACCAGACACGTAATGCGATTTAGAGATGACCGCTGGACTAGCGCTGTTATCTACTGGATTCCACGGGACGTCAAAAGACCATGTGGCCACTCACCTACGAGATGGTCAGACTTCTTCGTCAAAATCCTGAACAAATGGTTTGAGGCTCTCCATGTTCCTGGAGCAAGAAGATATCATTGGGCTACACTAGCATGCAACAGGGGCGAATGGAGATGTTACTGGCGCCAGCTCGAGCAAATCAAAAATCAGTGGGATGACAAGTGATACAAGTGACAAGTGATATTCTTGTTTTGTTTTGTTTGAGGGTCAAACCCTGTGGTGCTCAGGAATTACTCATGACTCTGCATTCTGGGATACTCCTGGCAGGACTCAGGGGGCCCTATAGGTTGCTAGGGATTTAATCTGGGTCAGGTATGTGCAAGGCAAGCATCCTACCCTGTGCTATAACGTTCCCAAAAAGGAAAAATAGCTCTAAGATGGTAAATTGCCTTGACCTAATATATATCATATTTTTTATGATCTGAGACATCGTGTTATTAAACTACACAAAGTATCTGAAATAATGGCCCAGAATACTTCTTGGACAACATGACATCCTGATTTGTTTAACTTTTAAAAAATTGTGAACTGAAACCTAAAAATAGTAAAAACTATCACTGTACCACTGTATCATTGTCATCCCGTTGCTTATCAATTTGCTTGACCAGGTAGCAGTAATGTCTCCATTGTGAGACTTGTTGTTACTGTTTTTGGCATATTGAATATGCCATGGGTAGCTTGCCAGGCTCTGCCGTGTGGGTGAGATACTCTCGGTAGCTTGCCAAGCTCTCTGAAAGGGATGAAGGAATCAAACCGAGGTCGGTTGTGTGCAAGGCAAACACCTTATCCACTGTGTTATACATAAATGTGTGCGTTAATAATTTTAAATTAGAAAACTTTTGAGGGGCTGGAGCAATAGCACAGCGGGTAAGGCGTTTGCCTTGCATGCAGCTGACCCGGGTTTGATTTCCAGCATCCCATATGGTCCCCTGAGCACCACCAGGGATAATTCCTGAGTGCAGAGCCAGGAGTAACCCCTGTGCATTCCCGGGTGTGACCCAAAAAGAAAACAAAAAAGAAACCTTTTGAAACCATCTTCCTAGATAAAGAAATGCAAGATCAGTGCCTACTATAAGCTGAACTTTACTATCTCCCAAAAGCTTATATCAAAGTCCTAGACCCAATACCTCATTATGTGAACAAATTTGGAAAAAGCTTTATTAAAGTAATTTTATTTGGTTAAATTATGGTCATGAGGATGAACCCTTATCTAATATGCCACTGCCATTATAATCAGGGCACATTTGGACTCACTGTAACGGATAATAAGTGTGCAGACAGAGCAAAGACCCTGTGAAGACGTGTACATGAGGTGGCAAAAAGGCAGCTGTTAGCAGTTAAGTGAAGTGCCTTGGAAGGAATCAAATTTGTCAACAACCTTGATCATAGCCTTCTAGTATCCAGAAATAAGAGAAAATAAAATTCTGTTGTTCAAGTCATTCAGTCGGTGGCATTTTGTTACAGAGACCCTGACTAATCTAGTAACCCCACTAAAGACCCTCATGTCCCTTCCTGGTGTTAAGACCTTCCCTCCCCTACCTCAGTGACTGGCTTGACTTGCAATGCTTTGGCAAAACTCTCATCAATTTTCATTGCAGCTGTGGTTGCCCCTGTGTTTGCCCCCTCAAAACATTAGAAATTTTGCAGTTTTATTAAAATTAATCTGAATTTTTATGTTCTGAGGTAAACACTTCCACTCTAATGCTCAGTATCATGTACAGATTGTCTTGCTATGACATGTCTTGAGCATGTATGTTTGCTTTTCTTGGCATCTTGTCCATATCCTGGACTATATCTCATTTAGTGATCAGTTATCAGTAAAATAATGATCCACTCAATATTCTAACATACTTAATCACTCCCACTTATGACAAGTGCTAAATATCAAGTTTGGTGGTTGTATTACAGATGGAATTACTTTTGAACATTTCATGACATTTATTGAAATAAATATTGTCACCCAAATCTGTCAGAACCCAAGATTGAAAATCATTAGTTTGTTTTTAGGAGGCAGCTTTCTGTGGCAAAACTAAAATATACTTGGAGTAGAATTACCAATCTCCCCTTGAACTGAAACTAAGCCATGAAATCTGACCACCCAACAGATGATCACATGCTACTTGAAGGAGGGAGACTGTTACAAGTATTGCCAGTAGGATGGCATCTCCCACTGAGAGACACTTGTACTACTTAGAGACCAGAAAGATGCTCTAACAAAGTTGTGCTCAAGACTACAGCCCTCATCCTGCCCTGCAAATTCTGCACCACCATCTACTATCCCCTTCCTGGGTCCACTGGTTTGAGGATGCACCTCCCAAATCCCCTCAACCCCAAACCACGAGGACACAATACCACCCTTTTATTCTCACCCACTTCAAGGGATCATGCGCCTTAAATATTGCCTCAAGTATATCTATTCTAACCCTTCTATACAAACAGATAGATGAGACACTGAACTGCATAACCAGTGAAGTAACATCACAAGAGCACAAACATTGTTAGGCTAATAGATCATAAAGAGTACAACTTGCTAAAAAATAACAATTTAGATCAGATCTCAGATATCTGACATCTTAAACTCAAATCATAGCACCCACAAATCTTTAGGAACAGTGATGAAACAAAATATTTCACCTGTTCTATCAAATAGAGACAGGAATCCTGGTAAGTCACAGAGCTCAAATAAACCCTGACGTCCAATCAATGAGGAACTCAAATTAATGCTTCAAACAATGGCCATGGAACAAAACAATCACTGGAAGAAAAATTCAACCAATTTAAAGACAAAATTACCCATAGTATTAAAGAATCCATATAAATGTGCAGGATAACATTGGCTTGTCATTTCTCCCTGACCACAGGGAGCTTAGGTTTACTGGGTTACACCCATTCACTCCCATTCCTTATGTTATCTTTAACCTCTTCTCAGTGTTTTCTACCCTAACCGGTCAATCACTTTTATTCCCCAAATCAGACACTGTTGACTTCTAAGGTCAGATCCTTCTAGGACACTGGATTTGTATTTATAAGTGAAATATTGCTTTTCTTTTCTCCTAATGTCCTTTTGCATAGTTTACTCAGAGCAATGTCCTTTGGGTATAGACACAGGAGGACAGTTAATGCTATGCTTTTGTAACTTGGAAGTTAATTGACTTCGAATAATATTCACTCTTCGGCATCTGTTTTATCGACTTAAGCCTCAGTTGCCCTTAGTTCCTAGCACCGCAAAAACAGGGTCCTGATGAAGGAACTGAATTGACCCAGGGCAAGCTGCAAACTACCCTGGCATCAGAATGGGCCAGGCCAAGAGCCATAATACTTAACTATAAGTTAATGGCATGGTCGTGCACAAATTCTGTCATGACCCAAAGAGTAATAACTGGATTAGGACCCTGCTAGGGTTAGGAAAGACTAATCTGGCCTGAGCACTGTAGTCTAAGATCTATAGCAAGATGTCCCCAGGAGAGCCACCCTACAAGCTTAATGTATCTCTTACTGCGTCCATACAAAATGTTTAAGTGGTTATTGTACTAAGGAAAGGAGAAACACACCTCTAGATGCTATTTTTCGTCCTTGAGTGGATCTCCTAGCTTCAGGAGATCTTTTGTCTTATTGGAAGGAAGGGCTTTCATATGTTGATTATGTTACCTCACCTGATTGTCCTCACTCCCTCAATCTTGAGTGGTGGAGCACAAGACCAAGTCTTTGAGACAGAGTATGGAGAGACTAGCATGGTTATCCTAGGGGACAGGAAGAGGCGGGAATGACGGGCATTGTGAGACTGGAACAGGTGCTTGGTTAGAATGGAATAAACGGCAACTGATCACAAACCAGCCTGGTGGCCCCATTCCCTCCTCCATGCATCTGCTGGTGGCCCCATTCCCTCCTCCATGCATCTGCTGGTGGCGGCAGTAGTCTGGGGTGGGGAAGTGGCTCATGGCCACTGAACGCACGTGGCAGGCGAGAGAGACCACACAGCCACCACTACCGCTCACTTATTTATTCTGTGATCACACATAAATGGAACTGAAGGAATTAGAAAAATCATTTGTTTCATCAGATGAGTTTTATTTTAAGATTCAACAACAGCAAAATATTTTTCCTGCCTATATCTTATGGGTTTCTACATCAAGGTGAAGAACAGGCAAGTTAAACTAATCCAGGAAAAGTTTATTTAAATAGGACTCATTACAAAAGTTCAGAACCTCAAAGAAACAGAAGAGTGAGAGAAATACCAGAAGTCAGAAAGAGGACTTCACCAGAACTCTTCGCAAGAGACCTTTTGTGGAGTGTAACAGCCAAACTGAGACAGCTAGGAGATAGAGAAATGAGCCTTTGTCTTTCCTTCCTTCTTCTGATCGCCTTTCTGGCTCCCAGGGATCAAATCAAATCAGAAAACAGATAATGTAGGGACCTGTAGACGTGCACAGAGATTCCATGGCAGGGCACTGGGGGTGAATGTGAAGGAGGAAATGGAAGATTCCTGGCCCTTCGCCTTTGGAATAGCAAAGTGTGAGAGGATGTGAATGTTGATTTTTCCAGGCACTTCCAAGTTTGAAATGTGACAGTTCTCTGGGGAGGCCCAGGCATGAGAAGAATGCAGCTTTACCGGCAGCATTCCCAGGAGGTCTCAAGACAAGGATGACTAGAGAGCAATAAGCAAGGATGTGGAGGATAGGAATCAGCAGTATTTAAGTGTGGTACGGTTCTTAAACATCTTGCTGCCAATTAGATGATCTGATGTTTGAATTTATTAATTTTAACACTTGAGACATTCCACTACCAAATGCCAAAAATGAGAACATAACTTTTTATTTATTTATTTATTTATTTATTTATGTATTTATTTATTTTGGGGGCCAGATATGACTGTTCTCAGGGCTTACACCTGACTCTTGCTCAGGGATCACTCATGGAGATACTAAGGGGATCATATGTGGTATCCGGTATCAAACCTGAATTGGCATCATGCAAGGTAAATGCCATACCTGCTGTACTATCACTCTGAACCCATAACATTATATTTTATATTCTATATTATTGTATACATGCTATATGTTTTATAGTAACATATTGTATAATATATAACACTAACTATGAATTTGGAGTTAGGCATGTTTGTTTGCCATTCTATCTTGAAATCTAGCCAAACATTTCAGCTATAAATATACCAGAGTATATTCAGTGTCATCTATAAAAATAGATAACAAGGCAAAATTCATTCATTTCCTTATCAGTTTTCAGACAGCTATGTAACACAACATGAAAAGAATTTAAAGAATGCATCAAATAACTCGGTAATGATACAGTTTTATTTTTTCAATAATAAAACAAATTCTTAGATGATTTAGGATCAGAAAACAGACCCCAAATTTACCTTTATCCATTGAAAATTGCTAGTGGAATGTAAAAATAGTACACTTATTGTATAAAACATAGAAGTTCTTCAAAAAATTAAACATAACATTCAACTTTGACCTCAATTCTTGTAGTAATACATATCCAAAAGAAGAGAAAATACACTGATGAGGGATGGGTACTCGATCATTATATGACTGGAATATAATCGCGAAAATTTGTAGGTCTATAACTGTATCTCACAGTGATTCATTAAAAAATAAAATAAAATAAAAATGATAATAAAAAATTTTTTAAAAGGAGAGATTTACCAAAA
The DNA here is from genome assembly GCF_027595985.1 of Sorex araneus. NCBI lineage: Eukaryota > Metazoa > Chordata > Mammalia > Eulipotyphla > Soricidae > Sorex > Sorex araneus. Next base: position 157,643,638 of record NC_073305.1, on the reverse strand, counting down.
AAAGAAGTGAAAATAAAAATTCCAACAGATTCTCATGAGATGACATTTAGGTAGCATTATTTTTTGTAATTTCCAAAAGGTGGAAATAATGGGTGTCGTGACAGATCAATGGTTATGACAAATTTTCTACTATGGAGTATTATTCATCAATAAAACAAAAATAAATCAGGGGTATGTACTATTATAAGCATGAACTTTAAAAATATAATGCTTAAATGAGTGAGTCAGATATAAAAGGACAAATATTGCCTTTACAGGCAAAAGTTTGGAGAAGTGTAAATGAATATAGACTTTCTGTTTAGTATGCTGAAAAGTTTTGAAAATATATCGTTGTGGTGATTTTACAATACTGTCTCGCTTTTTTTAATGCCATACATCAAGCCAAGGACCTTACAGAATTCATATGTGAAGTATATGCTACATCTCCAGTTCATAGCATTGCAATCAATGCCACTAAATTGTGGATGTAATGTAAATTAAATAGGACTCTTAGTGTCCTGTGTATCTTACCAAATTTTCAAAATTTTCATTTATTTCCTTTCTCCCCATAACATTGTATTTTTTTTTTTTTTTTTTTTGCTTTTTGGGTCACACCCAGCGATGCTCAGGGGTTACTCCTGGCTTTGCACTCAGAAATTACTCCTGGCAGTGCTTGGGGACCATATGGGATGCCGGGGATCGAACCCGGGTCGGCCGCGTGCAAGGCAAATGCCCTACCCGCTGTGCTATTGCTCCGGCCCCTGTATTTTTAACTTAGGATGTCAAGTGAGCCTCAGAAATGCTCACGGATGAATTTGAACAAGGCCACAAAACGGGTGAGACTCAATATTTCTGACACATTCATTTTCATTCATTGAGTTCAAAGCACTAGGATGACCTCTCTTAGGCTTTAGTTCCCAAATAGGGGTTGTTAATAAGCTGTTAGAAAACACTGAAGAGAGTTGAAGAGCAGACCATACTTCAGTATTCCTGATCAAAGACTTTCAGATTTTTTTTTTATGCTAGGATCTTAAAATAAACCATGCATCCAAAGACCTTGACAGTACCGGAACTGCTATATTATTGGAGCCCAAATGAGAAATAAGGACAGAGGCCAAGTTCACTTGTCAGAGATGATGAACATCGGTATCATGTTTGATTTAAAGAAGCACCACATCCAAGCCCTGAACTTGTTTCAGTTTCATGTTGTAATATAATTAGAAATACTGTTTTAGTTTTTGAATAAGCAGAATGTTTTTGATAAAAGTTTTATAAAATAATAGCTGCTGACATTTATTTTTAAAGTAATATATTTTAGTATAGTAGTTTTTATAAGCAGAAAATCCTATAAAAGAAAAACTAAGACACCCAAAAATTTGCCATCCGGATATAATGACATGTGAAGCTAATACTATGTGTGTTTATGTAATAGAAAACTAAAATGAGTACTTTAAGTAAAATAGCTTAAGTAAAACAATTACAGTTAAATTTAAGTCAAAACAATTACTGTTCTACTTTATAAAAGAAATCATTTTTCACTTGAAAAATTGTTGGTAAAGTACAACATCCATAAGATAATTTTAGCCCATGAAGACAGATTCCCTATTACTATTGTGTCCCAGTCCAATCAGCCAAAGGTTATTACAAGTAAAGCTACAGTCTAAAAATCACATATACTGACTTTTTACAATAAGGGAGAACATAGACAAGAGGGAAAGTAAGGTATCCACAAATGAAACAAAGCAAAGAGGTTAATGTAGGACTGAAGAGAATCAAAACTTTGATAAATCCAGTGCATGAAGGGTTGTCAGCATGTCAGCAGGATATCTGGACAGCAAGGTGCACCCAGAATCCTGTCTCCTCGGAAATGACAAGGTTAAGGCAATATCTGAAATGATACTTCCAAAAATTTCTTGTCTGAAGCTCTGCACATGGCTTGGAAATAAAGGCTGCTTCTCTATTTCAAAGGACTAAAGTCGTCCTATAAGAAGAGTCTTATAATCACAACAAGCACCATTTTTGACAGTTTACATGGTAGAATACAAGAGTTTTCAGTGAGTAAGAGAATAAAGAAGAAAAACGTTATGGCACTTAGTAGCTGCAGCCTAGGCTTGGGAGAAATGTTGATTCATATTAAAAGTTAGGTATCTGCTGGATCTTGATCTGTGTCTGTTACTCCACTGATAACAGATAAAATATAATTTTCACTTTGGTATCAGCTAATTTCTTTCAAGTGTTTTCTTCACATGTTTTTTATCTACCCTAATTTTTTCTAATTAAATAGTTGGAAATTTCTGTATCTAAATATTGATCTGATTTTCAAACTTAATACTTTATTATGAGTTTTATTAATTATTTCATCTTTAAATGCTTATTATTTTCATGGTTAAACCGAGCCTTTTTTTTTTTTTGCTTTTTGGGTCACACCCGGCAATACACAGGGGTTACTTTTGGCTCTGCACTCAGGAATTACTCCTGGTGGTGCTCAGGGGACCTTATGAGATGCTGGGAATCGAACCTGAGTCGGCCACGTGCAAGGCAAACGCCCTACCTGCTGTGCTATAGCTTCAGCCCCAAACTGTAGAGTCTCTTAAAAGTGTGGCAAATAGCATGTGAAATCAAATTGGTTATCAGCTTTCATTCTGAAATTACTCAGCTCCTTGGGTACATAGTTTCTCTTTCCTAGAATATTTTAGATTTGGGGCCACAACTCCCTGTTCTCAGAGTCTATATATCTGGGCTCCTCATGGTGACTTTTCATGGTGCTTGGGGATTGACCTGGTCTCAACAGCAGTGCGAAGCAAATACCCAAACTCCTGAACTATCTCTCCTATCTTTTTTTCTTTCTCCCAAGAGAATCCTAAATTTTCTTTAGAATTAGTATCCTCCCTCAATAAAACCTTTTTATTTCACACCCAAATAAAATTACTCCAATTTTTAATTTTCAAACATTTCTAATTTATGTTATACTATAATAGACACTTAGATACATATAGTTAGAGGAACAGTGATCCATTTGGTTAAGGAAACCATTGTGGAAAAGATTGATTTAAGTGCCAGGAGACAGTTTTATCCCTTCTTCAAATATTCCTCAGATCCTGTAGGAACATGAGAACAATGGAGCAGTAACTGTGTTTCAGGTACCTTTTTGAATCTTTTTTCTTTGCTCACTGAATAAGTTGAAGGTATCTCCATGTATTGAAGTCAAGTGACTGCAAGAAAACACTAGAAGCAGCCCTATCCATAATACGTAAAGGTCTCAAAAGGGAAAATGAACCTCAAAAAACATGAAGAAGCTTTATCCTCTGGTCTTTTAAATTGAGCTTTCTATAATGAAGACTCTCAGTCAACATGGAGACAGCCATTCTTCAAATCAGAAGAGAATTATTTAAAGGACCCTTGAGTATATGTGTGTATTACATATAGATAGAGAATAAACTGCATGCTGATGTGTATCTCCGATCTTTGTCTTATGGTCTCCCAGCAACAAGACCCCACTTTAATTCTAATACATATTTTACAATCCTGTTCCTCTTTTCCCAGAACACTTTTTCTCTCCCTCATCAGTTACACAACCCCAACAAAGGGAATAGGTTACATATGATTACAGGAAGAGAAAGCATATAATGAAAGAGAATGTTAAGAAAGATGGGAAGAAAGTCTTCATTTGTGAGCCTGGTGGCTTGGGAGTAGAGGAAAACAGGGGAAAGAAGAACCACGTCTATGGTGAGACATAACATTCTATTCCTTCCTTGACCAAAGTCTTGAAGGAAGAGGCAAGAAATGGGATATAAAGGAGAAAGGCACTGTTTGTTTTCTGTTTTGGAGAGTAAGAGAGGTCATCTTATTTATGAGTGATTCCCACCATCTACTGAGACAGACAGTGGTTCTGAATTTGACTCTCTCACACCACCCACAGTTTCCACAGGGCATTGATGAGATTCTAGAATCTAATAAATGTCTCCCCCAAAGGGTAGTTAAAAATGAGTCAGCATTTAAATGTTGAAAGCGATCACTATCTTTAAAACGATATACTAAAGCTGAGTACCACCAGATCAATTGAATTCTAAGGCTCCACAACAATAGAAAGGCAGAGGAAGGGATGAATCCTTAGGCTGTGCTTACCAGGCTAGCACAACTGTAGAGATCAGATCTTAAGTGAAATCAGCTGCATATTTCAATAACGGATGCCAAGAGGACACTATATTGCTAGAAGCCCTCTGAATTCTGAGGCATCATTTTGGATAGGAGCAGAGGGACCAATGTACAAAACAGTTATCCCTCGTCTGTGAATTATCTGATCTGCAGAGACTTCTTAAATCATTGTGTTGAATTATGTTTATACGATATGTCTAAAACACACTTTTCCCACTACTCAAGAGTATAAGTAAGAAAACTTAGATCTGTTTTCAAAGTGAAAAGTCAATCTGTATTTTCTTTAGTTACCTGACTGTAATGTATTTTACAATGTGATGGCATCAGTTTGAGTATAAAGAGAAGTAATTCAGTGGTATCAATGACAGCATAGTTTTACTACTTGAACACATCAGGAATCCAGGCATTATCTACTGTCTCTCTCTTTGTCTTTCTCTAGCTCTCGTCTCCTTACTCTACCTCCAGCTCCATGTGTACATGGCTCTATGTGTGGCCAACATAGAAAAGCAAATTTCAATCTCAACCCTAATTCTAATATATTGCATAGTGGATTACAGTCACAAAAAAAAATAATATGATTAAGAGGCATTCCTTGTGCGGGACTACAGATTTGATGTTACTTAGGAAGTTGTCTGCTTGCCCTTATCTTTTCTTTTTTAACTTAACTTGTTCCCATAGTATTAGCTATTTTATTATAATAATTAGTTTTTCTAGCAGTTCATTATCCTTTCATTGGATATTTCACTCCTATAACAATGATTTTTTAGTATTACACAAGTAATACCAAATTGAATATGCTTATACTTAGATTTTAATTATTTCCTCAGGACAGTTTTATAAAAATTTAAATGCTGATTGCTAAGGATTTTAAAACCCAATTATGTTTCTAATAGTGAAAAAATAATTTTTTGTTTGATTTTCTCTCACACCCATTAGTGCTTGGGGGTACACCTACTTCTGTGTCAGGGGCATATGTGGTACTAGGAATCAAACCCAAGCCTCCTCTATGCAAAGTATGAGCGCAGTCCTTTGAGCAATCTCTGTCCAGTAATAGTGAAAATTTGTAAAATAATTGCCTTTACAAAAATCACTAATTAAAAAGATAATTACATTAATTCCTGAGGCAAAAATATCTAATATTTACTCTCAAATAGAGCAAAATATTACATATATTAGGTTATGTAATTTAGTGCAGATCAATAGTTTTCTAGCTTAATGTAACGTTTTAAATACAATCTTATCTTTTGATGACATAGATATCTTGAAAGTATTACAAGGGTAAACCCTGATACTTTTAAAACTTTAAGTTATTATAGACTTTGCTATAAATATCTGCAAATATCATGCCTCATTAGTGAGTCTATGAAGGTGCTTAACTGTGGGGAAAGCATCTTTTATGTTAATCTATCATCTTATTTTGACATAATGGTGTTTACAGAATCTAAGAGAATAAAAGATAGACACAGTAGAAAATGCCTCAACAGAACTCTCCATGACATTGAAGCTAAAAGCATCTTTAAGGATGAAACACCACTGACCATGCAAGTGGAAGCAAACATAGAACAAATGGGACTACATCAAACTAAGAAGCTTCTGCACTTCAAGAGAAACAGTGACCAAAATACAGAAAGAACCCACAGAATGGGAATGAATATTTACCAATACCCATCTGAAAAGGGATTAATATCCAGGATATACAAGATACTTGTATAATTGTATAAAAATACCTCCAACCCCATCAAAAAATGGGGAGAAGAAATGAACAGAAGTTTGCTCAAAAAAGAAATACAAATGGCCCAAAGGCACATGAAAAAATACTCCACATTTCTATCATCAGGGACATGCAAATCAAAACAACCATGAGGTATCATCTCACACCACAGACACTGGCACACATTCAAAAGAACAAAAGCAACCAGTGCTGGCATGGATGTGGGGGAAAAGGGATGCTCTTTCACTGTTGGTGGGAATGCCAACTGGTCATGAAAAAATGCTCCACATTGCTAATCATCAGGGAGATGCAAATCAAAACAACAATGAGATATCATCTCACACCACAGAGACTGGCGCACATTCAAGAGAACAAAAGCAACCAGTGCTGGTGTGGATATGGGGAAAAAGGGATGCTCCTTCACTGTTGGTGGGAATGCCGACTGTTCCAGCCTTTCTGGAAGACAATATGGACAGTCCTTCAAAAACTAGAAATTGAGCTTCGATATGACCCTGCAATAACACTTCTGGGAATATATACCGAGGATGCAAAAGAGCACAGTAGAAATGACATCTGTACCTATATGTTCCTTGCAGCACTGTTCATAATAGCCAAAATATAGAAACAACCTGAGTGCCCCAAAACAGATGACTGGTTAAAGAAACTTTGGTACACAATGGAATACTATGCCACTGTTAGGAGAGATGAAGTCATGAAATTTGCTTATAAATGGATAAACATGGAGAGTATCATGCTAAATGAAATGAGTCATTTCATTTAGGGACAGACATAGAGGGACTGCACTCATTTGTGGAGTGTAGGGTAGCATCACATGAGTCTGACACCCAAGGACAGTAGATACAAGGGACAGGGGGATTGCTCCATAGCTATAAGACTGCTTCATGAGTGGAGAGGAGAAGGCAGATGGAATAGAGAAAGGATCACTAAGAAAATGATGGCTGGAGGAACCAGTTGGGATGGGAGATGCGTGCCGAAAGTAGATAATGGATCAAACATGATGACCTCTCAGTGTCTGTGTTGCAAGCTATAATGCCCCAAAGTAGAGAGAGAATATGAGGAATATTGCCTGCCATGGAAGCAGGGGGAGGGTGGGAAAGGGGGGTATACCCGAGTTAGTGGTGGTGGGGAATGTGCACGGGTGGAGGGATGGGTGTTTGATCATTGTGAGATTGTAACCCAAACATGAAAGCTTGTAACTATCTCATGGTGATTCAATGAAATTTATAAAATAAAATAAAATAAAATAAAAAGAGATTGATAAAATAAAAAAAGAAAAGGAAAAAAATAAAATGCCTCAAAACCAGCCACAGGGCATATAAAAGTCCCAAATAACTGCTGAGAATGCTCATGAGCAGAGAGAATACTGCAGCACCAACAGATTACATTTGCATGCAACATTTATCTAACATTTTTTTCCCTGTTAGACCAGCATCTTGTCATCTAGATACATCTAGATGTCATCATTATACTTCATCTAGAGTGGGAATTAAATGTTTTTAAATTTTTTTTGTCAACGAGTTAGATAAACAAAGGGATGGTAATGATTGGTGAGGATATATGTAGTGTTCCATGAGTAACTGAGATTCAACAGAATGCTCAAGGTGTGATGTAAAGAGAGAAACTGGAAAAGGAAAGGAAAAGATAATTTTTTCATATCATTCCTCAAATCTGTGATCTTCCTTGAAAGGAACCAAATTTGCTAATAGGACTGTCAATACCTAAATTTTTCCAGGATTCTTATATATTCATCATATTGCATAGATTGACACTTAGTATTTACTAATTTGCAGGAGTTGTCTAGATTTTGCAACTTGAATTCATAAGTACAAGTAGTATAAAGCCTCTAAGGCTCCAAATCTTATATGTAAAATGGGTATAATGGTCTAACAATGTCTTACAGAGAAGGGGACTAAATGAGAGAAACATGCAGGCGGTTTTAGGATCAGAGAATCCATTAGTAAACACCAGCTTCCATGGCATGGAAAATAGATGTTATTCTTTCTCTGCCACTTTCCACACATTCAATGTGATTAAAATCATTTATGTTGGTTTTCCAGATAAAAATTCCATTCCAGCTTAACCAAAGAAAGCTGACTAAAATTGGAAATGCCATTTGATAAATATGTTTATTGTCTGAAAAAAACCCACAGAATATTAAAAATCTATTTTTTAATTTAAAATCTTATCTTGTTTCCTGCAAAAGTAGAACCTTTATTAAGGTTTTTATTTAATAACCTTTAGAAACATTAATAAATCAGGAAATTATTCCTGCTACCATACAATGTCAAGAAGACACTCTCTGACATCACTGTTTTCTTTGACATGTATTAAAATATATAATTTTTTAAAGTTTTATTGATATTATTATTTTAGATTTTTGGGTCACACCTGCAGTGCACAGACCTTACTCCTGGCTATGTGCTCAGAGATCACTCCTGGTGGGCCTCAGGGGATCATAGGGGGTGCTTAGAATCCTGAGAATCTAACCCGAGTCAGTCATATGCAAGACAAGACTCTACTCACTGTGATATCTCTCTTGGAACCTTCTTCTCATATTTTAATAAATAGCACACTGGGCATTTCAGGTATAGTGTTTTGATTTTATTCATTTAAAAACTGTCAATCTTGACTTCTTTAAGCTAGTAATTGTAGCTATTCAGTAACACTTCATGAAGCTAATTTAAAAATCTGCTAAGGTAGTAAAATAAGGTTGTTCGGTTTTGCTGATCTTTATTCAGTCTTTGATGCTATGAACGTTTAGCGAGTATGAACTAAGGTCTTTAAATTCAAAATGTAACACAGGCTATTGATTTTAATAAACAACTAGTTCCTTATCGGTACATGTGTCAGCGCCTGTGGGAACATTCTTCACGTGGGTCTGATAACAATGTTTATTGGAAGTGGAGAGAGTGTGATCTGACCCTGGGTCTAGAGGACTTTTATATTACTTTAGGATGAACTGAATGCATAAATAATAAAACAATAAGAGTTCCTTAATATGCAGGCAACATGATTCATTGTCACACAACAGTAATTATCTTAACAGAGCCTGGCCTTGCTATTTATAGTATTATTAAACACTAGTACTAAAATTCAATGTTTCCAAAGTAAAGCCTATTTTTTTAACACTCTTTAACATTTTGAGAATACAGCTCATTCAGTTAACTAAAGGTACATTTTATAAGTATCTAATAAGAAATTACATTAATTAAACTTTAGCCTTTTGAGGATACTTGATTGGTAATTTTTTTTTTAGTGGCATGAGAGTTAACCCTGATGTTGAACATTTTTAGAAATAAAAATTATATAGATTCTCTGGGATCATGTTTCTCAATCTCAGGTTATATAGAACCCTTTTAAAATGTTACATTGATGTTGCATTTAGTATGGAAAAATAATATATAAAACCTACATATAAGTTCTTCAGCATAATACTTTCAATGAACCCACCACCTAACCTGAGACTAGGACACAGTCATAAGATAATGAAACCCATTTTGGGGTCTTCTACCTTCTACCACACCCTTCTAAAACATCTGCTCCCAACTCTTGAGTTTAGCTTTCTCTTAGTTTTTCAATAATTATTCTGCCGGATCTATATAGTTGTATTTTTAAAATGGCTTAATGCACCACATAACAGTTGAAAGTTTGCAAGGGTTTTTATTCCTGAGTTAATTTTGCTCTGTAATTAATTTATGTTGTTTCTAATAGCCATGATTTTTTATCTTAGTTGCTCTATAAAATTCTATAGCATATGTTGTATGTCAATTTTATTTCACTAAAAACATTGAATTTTGTGCATGTATGCATTATGTTGAACTGTTCTGATATTTTATTTCCAGTTGAGTGTGTGTGAGTGTGTGTGCACAAGCGCGCACATGTGTGCATGTGCTATCACAGTTACGCTATGAGTATTCTTTAACAATGAAAACCTATCTTTTTTTTTCTGGGTTACCGTTCATCTCTTTTTTTTTTAATTTTAGCCATTCTAAGATGTGCAGGGGTACTCATTTATTTTTGCAATTTGTGATTGCCTATTGGTGTGTTGTGTCAAGGTTTTTTTTCATAGTATCTTTCATCACATGCACAATATAACCTCATATGCTTATTTGCCATCTGCTTATATTCTTTGGTTTAGGATCTCTTCTGTTCCTTTGCTCATTTTATTTAATTTTTTTTTAATTTGTTTTTTGGGCCACACTCAGTGATGCTCAGGAGTCACTTCTGGTTCTGTACTCAGGTATTACTCCTGGTGGCTGGGGGTTGGGGGGTGACCATATGGAGTGCTGGAGATCAAGTCAGGTCAGCCTCATGTGAAGCAAGCACCATACCCACTGTCCTATCCCATTGAACTATCTCTCTGGTCCCTCTGTTTTCCATTCATTTTTTTATTAGTTAGATTGGCTGTTTGTGGCTTTTGAGGGTTCTTTGTATGCTTGTTTCTCCTTTTCTTAATATTTAAAAAAATATTATCAAATCACCATGTAGTACAAAGTTATAAAGTTGTTCATGATTGAGTTTTAGTCATACGATATTCATCACCAGTGTCCACTTCCCTCCACCGATGTCTTCAGTTCTCCCTCACATACCATTCTCTATGGCAGACACATTTCTTTTTTCTTTCTAAACACTGTGTTTGCAATTCTGTTGCTGAAATGGTACCACGCATAGCACTTTACCTCCTCTTAGCACCCACTTCTTGTCCAGAGTGATCACTTCCCAATGTCATGATCATAGTTGTCTCTTCTCTTACTTAACTGCCCCTCCCTCCATTTTCCCCCCACTGTGGCAAACTTTCTGCTAGGAATCAATCCTCTTAGTCCTCATTTCTATTATATTTGAATATTATTCTTTTACTCTCATTGTGCACTTTTGATTTGTTTTTTGTTTGTTTGTTTGTTTTTTGCTTTTTGATTTTTTTTTGGGGGGGGGGTCACACCCGGCGATGCACAGGGGTTACTCCTGGCTCATGCACTCAGGAATTACCCCTGGCAGTGCTCAGGGGACCATATGGGATGCTGAGAATCGAACCCGGGTCGGTCGCGTGCAAGGCACACGCCCTACCCGTTGTGCTATGGCTCCAGCCCCTGTTTTTTGCTTTTTGGAGCACACCCAGCGATGCTCAGGGGTTACTCCTGGCTCTGCACCCAGGAGTTACTCCTGTCAGTGCTTAGAGGACCATATGGGATGCTGGGAATCAAATCCAGGTCGATCGTGTGCAAGGCAAATGCTTAACCCGCTGTACTATTGCTCCAGCCCATTGTACACTTTTGATAACTTGTATCACTTGTTAGCCCGTTGCTTATCAATTTGCTCAAGCAGGTGCCAGTAACATCTCCATCCATTCCTGTCGCATGCTAGTGTAACCTAATGGCATCTGCTCACTCCAGGAATATAAAGAGCCTCAAACTGTTTATTCAGGGTCTTAAGGAAGATATCTGACCATATTGTAGGTGGACAGCCAGGCATTCTTTTGACATCCCATGGAATCTAGGCAGTAACAACTCTAGTCCAGCAGTCATCTCCAAATTTCATTACATGTCCAGCTCACCTGATTTTCAATGCCTTGGCAAACGAGATAAGATCCTTGATTCTTGATGGTCAACAGATGGAACTCTGGGTTTCTTCTCTCACTTACTGTGAGAGTAACCTCTTAATTGTTTTTGGCATTCAATATGCCAAAAACAGTAACAGTACACTTTTGATACAAATCTTTATCAGATATGCATATTGCAAAAATTATTTCAGTCTGCAATTTTAGTTTTCTTAGCAGTACCTATTACAGAGCATAAGCTACTAATTTTAAAGGAGTTTGATATTAATATTTTTCCCCAGGGGACTGATCTTTGTCAGTGTATCTAAAACTTCATTGCAAAACTCAAGAAAATCTAGGTTAGCTCCTATTTCATTTTAAAAACTTTTTGGTTCTGCATTTTACTTCTTGTTTTCTAAAAACTTTTATTGGATCACCATGCGATTCAGTTACAAACTTGCATGATTACATTTTGTCACATATGTATTTTACATTTAGATATAACTGTTTAGTGATTCATTTTGAGCAAAGTTTTGTGAAAGGTAAGAAGTTGTGTCTAGATCCATTTTCTTATATTTATGTCTAGTTGTTCCCACATCACTTAGAGAGACTCTTGCCCGCACGTCTGGCTGTCTTCCCCAGGGTCCCTCAGAAGGGATGGGCTCCAGCTTCCCTCCCCACCCTGAGCAGAGCTCCCGGCGGCCAAAGACCTACTGAGCCTAGCCAACAGCCATGCTCAAGGCCTCTCTCCACACATTCGAACAAGTCTCACGCATGAAGGTACTGGCAGAGGAACCCAGGTGTGTGTAACACCATCAACAGCCAACATCCAGAGACTTAAAAGCAAGCTCCCAGAAGCGCGCTTCCTGCCCATATGGGACAGCCTTGCAAGCTTCCCATAGTGTATCTATATGCCAAAGCCAGTAACCAGCTGAATCTCATTCCCCTGACCCTGAAAGAGCCTCCAATGCGGCATTGTTGGGAAGGCCAAGAAGAAAGAGGCTTCTAAAATCTCAGGGATAGGATGAATGTAGAGGTTACTGAGACCACTCGAACCACTTGACGATCAACGGGATTTCATGATCGTGTGATCGTGATCCTTTCTCCATTGACCATCGTTCACATAATTGGCAAAGACAAGTTTGTTATAGTTTTGTGGGTATCTTTCTGAGATCTCTAGTATATTTTATTTACCTATTTATTATTTTGGGCTGGAGCGATAGCACAGCGGTTAGGCGTTCGCCTTTAACGAGATCAACCTGAGTTCAATTCCTCCGCCCCTCTCGGAGAGCCTGGCAAGCTACTAACGAGCCCAAGCGGCAGAGCCCGGCAAGCTACACGTGCGTATTGGATATGCCAAAAACAGTAACAATAAGTCTCTCAATGAGAGATGTTACTGGTGCCCGCTCAAACAAATCGATGAGCAGCGGGATGACAGTGATTTATTATTTTACCAATACCATATTGGATTGACTAATTACTGCAGCTTTATAATTAGTCTCAAATTAGGTAGTGTTGGTCTTTTGAGTTTTTTTTTAAAAACTTTTAAATTTTGTGCTGACCAGGTCCGACTTTGGGTGGGGGGGGAACTCAAAACAATAATAGTGAGTTTTTTGTTGAAATATTGAATGTAATCAAAGTAAAGAGAAAGTAAAGTGAAATTTATCAGCTACACAGGCGGGGTGGGGGGAGGTTTACTGTGGTTCTTAATGGTGGAATATGTGCACTGGTGAAGGGATGGGTATTGAAGCATTGTGTAACTGAGACTTAAGCCTGAAAGCTCTGTAATTTTCCACATGGTGATTCAATAAATAAATAAATAAAATTTTGTGCTGGCTATTATGGGAGTTTTTCTTTTCATATAAACATAAGAATCAGATAGTCAATATCTACAAAATAACTTTTTTTTTAAGTTTTGGGAGGGTTGGGGAGAGCATTCCAGAAGTTCCAGGTATAACTGGCCACTCCTGTGGTACTGAGAACCTCTCAGGGCCGCACCCAGTAATGTTTCAGGGACCATGTGGTGCTGGGACTCAAACTCAGATCTAGTGCAAGCCACTCATGTGCCCTAAACACTGCTGTACAATCTCTTAGTTCCCTTTCTAGGATTTTTATGTGGAATGCATCACAATCAAATTGAGAAGAAATAGCGTATTTTTTAAATTTTATTTTATTTTTATAAAGTTGTTCAGGATGATTTATTATATTCAATATTCCAACACCAATCCCACCACCATTGCACCTTCCCACCACCATTATTTCCAATTTTCCCAACCACCACCCAAGTCTGCCCCAACAGCAGGCCCTAAATAATTTATTTTATATTGCTCGTTATGAATCATTCACTAAAAATGATCAAAAATATTCCTTTATAAGAAAGTGTGTGAAGATATGCGTACCTCACCCTGGAGCCATTAAGCCCTTGTATAAGAGATTACTAACATGTTGTTACAGGTTAAGCCTGTATGTTAATATTTTCTTAATCGAGATGGGTTTTTTTCTGCTTTTCATCCCAGCCAATGTGGTACGCTACTCCTGGTATATCAGTGGTGTAGAGGTTGAGATGTCACTCTAGGAATTCAAAATTTTTGAATGGGTGATACAACTGCAGTTAAATTTCTGACTGGATGGTGACTTTGGGGTCTGGAAGCATCTGTGCAACTTGTTGATCTCTTTCAAGATTTATTTATGAGTCTCTGGATCATGACTGGTTTATGAGCTTATATGGAGCCAGAGGCAGTTTCTGGGTGTGGCCACTAGGCTACAGGAAGAACAGGGAGATGAAGGGAAGTCGCCCATCCCTCACTCCGCGAGAGCCTGAGAAGGAAGTAACATTTAATAATATTGGATCTTCCTATCCATAAACATGGAATATTTCTTCCTTTATCTTGATATTTGATATCTCGAGATATCTAGAGATAGAGTTTTATAATCAACATTTCACCACAAATTTACTTAGAAGATACAATTACGTTTTCTTGAGTGTTGTTATCTGCTTTCTTTCAAGGTGTTTATTCATTCTATATAAGTTTACAAATTTACTGACATAAAGTTGCTTATAATACTCCCTATCCTTTTAATATGAAAAATTCGGTAGTCACACCTATTTTTTCCCTAGGCACCATGATTTACAAAGCTGCTAACAATAGAGTTTCAAGCACACATGTTCCAACTCCAAATCCACCACCAGTGTCAGCATCGCTCCATCAATGTTCTCACTTTCTGTTCCACCCTTTGCCTATCTCAACAAACACTTTTTAGGTCTGATTATTATAGTTTGTGTCCTACATTTACAGTGAAGTCTTTAGTGGTTTTGATGTACCTTGTTTCTACATGACCAAGCATCCAAGGTCCCTGACATTGATGCTCTTCCCCTTCCATGTCTCTGTGTTTATTTCTGACATTGGATATTTCATTTTCACCCCTGCCAATACTTAGTGTTCTTAGACTTTGTGGGGGCAGAAGAAGAGGAGCTAAGCTCACCTTAATGCTACTCTGGGGTCAATTATGGCTCTGTGCTGTGGGTTGCTGAGGTAGGCAGTGCTTGGGGGACCATGCAGTGATGACAATCCGGGAACCACACAAGGCCTCTGTTTCTTGAATTTATGGTATAGATTATTCTTTTTTAAAAAAAATTATTCTTTTATTGAACCATCATGTGGAAAGTTACAAAGCTTTCAGGTTTAAGTCTCAGTTATACAATGCTTGAACACCCATCCCTTCACCAGTGCACATATTCCACCACCAAGAATCACAGTATACCTCCCCCCTCCCCCCCACCTCCCTAGCCCCCCACCCCACATGTATAACTGGTAAATTTCACTTTACTTTCACTCTACTTTGATTGCATTCAATATTTCAACAAAAAACTCAGTATTATTGATTTGGAGTTTCTCCCCCCTAAAGTCGACCTGCTGAAAAGAAAGCATTTGATAATTTGTTTTCCATTGCTGAGAATGAAGAGATATGAGGTCGAGAGGCCACACTAGGAGCCGCACGGGTTTGGATTTGGTATAGATTATTCTTGCTGGGGTGTGGTAATAACTCACTGTTGCTTTGATTTGTACTTCCCTGATAATCAGTAATGATGCACATTATTCCTTTTTTCTGCTGGCCATCTTTGTGTCATCTTTGAGAAATTATCTGTTCTTCTGTTCTTCCCAGTTTTTGAGGAGTTTTTTGCTGGTTTTGTTGTTGAGCTTTGAGAGTGTTTCATACGTCTTGGAAATTAGCCCTTTGATGTGTGCTGTGTGAATATTTTTTTCCCAGTCAGTAGGGTGTTTTTTGTTTTAAGTTTTATTTATTTCAAATGCAAAATCTTTTTAATTTTATATAGTCCCATTTGTTTATTTCTGCTTTTGTTTTCTTTGCCAAACGGGGCTGTATCATTAAAGATTCTTTTTTGCTCCACATTGACTTATTTGTTGAGGATTTGGAGTTTCTGTTGAGTTCATCTTTTGTAATTTATTTTACATATTTCTCATCTTACTGATTCTCAAATTTAACCATTGTAATAAGCTTCTGAATATGGAATTAATATTCACTTGTTTGTGGAATTAGCCTTCATGAAAAATATATATTTGGGGTTTTAACTTTTAAAACAACCTGAAAGCCCTGTGATGCCATAACCTTTCATGATAGAACTGTTAAATTTTATCCAACTTTAATCCTTTAATTGAAAGATGCTTCCTATTTTTATACTGACATCAATTTTATTGATGTCTGACTTTTATTACATATACTACATTTTATCTAAATAAATGTAGTTACTTACTCATCTATTTTCTTTCTTTAAATGACAATTACTTCCCTTTTCTTCTTAACCCATTTCCCTGGGTCATTTTGTTCATAACCTTAGATTTAATTATCAGATATATGTTCATAATTTCCTAATCTTTAGATCTGCCCTAGATCTCTCCCCTTCATTCAAATCCATAAATATATATCTGGACTCTTCCCCACTAAATCTTTCCTCTGTCACAAATTTTCCTCCAGAAAATTACTGAAAAATCTGCATTCACCATAAAGTCAGAAAAGCTGAGCACCTTTCATCCCCCTTCCCTCATTCCCAATATCCCTATTAGCATTTTCAGCATTTTTGATTCTGCGTTCTAGATAACTGTGAGATCCATCTTTATCTTCTTACCTTCATTGTTTCTGTCCCAGTTTGCATTACCACCAGCTCTTATCCGGATCCTGCAAATTTGCCAGATTGATCTTCAATCTATTTCCCTCCTCCAACAAAAACAACCTATCAAAATGCAAATCTGTCTATGTTGTCCTCCATTTACCTCCTGTTGCATTTTTTTCCTTTTATGGGGGGGACGGTGACATCTGGTGATGCACAGGGGTACCTCCTGGGTCTGCACTCAGAAATTACTCCTGGGGGTGTTCAGGGAACCATATGGAATGCTGGGAATCAAACCCGGGTTGGCTGCATGCAAGGCAACTGCCCTACTCTCCATGCTATTGCTCCAGCCCCTCCCATTACATTTTAATAAATCTTGGAAGCACTTCTTGATTGGGCCCACACTTATTTCTGTTGCACTTCCTTGAGCCTTTCTCCTTATTACACTAAATTCTCCAGCCATTGCTATATGATATTTACATACACATAGTTGTGATACATTTACATATATAACAATTAGTTCATTGTATGAGATAGGCCTGTGGTAAACACTGAAAAATTGTTCCCAGCATCCATTCTCTTCTTTTCTTTTAGTACAGTTTTATTTTTCTTCCTTTTTTTTTATTAGTTTATTTTTAATTAGAGAGTCATCGTGAGGGTACAGTTACAGATCCATACATCTTTGTGCTCATGTTTCCCCCATACAAAGTTCGATAACCCATCCCTTCACCAGTGCCCATTCTCCACCACCAGTAAACCCAACATCCCTCCCCCCCTCCCCAGTCCCGTCTCCCCCCACCCCACCCTGCCACTATGGCAGGGAATTCCCTTTTGTTCTCTCTTTCTGATTAGGTGTTGTGGTTTGCAATAAAGGTGTTGAGTGGCCATTGTGTTCAGTCTCTAGTCTGTATTCGGCCCGCATCATCCTTCCCCCACATGACCTCCAACCACATTTTACTTGGTGGTCCCTTCCCTGAGTTACCCAGAATGAGAGACCAGCCTCCAAGCCATGGAGACAATCTCCTGGTACTTATTTCTACTATTCTTGGGTGTTCGTCTTATAGTCTATTATTCTATATTCCACAGATGAGTGCAATCTTTCTATGTCTGTCTCTCTCTTTCTGACTCATTTCACTTAGCATGATACTTTCCATGTTGATCCACTTATATGCAAATGTCATGACCTCATTTTTTTCTAACAGCTGCATAGTATTCCATTGTATAGATGTACCAGAGTTTCTTCAACCAGTCATCTGTTCTAGGGCACTCGGGTTTTTTCCAGATTCTGGCTATTGTAAACAGTGCTGCAGTGAACATATAAGTGCATATGTCACTTCCGCTATACTTTTTGGCTTTTCTGGGATATATTCCCAGCAGTGGTATTGCTGGGTCAAATGGGAGCTCAACCTCTAGTTTTTTGAGAATCGTCCATACTGTTTTCCAAAAGGGCTGAACTAGCCGGCATTCCCACCAGCAGTGTAGAAGGGTCCCTTTCTCCCCACATCCTCTCCAACAGCGGTTACTTTTGTTCTTTTGGATGTGTGCTAGTCTCTGTGGTGTGAGGTGGTATCTCATGGTTGTTATTTTTCTTCCTTATTTTTTACCTAGGTCTGAAATGTGGGTGTGGAACCAGTGAGCTGTCTTTAGCTGTATAGATTAGGAAACACACTAGAGGGATGGGAAGGCTATAAAACAGAGGAAGCCAGTGATCTGAGTAACCATATGACATAGAATATATTTGATTTCTTTATTTTTTATTTTTTTAATTTGATTTTTTTTAATCACAGTGAGATACACAGTTACAAAGTTATTCATGACTGGGTTTCAGTCATATAATGATTGTGAGTGAGTTATTTAAAAGATCAGTTTAGCCAGCATATCAGTCAGGGCTATTGTGGCTATCTCCAGTAACAAAGAGCCTTCTACACTTGCAAGATAATATAGCAACAAGTTATTTTCTCTAGTATTACATGTGCAATATGAGTAACGAATCTCTGCTCATGATGCTACTCAGGAGTCCCACCTCAAACCTTCATATAAAGTCAAATAAACACATGGAAGAGAAAGGGACTTGCAAACTGGACTCTCTTAAGACTTTTAGAGAGAAGTCAGCCACACACTAGGCTATGAGATAAATCAAATCATATTATCTCACCTAATTCGAAGAAGGTTAAATATATACTATCCAACAACATACACTAAAGTGAGAGAAAAACAGAATATTATTTAGTTTTATGACTATCTCAGCTTCTATATTAACATGTCTTAGCTTATCTTCTCCCCAAAAGGAGTAACCTGTTTCTTTTTTTTTCTTTTTTAATTATTTTTAATTTTTTTTAAAGACTTACAACTTTTTATTCTTGTGTTTCAGTCATACAATGCTTGAGTACCCATCCCATGACCAGTGCCCATTCTCCACCACCGATGATCCCAGTATCCCTCCCACCCCCCACCCTACCCACCCCACCCCACCCCATGGATGGATGGATCTGGAGAGTATCATGCTGACTGATGTTACTCAGGTGGAGAGAGACAGACAGAATGACCTCTCTCATATGTGTTATATAAAGAAACATCATAGGGAATAACAAATTCCCAAAGACAACTTTTGGGAAATTGAGAGCTGGTCCTAAGTAGGTAGCTTACCACAGAAGGGGGACGGTGTGGTGGGGACATGGGGGCGATTGTGGAGGGAAGCAGACAGAATGGCTAGGGTGGAAGCAGACACAACAGTGGAAGGTGTGGTACTGTAATGTTTTATGCATGAGACCCTACTATTAATAGTTTTATAAACCATGTCGCTTAGAATAAAATTGAAAATAAATAAAAACTTTTAAAACAAAGGGTTTTTTTTGTTTGGTGTGATGGGGGGATGGCATGAGGTGCTTTTACATTACCACAGTTACAAGTCTTATCCTGTATACTTTTTGTTTCTCCAGTTCTAATGGATCTATTTCAGTATTTATAAAAAGGGTATGGGCGGGGGGAGGAGCACAAAACTGCAGGAAGTTTTGATTATTTGATTATATGTGGCACTATATATACATTGGATGGATGGATGAATGAGTGAATAAGTGCTCCCAAGATTTGACAATGGCTCCCAAACCTGGACTCCTCTCTGACTAATTCTCTCCTAATTTTCTGCTTCATGACCCTGTCTGCCACATTTGACTGTTCACTGTGCCACATTTGATTATTAAAATAGCTGTCTTACTGTTATCCCCGTCACCAATTTTTTATGCTCCCATTCATTTTATGCAACATTCTTGTAATAATTTCCTTGAAGTGTGTGACTCAGGCTGTCACTTATTCTACAATCCTGTAAGGAGCACATATTGGATGTACGCACGATGCTCTGTTCTAAAGATAAACAGGAACAAGGCACAGTCTCCATGCTTGGGCAGCTCACGATCCAGTGGAAAGAGAGAGAGAGAGAGATGTGCCTAGAGATACAAAACAGGGAGTGCCTGACAAAACAGGAACTGTGGAGTGACAGATGAGGCAGGTACTGAGTCATTCTAGGGGTCGAAGACAGGGGACATTTACCTTCTGTCCTAGCAATTTGGCATTTTACAGAGTTGGTATTAGATGGTGGTAAGAATTATTCATTTGTGTCAGTAATAAAAGAACAATGCATCCTGAGGTTATTTGGGAGGGTGGAGTGGAAAAAGAAGATAGATGGCAAACATATTTGGGGGCCTGAGCAATAGTACAGCAGTGTAGGGCATTTGCCTTGCAAGCAGTTGACCCAGATTTTGATCCCTGGAGCCACAGGTAACACCTGAGCATTGCCAGGTGTGGCTCAAAAGACCAATACATAATATATATACATATAAGTATGTATGTCAGATATATATGCATATATTTATATATATATTATGCTGAAATGCTGTTTTCTGTCAGCAAGGACAGGATGTGTTCTGAGCTGATGACGATGGCCTCTTACCTATGGGAAACCTTTTGCTATGTCCACAGCCATCAATTTAATTCTGTAGGCAGGTGAACACATGGCAATATTGGAAACTGTGGGAGCTACTGTCCTCTCTTTTTATTGCACATTTCTAGCCTTCAACTACTGTCCTTTCTTTTTATTGCACATTTCTAGCATTCAATTGCACATTTCTAGCATTCAATCTTCAGAATACCTATCTATATACACCCTTCCAGGGGTAGGATCTGAAGTCAAATGAGTAGTGGAATGGGTTTTATAAACTCGTGTCAGACCTGAGTGTCTGAAAGTTCAGCACTTTTATCTACAAAAACCCATGAGAGGAAGGTTTTTTTGGGTTTTTAAGTGGTATTTTTGTTTGCCTAATGGTTTGTCTTCTAAAAAAGGAAGGAGCTTTGAGAATTCCAGGAGCTTCATTTTCGATATAGAGCACAAATCAGGGAAACAGAAGCATAGATTTTGTAACAACCACAGTAAAGGGCAAGATGATTAAAAAATGAATAATAATACCAGCTTTGCCACATCACCCCTACCATGCCTCCTCCCACATCATCATCAGAAGAAATAGAGTCTGACCTGAAGACAAGAAGTTATGAGATTTGTCTCTTATTTCAAGTTCCTCTTTCATTGCAAGACTCAAAAAAGAATAAAAGAAATTTTCTTTTTAAAAAGAGAGCAACGCAGAGAGTATCTTGCCTGCATGCCTGGCTATCTTCCCCTGGGCCCCTTGGAGGAGGTGGGCTCCAGCTTTCCTCCCCACCCCGAGCAGAGCTTCCTCGACCGAAGACCTCCAGAGCCTAGTCACAGCCATGCTCAAGGCCCCTCTCCACACATTCGCACTAGCCTCACACATGAAGGTACTGGCAGAGGAACCCAGGTGTGTGGGACCCAGGGCTGAGACCTCCAAGCCTGCTCAGGTCCGGACTGGGCCTCTTCCACCCAGATTTCTTATTTTCCAGTAGCTAGGCGGTCACATTTAGGAACTGGGCCAGAGCCGTGTAATCCCACCAACGGCCAACATCCAGAGACTTAAAACCAAGTTCCCGGAAGCCCGCGTGACATCTGATAGCTTAGTTCTCCCTCTCAGAGAACCTGGCAAGCTACCGAGAGTTTCCTGCCCACATGGGAGAGACTCACAAACTCCCAGTGGTATATTCATATGCCAAACCAGTAACAATGCGAGGTCTCATTCTCCTAGGGCTATGTGGTACCTCTTGGGAATAGAACTGAGTTCCATGCATGCAAAGCATGTTCTCTAATCATGATTCTATCTCCACAGTCCCTAGTGGAGTCTTTTTAAAGAGGAAATTCAATCTTCAACAATTCTCCAAGGATATGCTGAAGACTTTATGGTGAAATAATGAGGCAAATTAAATTACTTTTACAATAAGATGTAGATTACTTTCCCTTTATGCCAAAAACTACGAATAATTACCCTGAAACTTCTTTCATTGCATTATGGTAAAGAATTAAAGACTATCTGAAAGACCAAGGTTTTTACCATTCTTAATTTTTTTTTCACTTTGTGGACAGATTTGTGAAGATGAATACCATGAAACCAGCTTTATCTTTTCAAAAGATAACCCCCTTTTATTCACTATAGAACTTTATTTAATATTGCTTTAAAGGATCTGAACACGTCAAGTGACCTTTAAAAATCTTTTTGATAAAAAGAAAGAAAAATAATCTGACTGCAGAGAAAATATTTTTACAAGAAAAAATTTCTTTAAACCTTAATAATTACTGGAACTGAGAGGAAAGTTTTGAGTATTGTTAAAGTTACCCCTAGGGAATGTCAAAACTTCACCAGAGAAAACTTTTAATCAACTTCTTGGATTCTAAGAGAAGAAGGACCCCATGGAATTTCATAAACTATTTCAGTTACTTGAAACTTTATTAGGCAACTGCAACAAATTGTGTGTGTGTGTGTGTGTGTGTGTGCATGTTATAGATGCAGCCTTTGCTAGTGCTCCACCCTTTTGACTTCTTCCATTCGAAGGAAGGCATAAAGGGTGACAGGAGCAGAAGCCCAGTGCCCCCAGTCTACCTAGAGGTAATGCCCAAGGACAGGCTGCTGGGAGTGGAGATCACAATGGTTCCCTTCTTTGACTGGTCTCATAAGCACAGTGCTCTCAGATAAATGAGATTCTCAAGGTTGAGGAAGGAAAACTACCAATGAGTGCCCCTTGTATCAAGGTACAAGGAATGATCTTGGAGGATACGGAGAGATAACACAGAGCTTAAGGCATTTGCATTAATACCAGATACCACCTGGTCCCCCAAGCACAGAAAAATGACCCCTGACCCCTGATCACAAAGCTAGGAGTAAACCCTGAGCACTGAAAGATATACTTACCCACCCCACAAAATAAAAACAAACAAAATGCTGACCTCCGCCCCAGGTGAGACAGACTTACAGTGGCCAAGAGCTTCCAGTGGGGTCCTACTAAATCTAAGCTGTAGAAATTTCTCCTTGTATGAACCTTCCTCCCCTGTCATATTTTTCTCCTGTTAATCCCCTTTCTCCTAAGAATATTCCCTCAACAAATCTCTTCCACAAGAATCCCTGCCTCAGGCTCTGTTTCTAAAGAAGATAACATAAAACTAAGCAACTAAATAAAAGTTAAGGGCCTATCATGATGTTTCTACAATCCCTTTTATGCTCCCTTTCCTCTTTGCCAAATGTACTCAAATTGTTCACAATTTTTCTTTCCAATCAAACTTTTCTCGGATATAATGATGCACATCTGAACTCTGCTGCTACACAAGTTTTACTTAAGTTAGAAAGTGCAAGTACAGTTTTTGCAAAAATGTAACCCTTGACACTGCCTTAAGTACTTCAGTGTGTCCTTTTGACTTCTTCCATTTTGCGGAAGGCATGAAGGGTGACAGGAGCAGAAACCCGGTGCTTAATTTATATTAAATCTAAGCTAGTAGGGCCCTTACCCTGCACACGGCAGACTGGGTTCCATCCCCAACATCCCATATGGTCCCCCAAGCACTGCCAGGATTATTTCTTAAGTGCAGAGCTGGAGTAATCCCTGAGCATCGCCAGGTGTGGCCCAATGCCCACCCCTCACCCCCATCCCCACCAGATAAACTAAATCTAGAAGTCAGGGATGTAGCTCGGCAAGAGAAACAACTGATGCCTTGTGGGCATGAAGCCCTGGGTCTGATCCCCGGTATGACCAGACAAATACAAAGCAACAAAAACTACACTGCAACATAAAACATTCCCCCAACCAGTTCCAGGTAATAAAAATTTTATAATCCAAGATATGTCAAAGTAATGAATCCTTTTAGGGTGTTTTGTTGGGGAAAAGGGGCACACCCAATGCTGCTCAGGGCTTATTCCTAGCTCTGCGCCCACGGCTCACTCATGGCAGGACTCGGGGTGTCAGGATAGAATGCAGCTCAGTTGTGCGCCTGCATAGCAAGCACCCCACCTGCTCTACTAGACCAAAGCTCCTCTCAGCTCACCCATAGAGTCCAAATTTGTGACTCACAGTGTAGGGAACATGGATCTGATCCACTTCCTCATTTACACCTGAGAGCTCAAGGTCCTGGGGTTTACCCTCATTGCCGAGCCAAGTTCCTGCTTGACAAGCAGCCACAGCCCCTCAGTGAGGTGTCCTGCCCTGGAGAATATGCTGGTCTGTGTTCACTGTGACAACACGCTGCACCCCATTCCTGGATCAGAACAGTTGCCAGCTGGCACTGGCTGACTGCTCAGCCTACCTTCCTGGGGGAGGGGGGCTTACCTCGTTTACAAGTAATGTTGAAAATAGGAGCTTCCAACCTCCTGTTGTATCTGTAAAGATAAAATTGTCCTAGACTCCAGTTGACTAAACAGGCAGCCTGTTTGCTTTTGTTGAAGGCGTTTCTGTGGAGCTGGAAATGCCCCCTCTGTGGTCCTGCTGCTATTTCACCTGCTGGCATTCACACTCATTCCTGTTCCAGCATTGCTCAGTGACCGTGCTGCTTTCATAAATCGGATTTCTATTTGTATTCTATTTTCTGTTTCAGATTCATATATATATTATATATATATTCTATTCTATTTGGACTGGAGGAATTACACCTGGCAGTGTTCCCGGCTTAATTCTGGTTTGCACTCAGGGATAACTCTAGTGGTGCTTGGGGGACCATATGCAGTGCTGGGTATCATGCCAGGGTCGACTACCTGCAATCCACTGAACTGTCTCTCTGGATCCTAGTAATTTTTTTATAGTTCATGTCTTTAATTTGTTTCTGGGTAATATTTGGTTATGTCCAGGGCTTACTCTTAGCTCTGCAGTCAGGGA
This sequence comes from Sorex araneus, assembly GCF_027595985.1. Taxonomy (NCBI): domain Eukaryota; kingdom Metazoa; phylum Chordata; class Mammalia; order Eulipotyphla; family Soricidae; genus Sorex; species Sorex araneus. Next base: position 157,618,858 of record NC_073305.1, on the reverse strand, counting down.
CCATTCCTGACTGTGCTCATGTGATCATAATGGGTACCGGGATTGAACAAGGTCAGTTAAGTGCAAGGCAAACACGTTACCCACATACTATCTCTCCAGCCCTATAGTTCATTTTAATTATAGGCTAGGCAGTATGATTATGTTAGTGTCAATGTATTGTACTAATAGTTACTGCACCCCTCTCCCGCCAAAGTGCCCAAGATCCTCTACCACTATCCCTATGTCACCTCTAGCCTACCTGCTTCTTGCTACATCCTCTAGTTATTTTTATTTATTTATTTTTTTTGGCTTTTTGGGTCACACCTGGCGATGCACAGGGGTTACTCCTGGCTCTGCACTCAGGAATTACCCCTGGCCGTGCTCAGGGGACCATATGGGATGCTGGGATTTGAACCCGGGTCGGACGCGTGCAAGGCAAACGCCCTACCCGCTGTGCTATCTCTCCAGCCCCTCTAGTTATTTTTAAAGCAGTCCATAGTTTTTAAATATTTAATCATTTTTAGATACTTCTCTGCCAGTTTACTTATCAACTATTGTTGTCTGATTACCATTTAGTTTTTTGATCAATGAAGTCAAATGGAAAGGTTTCCCATTTGTGAAAAAAAAAGTGTCTACATTGAAAATGATGGGTTTTTTTAGTTCTGAGCAGGAGAAGAGTGTTCAACGTTTTTCATATTGTCCTAATATCTTCATGTTGTATTCTTATAAGTAAATTAAAGCAGCAGGGGCAGGGTGTGTGTGTGTGTGTATGTGTTCGATACTAAATCTTCTTGTTCCCTTTCTAGCTCAGCTAGGAAAGTGGCATAGAGAGACACTAGGGCTAAAAAGATCATCACCATTTAATCCCCTGTTTAGATTCAGTCCTCTAACTAAAAGGTGTAAACATGTTTATAATGAAACTATTAGGCAGTTTGCTATTTCACCACTCAAATGGCCCCAGCAGGCTGAGTAGACATCCAACAGAGAATCCAAATAGAGCCACTCTGTTCAGCCTAGACCCCCTTTCAAGAAAAGTCTCCCATTCAAGAAGGACCCCAAGTATGCCTGGCCCCTATTCTCAGCTTATCAGTATCAGTGGCCTGCAAATCTGTCCGGATAATCAGTACATCTCTCACTTTCAAAACCTGCAAAAAAGTGTATTTCCTGGTTTCCTAACATGTTATTCTCAATTCATTATCTCTGCACACCAGGTGACCAAAAAAAAAAGCAAAACAGATTTTCCAAGTTCCATGTAGAAATGATACTTTGAAGTTAAAGGACTTGATTAGTTCTTTCGTTTCTTTGTGGAAACTGCCATGCTGTGGAGTTACTCCTAGCTCTGTGCTTGGTGAATGGGAATTGCATGCACTCCATCCTGTTGAGCTCTCTCTCCAGGTTTCAAAGGAGTTTTAAGCACAATCTTATTTGTATGCTTCAAAAGAAAAATTCTGTGCAGGAAGGCGTGCTATCATTATTACACGGTTTGTTTGTTTATTTGTTTGTTTTTGTAGTTAGCAGTGCACTTCATTCAACAGCAGTGATTTAAACACGTGTGTACATGTGCACCATACACGTGCACACTGACTTAGGGGACAGGTGGGAGACAGAACGAAAAGGAAAGGAAAAGATAGTGATGAATCCAATCCAGAGTTGGCCAAGCAATACCTGGGTCCTATGGAGGATTCCCAAGTCACCCTGATTATGGACTGAAGAGATCATTGTCCAAGCTGGGGGCCAGCAGACTGCAGATGAAGCAACACTATGGTGGCGGTCCCTCTTCCCAGTGAGCTACGCAACTTCCTTCCTGCTCCAGCACACACCCAACCCTTCCTTGTACAAACTTGAAGAGCACAAGGGGTTCTCAGAAGACTGCTAAACAACTAAGGGCACAATATGTTGTGGCCTAGAAAGGAAGAGTTCTTTTGGTAAAGTGTGTGTGTGTGTGTGTGTGTGTGTGTGTGTGTGTGTGTGTGTATGTGTGTCCCCAGAGCTAATTCTCAGCAGATTTTGTTTTTGATTTGTCCAGGAAAATAATTTCTTTTTTCTGTTTGGAATTTCTGACTATTTTTTTCTGGGGGAAATAGAATTATTTCACCTGTACTAGTTTGCGAGGGATGTTATTATATGGTGTCATAGAGTACATGACTTAAGCAGAAACTTATTTTCCCTGATTCTAGGAGCTAGAACTCCAAGATGGACATGTTTTCAAGGTTGGCCTCTTCTGAGACTCTCTATTTGGCTTACACATGCCTGTTTTCTACCTGAATTTTATAAGGACTTCCCCAGGCCTGTCTGTGTCCTCACTTCTTCCTCTCAAAGATACCACTCATATTAGGGTCTACTCTCTTGATTTAATCTTCGATTAATAACTTTTTTGCTTTGTTTTGTTTGTGATCACCCTAACAGTGCTCAGGGATTACTCCTGGCTCTCTGCTGGCAGTGCTCAGAGGACTATACGGGGTGTCAGCGTTTGAACGTTGGTTGGCCTTGCGCAAGACATGTGCCTTACCTGCTCTACTCTTGTTCTGGCCCCAAATAAATTACCTTTTGTAAAGACTCCAGACAATGTCACATATAAAGTACTGATGTTTAGGACTCGAAGACTTGAATTTCAGAAAGACACAGTTTAGTCCAATCGATAAACTGATAAATGAAAAACATAATGCAGAACATGATGGTAGATGAAGCCTAGATTGGCATCCCAGTCTAGACAGCAGAGAAAAATTAACATTTTCATCCTGTATATGGTGATGTTATTTGTGGCCAAAGATAGTGGATTCTGGCATTATTTTTCTGTTGAGCGATTTGGTCTTCATTAGGGGTAAAGAATGGGCATCTCCTAGTGCCTACATTCTGTTAGAGTCCTAGCAGAGCTCTGGACAATGATTTTAGACAAAGAGACAGTCGTTAAATAAACATGTAGTGCATGTCATAGAAAAACAAAGCAACATATGGAAGTTTCAGGTGGGTGCGAGGAGAGGTTTGTTTTATATAAGGCAGCATTTGAGCAGCCACCTGAAGAAGAATATTTAGATACTTGAAAGAAGTTAAAATTTATCTCAACATTCAGCTCCAACTTATTCCTTAACTATTTATAAAATGTTTATTAAATGCCTGGTGTGTGCTCAGCATCAAACTAAGATCTCCCAAGTTACAATGGTTTGGTTGTAAGATCTTTCTGCCTTACGATGGTGCAAAAGTGATACACTTTTTAGAAGTGCGTTTCAATTTTTGAATTTTGATCTTTCCTCTTTTCAAGCTATGAAACTGGTATATATCTGGAGTGAGCTGCATCTCCCTGTCAGCCACAAAAGCTCCAGGCCAAAAAATTTGATGGTTAACAACCACATTCTGCTGTATCTTCCACCAATTATTCTTGAATAGCAACAGAAGAGAAATTGTTAGCTCTGCCGCTGCAACAACTTTCTCATCTAACCTTTCAGTTTAGTTTGATGCTTCAAATATTCATTGGGCCTTGTGCTTCGGGCTGTGTATGTTAATTTGAGAACTTGTCCAGTCATGCTATTTGTCCTCTAAGTATAGCATTCAATAAATTAAATAGATATTCATTATTTTATTACAAAATCACATAATTATGTTTTATGATTTTGCCCAACTGTTGACTTATGTAACTATTCTGAGCAAGCTTAAAGTAGGCCCAGCTAAGCTATAATATTTGATATGTTACGTGCATTAAATGTACTTTCAGCTTATGAAGGGCTGTTTAAAAGGTGAAACTAACATAACTGAGTAATTCAGTAGTAGCCATGCAAAAAAAAAAAAGAATATAGGTTGAGGTTTGGCCTTAGGTCTCCTCTGCCTTTTAGGAGCTTATAGATTAGAAAGGATAGTTAGACATTAAATTGCAACTGTAGCACTGTCGCCCAGACATATAAATAATTATCCAGTTGTCAAATCAGAATTTTTATGTCTTTAGTTCTCAGGCTAAGATCAATGAACCATGCATCAACTTCAACTTCTTCAACAAGAGATGAAAGCTAAGGAATACAGTCTCCATAGATTTCTCTTTTCAAATGCCTTTTCATACTGCAAATGTATCTTTTCAGGACAGGGTTTGGTGTGTGTGTGTGTGTGTGTGTGTGTGTGTGTGTGTGTGTGTGTGTGTGTGTGTATAAAAGTAATAAGCAGCATGCATTTCACACTTGGTAATTGGTTTTCTGTTAGGCTGACCTTCCATCTGTTATTTAGGCAAAGTATATGTACACTTCAATCGGAAGATAATGTTGAGACTCATTTCAGCTGGGGGTGGAAATTAAACTAATAATCTTTCCAGGCTATTTGTGAAACCATTTCCAACTTTACTCTTAAACTCAATTATGTGCTTTATTTTATTTTGTGTTTTTCTCAGAAGGATGCCTTTTTTTAAGACTATAGCTGGACAAAGCATGTTGAGAAAAGTATAGTCTCATACATTTGGATGAATATTACTAAGTTTTATGTGCAATTATGCGCAATTTCCCCAAATTGTTTGGCCTGGAGTTCTCTGCATACATATCAATTAATCTGGGTGTCACAGGAGGGGAGTCTTGGACTCTTGATGGTCCTTTCAGATTCGTCTGACCTTTAGATTTCTTCCCTAGCTTGTCCTTTTCTGAGGGTCCACCCTACTCCAGATGTTGCTTTCCTTTTTTTCAACTCCAGAGAAATGGGAGTATTTGCATCTCAAAATGATGTGTTCCTCATGCTGGGGGCTACTTCTTCTGTATCTTATTAATTCCTGAAAACTCATTACCACAGCCCCCTTATCTATCTGCTTGCAGTATTTTCCCAAGTGGCTCATTGAACCCTTTGGTCAACTACACTGCAGGAGTCCACTCCACAGTGGCTGGAGCAATAGTACAGCAGTTAAGGCATTTGCCTTTTATGCGGCAGACCTGGGTTGGATTCCCAGCATCCCATATAGTCCCCCAAGCACCACCAGGAGTAATTCCTGAGTGCAGAGCCTATCTACCTGCCTGCAAAATAATTAAGTGCTATAACTTTTCTTATATTTTTTTCTTTTTAGATCACTTATTGTTACTGTTTTTGGTATATCCAATATGCACGGGTGGCTTGCCAGGCTCTGCCATGCGTGCAGGATACTCTCGGTAGCTTGCCGGGCTCTCTGAGAGGGGCGGAGGAATCGAACTTGGGTCGACCACGTGAAAGGCGAAAGCCCAACTGCTATGCTATCGCTCCAGCCCAAAAACAGTAACAATAAGTCTCTCAATGAGAGACGTTACTGGTGCCTACTCGAACAAATCGATGAGCAACAGGATGACAGTGACAGTGACAGTGACAGTGACAGTGATTGATAGGCTAGGCTCAAGTAAGAAGTTTTTTAGGGAAACTGCATAGTCAACTACTCTGAAGTAGTCCAAGACAGGAAGACCACTTCCCTTTGAAATGCAAATACTGAGTCCTCTGGGGTTGTAGGGAAAAAATAAGGCCCCATTCAGATGCAGAAACTGATGTACAATCCAGAAAAGGGAGGACCCTTGGAAAAGGAGAAGCTTCAAGAAAATCTAAAGGTCACGATAAGATTATGAAAAGATCATCAAGATGCTCAAATTTCTCCTTGACAGCACCCTAGCAGCAGACTTACTCCTACCCAGGCAGTGGTAGTTTGGGAAAAGCCTTACTACTATAAACTAATTTTGTAAAGGCATGAGGGGTACACCCTCTAACCCCGACAATTGCCCACAGATAACCCTGAGACATATAGTTTTTCTCCTGTGGGGAAGCTCATATTCTAATTTGAGTCTCTCTCTCTGTATCTCTCTGTCTCTGTCTCTCTTTTACTTTCTCTTTCTCTCTCTCTTTCTCTCTCTTTCTCTGTTTCTGTCTCTGTCTTTCTCTCTCTCTCTTTCTTTCTCCTCTCTCTTTCTTCCTCTTTTTCTCTCCTTTCCTCCCCCATCCCCATAATTCTATTGGTAATTGGTAACTTCTCCAAATAAAGCTATTTTACTTCACTATTTTGTCTCCTTCTAAAATGGTGAAGGGAGGTTTTTCTGCAAGAGAAAAACGACTTTCCTGGCAAACTTGGCCAAGATTAGGACTGACTTTGCCTATCTTTCAAAGAGCAATTACTCACTTGACTCCCCAAGAACGCTGCTGGTGGTGACCATTCCTGCATCAGGTCTATCATATGGGCATTAGGCATAGTTTGACAGCTGCCTTGTGGGGCTAGTGAGACACATATATTTGCTATCATGAACAGTATTTTAAGTCACAGCACTTACAAAATAAAAAGAGGGGGAAATAATTATTTGGTTCATGTTATGCTGTGATAACATGATCAATGCTACAAAGTTTATTCAGAGTCTAATTACAAAAGCATCCCCAAAGTGTAAGCACTAAAAAAAAAAAAAAAATACTAGTTTTATATAGCCAGAATGATTTTCTGATTCTATACAATGTTGGCCTCATATAAATGATATTTTTCCCAAAATTAAATTGTGTTGAATCTATACCATGTTGTCTGATATCTGATATTGTTACAATATACCTTTTCACAGGATATTTGAGGTTGTTTGAATAGAATTTGTCTTCAAGCTGTGGGGCCCAGTGAGATGTTTTCTGTCTTTGCCCATTTACATAGGCAGCGCTGCTGTCTCCCTCCCATGGTCATGGAGGTCTTTTCAGGTACACAGAGAGGTTGTGCTAGTGGCAAGGATCCTGCCATTCTTACCTTGGATCCTTTCTGCACACTGAGGCTTAATTTCCTGAGGGCCAAGAGATAATCCAGCTTGTAAAGAATTTGCTTAGCATGTGACTGACCTGGGGTCAATCCTCTGCACCCCCATATGGTCCTCAAAGCTTGCAAGGAGTAATTCCTAAGCACAGAGGCAGAAGTCAGTTGTCAGCTGCCATCCCCCACCCCCAATTCCCGCCATTTCCACACACAGAAGCTCAGTCCCCACTTGTAAACACATTAAAACCCTCCAATCCTTTCCACTGAAGGGTTTCAGCTTATCTTTACTCCTTCACCCTCCCTCATTGAAGTCAGAATGGCTTTGGTGTTCATTGTTTGCTCCCTCTTTATTAAAGTTTTCATGTTCTTTCAGAAAGACATACATATTACTTAATGTAATGTTGTCCATGACTTTGACTTTAAATAGATATACAAATGATATACAAATGGACTTTTTTACCAACTACAAATGTATAAAATCTCTTTTAAATGTTGTTAAAAGAGATAGTACGAACTATGATAGAAATTTATTTTGTTTTATTTTTTAAACAATCACGATCACCATCACAAAATTCTGTTAATTGTCGATTTCTCGGGTGGGCTCAGTAACCTCTCCATTCGTCCTTTCCCTGAGATCTTAGAAGTCTCCTCGACTCGGCCCTCCCAACGATGTCGCACTGGAGGCTCTTTCAGGGTCAGGGGAATGAGATCCAGCTTGTTACTGGCTTTGGAATATGAATACACCATGGGAAGCTTGCAAGGCTGTCCCATGTGGGCAGGAAACTCTCAGAAGCTTGCCAGTTTCTCCCAGAGGGAGAAGTAGGCTATAAGATATAGATTTTCAGCCACGCACTTCTTTTAAGTCTCTGGATGTTGGCCATCGATAGGATTACACACACCTGGTTTCCTCTGCTGGTACCTTCATGCATGAGGCCTGTCCGAACGTGTGGAGAGGGGCCTTGAGCATGGCTGCGGCTAGGTTCCGGTGGTCTTCGGATTTAAACAGAAAACAAAATTGGGTACAGAAATTTGTTTTAGAGTCAATTTAAAATGTTCTATAATTATAAAACAAAGGGAAGCTTCCTTACATCCATAACTTAGTGTTGCAGTGCTAAACATGTCATCACAAATAACTACGCACTTCATACACACTTAGTGACATGAAACAAGAGAGATGTTTTCTCTCAGTTCCAGAGGACAACAGTGTAATAAGGTGTTGGCAGGACTTCCTCTGCAAGGTCTACGGAAAGCTTTCTTTTTCCCTTTTCTTATTTTTTCCCTCTCTTTCCTTTGAAGCCCTTTCTTTCTTCTTTAAACTTCCAGTTATCTTTCTAACATTCTTGGCTAGGGATTGTAGAACTCTATTCTCCACCACTGATTTCATGTAGTATCTCTTTAGGTTGGGCTGGAGCGATAGCACAGCGGTTGGGCTTTCGCCTTTCACGCAGCCGACCCGAGTTCGATTCCTCTGCCCCTCTCAGAGAGCCCGGCAAGCTACTGAGAGTACGGAGCCCGCTTGGCAGAGCCTGGCAAGCTACCCATGCGTATTGGATATGCCAAAAACAGTAACAATAAGTCTTTCAATGAGAGACATTACTGGTGCCCACTCGAACAAATCAATGAGCAATGGGATCTCTTTAGGTCACTCTGAATCCAAACCTCCCTCCTCTTTTTTCTAAAAGACTCTTTTTGATGTAGGCAGGTATACAGGAAAGGCTCCTCGTGGCAATAGAATTCTTAGGGAGTAATAAAACTAGTCGTTAAAATAGAAGAGGGTCCATTATGACATTAGTTAAAAATGATCACTCAGGACAAGAACTGAGTGTTGGAAGCAGGTAAAGGGATATACATGATAACCTTCAGCATCTGTTTGCAAGCCATAATACCGAGAGAGAGAGAGGGGTGGGGTACCTGCAGGGGTGGGAAACTGGGAATATTGTTGCTGGGAAACTACACTAGTAGAGGGATGGGTGTTGAAACATTGTATGACTGAAACTCAATCATGAACAGCTTTGTAATGCTCTATCACATGGTGATTCAATAAAATAAAAAATTAAAAAACAAAAACTATACCTAGTCCTAAGGCCATCAGGACCCACCTTGTGAGCACAGGAACTAAGGCCCCACAAGAACTTCACCCGGTGGCAACAGACTCAGAGAAGGAAGAACCTCCTTTCAAGAGAAGCTCCAGCAAGAACAAAAGCAAAGGAAGAAATTTCAAAGAGGACTATCAGCTATTCTCGACCACGACCACCCCTTGGCAACCACCCTAGCAATAAACTCTTAACTTAGATAGAAGCCCTACCTGGGGACAGCTTGGAGAAACTTTAACAGAGCCACTTTGAATAAAGGAAGGATGCGCATATGCTGCCTGAGCCCGTGTGCTGCTTATGCCCATGTGACCGAGCACATGTGTCACTTGAGCAAGTGTCGCACCCACATCTCCCCTCTTGAAATGTATGCTGGGGCTCTCTCTATTTCTGGAGAAGCCTGTGTTCTCTCTTAAATGAGCTGCTCTCTCCTTCCCTTTGCTCTCCCTCCTTCCCCTTCCTAAAACCCTCCAAATAAAATCTGTTTTTACTTCACTGATTGTCTACTCCTGAAATTCTTTTCTGCAAGATACGACAAAAAAATCCTGGAACCCTGGGGTAAGGGTTAGGACTGACTTTCCTTTCCTGAAAAGAGCTATTCCTTGCTCTAGCCAGAGTCTGCTGCCCCCCAGGAAATCAGGCGTTGGGGATTAAATCCTGTGCCAAGAAGACCACGCATGGCTTGCATGGTTTGGTGGTTTACCTGGTGGAGATGGCGGGGCTCTGGACCGCGCTGTGTAGGGGCTCATCCACAGACATTATCAGTCTGCACCTTCCCAGCCGGTCCCACAGTGGCAGAGACAGATAGAGAGAAAGTGATCATCTCTTTCCTCCCCACCTCACTTGGGGGGGGCACTTGTAGGGGCCCGCAAACTTCACTTGTTGAATTTAGGCCCAACTTAAATGCAGGATGGCTTTATCTTGAAACCTTAATTATATCTGAAAATATTCTACTTCCAAAAACTCATGTCCTAAGATTCTGGGTAAATATGCACTTATTTTTCAGGAAAATTTGTTGGGGTCATACACGATGGTACTCTAGGCTCTGTGCTCAAGGGACCATATGTGGTGCTGGGATCAAACTGGGACTAGTCATCTGCGAGGAAGGGCCTTGTCTGCTATATGTCTCTCTAGCTCTAGACATGCATTTCAAGATCATACAATTCAACCCTCTACTACTACCCAAACAACTTCATTGGTTATCTAGTTAGGATGGCATATAGTATATAAACTTCCCTGAAACAAAATTCATGAGTAATTTCCTGAATCTCAGTTAAGACCTCCAGTTCATTCTCTTTGCTGAGAATGTGAGCATTCAATGTGTGAGTTGAATTGGTTGTCACTATTGGTTGTCAACACATTGGTTGTCACTATTTTTTGGCTATGAGTTTTAAAGGATCCGTTTCTCTTTACCCTAGTTTCCCCAATTCCAGGCAGGAAATCAATTAATAAGTGCACCTTCTGAGTGCCAGAATGCATCAACAGCAGACCATGGAGTTTATGGATTTTCAGTTCATAAACACAGAGCAAGCTCAAACAAATGTTTGGGTTTGTCCTTGATAAACCATCAATGATAACTCATTAATCATAGACAAAGACCTAACCCTAAAATTTAAGCCTCCTGTCCTACTCCTGGGACTAGTTAAAACCCTAACAAGGTCTTCCACAGTTCCATGCACCTCTCTTTCTTTTTTATTTGTTTTGTTTTCTTGTGTCTCGGGGGCCACACCCTGCAGAGCTTGGGCTTACTCCCGGCTCAGTGCTCAGGGATCTCTACTGGCAGGCTTGGGGAACCATATGGAGTACCCGGGATTGAAGCTGGGTCAACTGCATGCAAGGAAAGTGCCCTCTCCACAGTAATATCACTCCAGCTTTTAAGCACATCTCTTTCATGATTGTCCTCACACTTGTGCTGTTATAACTCTTTGGGCATTTATCAAAAAGTTGTCAAGGCACCTAATAAAGGATAGGACCAGTCTGTTTTTCAATATATATCCAGCACCCAACATGGAGTATGACACACAATCAGTGTTCAACATCCATGTTGTTGAATGGGCACACACGCATCTACAGCCTTGCCCATCCCTGCTCATTCATCTCTCTCTAAGTGTTATCTGCAGATATAATCAAAGCATATCTGATTATATTCAGGAAAAATTCCTCTTGTAATTGAAGCAATAATATTTTTATTTATTTAGTTAGTTAGTTTGGGGGCCCTACCCAGAGATGCAGGGGCAACTCCTGGCGCTGAGATTAGAAATCAATCCTGACACAACTGGCATGCAATGGATCAAATCTGGATTGGTCTAACCCACTGTATTCAGGGCCATACTCAACTTAATTTGTGTTGTGGGCCATAGTTTAAAAAGGATATCATGGACCAGAGAGATGGCACAAAAGGTAAGTTTCTTGCCTTGCATGCAGCCAACCCTGATTTGATCCCTGGTACTGTGCAGTCCCCCAAGGCAAGTGCCATGCCCCCTGTATTTAGGGGGTAAGGTTGCTTACTTCAGCCCTGAAGCAACCTTATTTTGATTGTGAAAAATGATGTTTGAACAAAACTTTGAGAAATGGGGACAAACACTGCACTTGCATAGTTAACAGAACACCATATTTCTCCTTCTCTTCCCTCCTTTGGAAAGTCAGCAATCTACTACTGCCCAAGTAGGGGCAGACAAAGGAGCCAGAGGCTGGGCAAGGGGCCATAATGAAGAGCAGGGTGTGGTATCAATTGACAACTTGTAGAACCCTTTCTCTGAGTTCCCATGCCAGGTTGTATTTGAAATGGTGGTGTTGTCCCCAAGAGCAGGTTTCTCTCTGGAAGCCGACAGAGCCTGGTGCTTTGCAGCTGCCTGCCAACTCCCGAGGAAGGTATTATTGGCCAAAGCACCAGGAACTCTTGGTGTCTTAAAGTCCAGCAATGCACTGTTTAAATTTATGTTGGCCTTCAACCCCACCACAAAGGCAATCTGCTGAAAATTTTATTTCAAGTAGAAATGAAAAGGAAATGTCTTAAGTGAATCCAGCTGTTTGTTTCAGTTCTCATTTCTTAACTAAGTGAGCCAAGAACACTGATTTTTTTTTAGAACATAAAATAAAAGGCTGCAAATGTGTATGCTACAGTCTATTGATTTTTGGGTGGTGGGAAACGGATTAAGTCAAGTAACAAAAATGTTATTTCTGGCTAAGAGTCCCCATGTTTTCAGGGTTTTTTTTTTTTAAACTGGGAAATAATGAAGCCCTCCAGTGGACTGAAGAAAGACTCAGAGATGATTTTTCTTCTTCTGGTGAGTGAGTCCCTCATTAGAAACTGAAAATAAAGAAGGCCCTAGGGAACCCTCCCTGGTCTCTACTCTCCAGGTTTGTCTCTAGACAGTGAAGAAAACAGAATCAGTGTCTTTTTTAACATAGAGAGATTTCTAAGTCAGTTTTAAAAATGCAGATTTGCAGGTTTCCTGACACAGACTCCTGTGCTGGCAATATTAAATAAGCATGATGCATTTTAAATAAGTATGCCCATATTCTCAGAGTGAAAAGGCTACCCTTGTTAACAGGTCTCACAATGGTTTTCCAACTTAATTTGTCTAGTGGACCACAGTTTTAAAAGGATGTCATGGACCAGAGAGATAGCAAACAGGGTAAGGTGCTTGTCTTGCATGCAGTCGACCTTGATTTGATGCCTGGCACTGTGTGGTCTCTCAAGTAAAACATAGGCTCAACCTCCTGAAATCAAAAAAGGATGTCTTTTTTATATGTCTTTTTTATACACCACAGGCTTGGAGAAAGTATTTTCCCAACATTCATCTGACAAAGGGTAGATGACCAATGTATATACAACACTTGTGAATATTTTTTTTCTCTTTTTGCGTCACACCAGTTATGTACAGGGGTTACTCCTGGCTCATGCACTCAAGAATTACTCCTGGCGGTGCTCAGGGGACCACATGGGATGCTGGGAATAGAACCTGGTCAGCCTCGTGCAAGGCAAACTCCCTACCCACTATGCTATTCGCTCCAGCCCCACTTGTAAATCTTAACAACATAGAAACTAAACAAACCATCCCAAAAAATGAGGTGAAGAGATGAACAAAGAAGATATACAGATAACTTTCAGGTGCATAAAACATATCTCTGCATCACTTATCAGAAAATGCAAATCAAAGCAATAATGAGACGGTATTTCTCACTAAGGAGGTTGTCATACATCAAAAACAAGTGTTGTCATAGACGTGGAGAAAAAGGAACCTCCCTCTCTTGGTGAAAATGTCACCTGGTCCAGTCTCTTTGGAAGACAATTTGAACACTTTCGAAAAAACTAAGCATTGAACCTCCATATGACCCAGCAATTCAGTGGAAAGAATTTGGTGAAAGAGGAAGCTTCAATTTCTCTCTGCCAGCTGCTGCAAGTGGCTTCATTTTAGCTGCCCTTATCCTACATTTTAAACATTCCTGCAAGCTCCTGTGCTCTTTCTGAAACTGGGGACTTTTACAGTTTCCCAAAGCCATAAATTTTGCCCCAGACCATAGGTTAACAGGAGATTAAGAAACAAAAGGACAATACCTGGGCACCTGGTGGAATGTATAAACCTAAAAAACCTTCTTAGGTTTTATATATACATGAGGGGTGCAGGATTGTGCCTTAACAGTTAACAATAAGTCTTGTAGATATGAAACACTAGGTTTAATTGGTTTAATTAGTGGAACAACAACAACTAAAGTAGATATATTGCATAACATGTAGGTGGTAGAGATAGGATACAAACTCATTCTCTGTCATCAAACATGATTTTCCTGTTGCATATACAGAAAAACACCAGTGGAGAATCCGAGTCGACCTCACCTTAGCAGTGTGACCATTCTGTGTGTCATTTTTCTTATCTACAGTATATAGAAAGTTATAATGATGCCTGCTTCTTGGAAAGTCATAAAGATCAAGTGAGTTAACGTATGGCAGCAAAAATCATGATTCAAATGCGGAAGGAATTATTGCTATGACGAGTTCTGCACCCACCACAGAGTGATAAGAGAACTAATTCTCACAGACAGGTAAGGTTGGGTTTGATTTTCCTCCATTGTTTTCAGAAATTATGCTGCCTTATTAAAATCACCACTAATTATATGGATGATTTGCTTCTGAAATCATCTTCTGAAAAGATATCGCTGTTATAATTCTGTGTTTTGTTCTTAATTTTTAAATGAATCACCATGAGGTACAGTTACAGACTTACAAACTTTCGTGCTTACGTTTCATTCATACGATGATCGAGTACCCATCCCTCTATCAGTGCCCATTCTCCACCAACAATGATCCCAGTATCCCTCCCCACCCCCCCACCCCCACCTCACATCTGTGGCAAGCCATTCCCTTTGCTCTTTCTCCTTTTGGGTATTGTGGTTTACAAATATAGGTATTGAGTGGCCATCACGTTCAGTCTATAATCTACTTTCAGCTCGCATCTCCCATCCCGAGTGGGACCGCCAAGCACCCTTTACTTGGTAGTCCCTTCTCTATCTGAGCTGCCCTCCTCCCCACCCTCCACTCCATGCGAGGCCGGCTTCCAAGCCGTGGAGCAATCCTCCTGGTACTCATCTCTATTATTCTTGGGTGTAAGTCTCCCATTATGTTATTTTATATTCCACAAATGAGTGCAATCTTTCTATGTCTGTCCCTCTCTTTCTGACTCATTTCACTTAACATGATACTTTCCATGTTGATCCACTTATCCGAAAATCACAATTCTGTGTTTTAGACTTCAATTTAAGTGTGTGTTCCAAAACAACAACTAAAAGCATATCTTATTCCTTATAGCTACAAGTTGGTGTGTGTGTGGCCTGTTTGCTGCAATTATCCCTAAAAGCCAATGTCACTAAAATATTATTTGACTCTACAAGTACTAGAGAGAGCTTTTTTAAAAGGAGATTTATTTTCCACATGGGCTTATTTGGTGCATTATTATTTCAGAATTTTATATTACCCTCATGTGTGTCATAGCTTGTCTTTTCTTGGAAAATTACAATCCTATTATTAGTCCTTTCCATTTCTAGAAGCAATTTCTATGTTATTTCTTGTAAGAACTCTCAATTAAAGCCAAATATAGGTCACAAGTGTGTAAAAATCATTAATATTAACATATTAATACAGCTAACACTTAGGTCATTTGCATTACCTAAATATTGGATATCTGGTGCTCCCCCTTTCTCCACCTTTTCTTCCATCAATAGGACGCCTCTTTGTCAAGGGAATCTATTTCAGGTAGTTTGGAAAGGGCTGAATCTCCAACAAATCAGATCCTCTTACTAGTGGTTCAGGAACAAGCACTTTACCCAACCTTGAGAATAATGGCCTTCCCAGGGACTTTTCTAATAAATCTTTCTGGGGAAACATCTTCAGAGTGTTCCTAAACCGTACCGGGTGAACTTTGGTCTCCGGATGCCATCTTGCTAAGTTCTTGGGAAACACCCGTCCAAAGAATGAAGCCAAGCAGAGACTTGGTGAAATAAAAATATGAACGTGGAACCTTGAATATATCTGTGTTCTTAGAGCTTGCCTAACTTGTAGTATGTAATTTCCCAGTGATGTACCAATAAATTCCTCTTCTGCTTCAAAGTTTGTTATTGCTGTTATAGGTTGACTTGGATTTGTTGCTTTCAACGAAAGCACCATGAGAGCTAGAGAAATAGGAGAGGGTTTTTAGGCTCTTAGGCTTGCATCTGGCTGGCACAGATTGGATCTGCAGCATTGTATAAGGTCTCCTGAGAACCTCCAGTTGTGATCCCTGAGTGCAAAATCATGAGTAAACCCTGTGCATTCCCAGGTATGACCCATCACTCCTCTCACCTGATAAAAAAAAAAATCAAAATCAAGTTATAAATTAAAGTCTTGTGATTAATTCACAGCCCAACTGAATATTTGATTTGGGAGGTGTGGGTTCATGTCGGGCGATACTCAGGGATTAATCCTGGCTCTGTACTAAGAAATTACTGCTGGCAGTGCATGGGGGGGCCATATAGGACACTGGGGATTGAACCCGGGTAGGCTGCATGCAAGGCAACCACCCTACCTTCTGTTCTATCATTCCAGCCCCGGAACATTTGATTTTTAACTCTATGAAAGTGTTACACAGGTAAGTATAAACATTGACCTTACGTGCATAACTATAGTCAGTAGTGCCATCAATGAGGATCTCAAAGGTTGAAGGGACATATACTTCTTTATTAAAGAGTCATGGGACCCTCCGCTCTGAAACACTGTGATCCTGAGGTCTCCTAACCCATTTTGGCACCAGAGCGGCTTCTTGCACCCATGCATTTTGACTGTGAACTGAGCTAAAATATTAGAAACCCAAAACCGCGTGGCCGATATTGCGGCCGCGCGGACTCAGATTCTTCACTCTCAGCAATGAAGAGAAATTATTAGATGATGCCTATTCAGCAGGCCTGATTGTTGGGGAAAATTTCCAAACAATAATAGTGAGTTCTGTATGGAAATATGGAATGTAATGTACTCAAAGTATATAGAGAATAAAGGGAATATCATTAGCGACTTAGGTGGGGGGTGGGGTGGGAGGGAGGTGTATTGGGGTTCTTGGTGGTGGAACATGTGCACTGGTGAAGGGATGGGGGTTTAATCAGTATATGACTGTGACTTAAACCTGAAAGCTTTGTAATTTTTTTTCACGGTGATTCAATAAAATATTTTTTATAAAAAAAAAGAGTCATGGCTCAGAGAAACTTGTTCCCTAGATTACTTCTTTTTTTTTAGTTCATGAGGATGAGCTTGGTTCCCTCTTGCATTTTGTGCAATATCTTGTATGGGGGGATGAAGGGAGACTCATAATGCAAGATAAGCACATGAGCCAGTGCTCAAGAGGCACTGTGACACATGTGATTTCCCACCAACTGCACCAGTGTTCAATGCAGGAGCTTGAGAATGTGGTACTGCTCAGGTCCTGCAGGGTACCTGGGACAACTTAGTGGTACTTGGAGACCTTCAGGGTTGGACCTAGTGATGCTAGGAGAACCTTTTGATATTAAAGATTAATCTAGAGTCGATCACATGCCTTCCATACTTCTTAATCACTGTACTCTCTTTCTCTTGCTCTTGCTCTCTCTCTCTCTCTCTCTCTCTCTCTCTCTCTCTCTCTCTCTCTCTCTCTCTCTCTCTCTCTCTCTCTCTCTCTCTCTCTCTCTCTCTTGTTCTCTGTGTGTGTGTCAGCCAGTATCTTGCATCACAGACCAGTGTGGCTGATACATCTGATCCTTGCATGTTATTACAAAATCATTTATTGTCTTAGGTGTTTAATCTACCAAATCATACTGGTAAACTAATCTTAGAAAGTCATTAATCTTATGAAATCGCTCTGATTCTTATGTCCTTGCTGTTTTTTCTACTTGCCTCATCCTTTCACATAACTCATAAACTCTTTATACGGAAATTACACTTTAAGCTTCCTTTGCATCCTCAGCATTTGGTTGGCCATATTTAAAGGTTTTTAAATAAAATTACCTTTTAAATTTAAAAGCACTTTAATGGCAGGTGAGGATTTTACTCAGAGGAAATAGAATCAAGGAACTCAGAAACCTAAAGCTAATAGTAAAATCCCCCATATTAGTGTTAATCATTGAAACAAAGACGCATCAACTAACATAAAAGCAACCAAACCATTAATATGTGTGTCTTAAGCTTATTCAGTGATGCATATCAATTATTTCTTGACAAATTAGAAAAAAATTATTGAGAAACAGAAAAATATCCTAAATTGCTCAGGAGGAAAGAATTGTTGATTTCTAGCTATGGATCAGTGTCAGTTTACTTGTTATTAATATTTTAATATTTTAAATTAAGATATCTAATAAATATATGCATATAAAACACAAACCACAGAAAAATATAGTAATTTATTTTACAATATAGCAATATAAATCTTCTATGAAAGCACTAGTTTTTCTTGACTATAGAAGCAATAAACTTAAAAGTTTGGAATTTTTAAAAATATATTTTGCAACAGGCTGGAGCAATAGCACTGCGGGTAGGGTGTTTGCCTTGCACGCAGCCAACCTGGGTTCGATTCCTCCACCTTTCTCGGAGAGCCTGGCAAGCTACCAAAAGTATCCCGCCCATACGGCCGAGCCTGGCAAGCTACCTGTGGCATATTCGATATGCCAAAAAACAGTAACAACAAGTCTCACAATGGAGACATTACTGGTGCCCTTTCAAGCAAATCAATGACCAGTGGGATGACAGTGATACAGTGACAGTGATACTTTGCAACAACTGCACTGTCTGTCTGTACTGTCTTCCTGCTGTTCATCGATTTGCTTGAGCAGGCACCAGTAACATCTCCAGTGTGAGACTTGCTCCTGTTTTTGGCATATGGAATACGACACGGGTAGCTTGTCAGGCTCTGCTGTACAGGCAGGATACTCTCAGTAGCTTGCCAGGCTCTCTGAGAGGGATGGAAGAATCGAACCTGGGTCAGTCGCATGTAAGGCAAATGCCTGCTGTGATATTGTAACAACTACATGTGGCAAAATTTTTAAGTGTTAAATTTGATTTATTCCTTTTTAGTTTTTTAAGAGGGAGGGAGTGACTATATTTTAGTTCTTAAATAGGAAATAAATGATATATCCTACAATTTTTAATTTAATATGAACATTTTTATATAATAAGCCTTTGAAATCATGATTTTTGATAGTTACAAAATGTTTTGGACAAACTATAATTTATCTGTTTTCCATACTTATTGAGAGAAATTTAAGCCATTTAAAATTTTTCTTATTTTAAAAATCCAGGACGAGAATGATAATACAGCAGGTAGGGCATTTGCCTTGCACCTCACCGACCTGAGTTCCAACTTTGGCATCCCATATGGCCTTCCCACCAACACCAGGATAATTCCCAAGTGCAGAGCCAGGAGTAACCCCTGAGCATCACTGGGTGTGACCCAAAAATTTTTTTAAAAATTATATCCAATGGGGGGGAGGGGCGGGTAAAGATTCGTGTATGTCTCTTCTCTTGTTTTCTTAGCTAGCTAATTAATTTATTCTTTTTTGTTTTGGGGGCCACACCTGTCAGTGCCCAGGATCTGACCTATAAATGACATAAAATCATCACAGAATAACTATAATATGCACCATGGTTTCCACACACAGGTCTCTCCACATGCCTGTAGAAATGATTGACTCCTCAGAAACCAAGTGGACAGAGCATTTATTTTTTTTTATCATTACTTTTTGCTACCAAGAGGCACTGTCATCTCCTGGCCTCACCATCACACTAAGTCAACAAGTAGAAAATTACCTTGATGGCAGCAAAAGCTGAACATCTGAATTTCTAAAAAATAATTGTGGATTGAAGCAATCATACAGTGAGTAGGGCATTTGCCATGCACACAGCCAGCCTGGGTTCCATCCCCAGCACTCCATAGGGTCCCTGAGCACCACCAGGAGTAACTCCTGAGTATCACCTGAGTGCAGAGACAGGAGTAATCTCTGAGTATCACCAGATGTGACAACCCCCCCCCCAAAAAAAATATTATAGCACATGAACTGTTTATACTGTTTACTGAACTAAATTATTTGCTTCATTTTTCTAATTTTGAACAATTCACTATACCCCAAGGTAGTTGTTTAGTGTGAATGATTTTCAAGTAGTGAATTTCACTTGAACATCTGAAAAGGCATGACTGAGCCAGGGAGATAGCTCAGGAGTAGGGGCTCATGCCTTGCATGTTCAAGGACCTGAGTTTGATCCCACAAATTTGGCCCCTAAGTACCACCAAGTATAGCCCTGAACAACCCAAAGCAAAACTGAGTGGCCTGGGTAATCCTCAGTCTCTCTGGACCCAAACACAGCTGCAACTTAGCAATGAACTGCATAGTCCATTTGACGGGGTATTGCCAGGACCTGGGTCTTCCCAGCATGGCTTGGTAGGCCCTTTCTCAGATTCTTTTTTTTCATTTTGTTTTTACTACTTATTTTAATTTATTTTGAAATCACTATGATTCTTTGTTTGGGGGCCATACCTGGCTGTACTTATGGTTTACTCTTGGCTCTGTGCTCAGGCAATACTCCTGGATGTATGTAGTACTGGTACACTTGGGGTGGCTGTGTGCAAAGCAAGTGCCTACCCACTATCACTGTGTCTCGTGAAGTACTATGATTTTTTTAGTACAGTTAATGATAGGGTTTCACGCAGACAGTGCTCCAACACCACACCTCCACTGGAGTATCTGCTTCCCTCCATCACTGTATTAGGATTATTTTTATTTTAAAGAGCATATAATGTTAATAAACATAAAATTACCTCGTTTGTATGTGATGTTTGTGTGTATAGTGGCTGTGCTATTGTGCTAGTTGTTCAGTTAAATGTCAGTCTACATGTTGCTGCAAATATATCTTTCAGATGTGATACAGATTTCAGCGAGTTGACTTTGAGGGAAAAACATTATGCCCCATCACCTGGGTGGGTGGTCTCAACCAATCAATTTAAAGTCTTAAGAACAAACCCTGACATTCTGGGAAGGGTTTGTTCTTGAAACTATAATATAGGAACCAGCTAGGCCTCGAGCCTGCAGCTTTTTTTTTTTTTTTGGCTTCTTGGGTCACGCCTGGCAATGCTCAGAGACTACTTCTGGATCTGTACTCAGAAATTACTCCTGGTGGTGTTCGGAGGACCATATGGGGTGCCAGGAATTGAACCAGAGTTGGCCATGTGTAAGGCAACTTCCCTACCTACTCTACTATTGTTCCAGTGCCAGCCTGCAGATTTTGAACTCAAAATTGCAACTTCAGCTCTGAATCTCAAACCTGCCAACTTGTCCTTCCTCTTTCACATGTGCCAGCCTCCACATTCACATGAGCTATTTCTTAAAATAATATCTCTGCCTCTTTTTCTGTCTCTATCTGTCTGTTTTTCTCTCCATAGATTCTATTTCTGTGCTACGCTTCCTAGATACGCTGTACCTCCCAAATTCAATAGGAAATAATTTTTAAATGCACACTGTAAATTGCTTGCTTTAAAAGAGCAAGGCTGGGGGGGGGGGAAAGTCCTTTAAAAATGTACTAATTTAAAAGATTTCCTGCTGACACATTAGAAGACTGTGTGCCAATGGAAGAGTGTTGGGATAAAGTATAGAGAAGGCAAAACTTTGCTTGAGGATTGGGAGTTAAAGTAAATTTTGTTATATTGCAAACCACAACACCCAAAAGGAGAGAGAGAACAAAAGGGAATACCCTGCCACAGAGGTGGGGTGGGGTGGGGGGATGGGATTGGGGGGTGGGAGGGATACTGGGTTCATTGGTGGTAGAGAATGGACACTGGTGGAGGGATGGGTTCTCGAACATTGTATGAGGGAAACACAAGCACGAAAATGTGTAAATTTGTAACTGTACCCTCACTGTGATTCACTAAACAATAAATACATTTATTTTTTAAGTGAATTTTGTTGATAAGAGGTCTCTCCTAGGCCCTGGGGCCTCCAAACAATCTGAACATCTACATCCACCAAATAACAGTTGTTCCTGCTGAATGCTTGTTCTAGGTCAAGCATAGTCGCTTGGTCTTCGCATCTAAAACTCCCCATCAGGACAATCACCATAATGTAGGTAATAGTTTCATTTTGTTCATGCAGATAAGTAAAACAAGTCATAAGAAATACATTACAAACCTAGCTATAGACCCAGGAGTTCCATCTAGAATGTCTGATATTAGCCAAGATGCTTAAACTGCCTTCTTGGAAAGAGAGATGTGATGTCTACTGAAGAATCAATTGAAAGGAAAACAAATATTTTTAGTTTCAAAGAAAGTTGAAAATCGAGGGAACATAGAGTTTGCAAAGGATTAAAGAACATTCCTTGCGGGGTCACCAAGTGATAGGATGGCAGGTAGGGTCTTGCCAGCTGGATCACCATATCTGATTCTCCGTGTGATCCCTAAATGCAGAAACAGGAGTAAGTCTTAAGCATTGCAGGGTGTGCCCCTACCAAAAAAACATGCCTTTCATGCAGTCAAATCTGGTTCAATCTCAAGGACCATGTGCCCCCTAAGTCTCCCCCCGTAAGAATTGCTGGATGCAGCCCAACAGCCTCCTGAGTATTGCCAGACTGGCCCAAGTAATTCCCTGCATTGGGGGATCTGAGCATCTATAAACCTCACAGAACCCTGAACACTGAATCTTACTGAATCAGCTATAAATCCCTGGAGTAGGCCCCCGGGCTCCTGAGCACTTTTCAAAAATTTAGAAAATACATTTTACAATGTTGTGAACACCACTATAAATACCTAAACTATAATATGTGGACTAGAACTTAACACTACCTTAACTATGATAAAAATTTTTGATTTCTTAAATTAGAAATTATAATGGAATTTCTGCATTTTGGTGTCAAAATTCAGTGTAGTCTGAACAATTTATATTTCCGGGCACTGGTACTCCTGACTTTCTTACTAGAATCCATAGATCTGTGTCTTCTTGCCAAAGTTGGGTACTTTCAGCCATTATTCATATCTTTCAAGCCCACTTTGATTCTCTTCTAAACCTCCAATAAAGCAAGTCTTTAATATTTTATTATAGTTCCAACAGTTCACGTCAGACTATTTTAAGTTTCATTACTTTTTACATTTTCATTTCTGTTCTCATTTATATGTTTTCTCTGTTGCTCAGAGACAGGAATTCTATTCTATTTTCTAGTTTACTTATTCTTTTCTCCATTCCCTCCATCCTGCTGGTGAACCCTTCCAAAGAATTATTTTAGTCATTGTGTTTCCAGTGTTATATTTTCCATTCAGTTCTTTATGAGGCCTTCTGTACAGCCTTACTGAAACTTTTGCTTTATTGCTGAGAGCTTAGTTTCCATTTCTTCCTGCGTGTTTATAACAGCTCACTGAAGTATTTTATGATGGCTACATTGCATTTTCACCCATTGTAATTGAGGAACCATGATTTGCAATATTATTGATAAGAGTTTAATGCGTGCAACTATTCCAACACCACCCTCACCGCCAGACTGGCTGCTTCCCTCCACCATTGACCTCACCATCCCTCCCACCCACACCCCACAATCCGATATTTTATTAGTAATCCTAACATTTCTTAAATCTCGATGTTGGCTTGTGCCCCGGCCTTCTGCACCTCAGAATCTAAGAGAGCAATTAAGGTTTAATGAGGTCCTATGGGTGAGCCCAATCCAGATAACAGTAGCTAGAGATAGAACGCTCAAATAGCCTGATAGGATGGGTCACATACTCCAATACGATGGTGTCCTTGTAAGATAGATAGCTTGGAGGCATGTGCACAGAGCAAGGTCCGAGTGGGAACAAGACAGAGAAGGTGAATGAAAAGGTCAATACGAAGGGCCTTGAGAGAAGAGGTTTCTGCTTTCTCTTTCCTTTGTTATTGAGTCTTCAGTGATCAAGAGTCCCACCTTGATTGTAGTACACTGGCAGTCACACATTTGGTTGTGGTTCCAGGGACCTCAGGTAGCAGAGAGCCTTTGGGTCCCACTCTGGCGTGGGCATGCGACAGTGCTGAGGACCAACATCTGTGAGGCAGACCCTCCAGCATTTAATCTCCTGGAGCACTAAAGCATCTGAGTTAAGTACTCTTAAAGTCTTAAAATAGCTGGAGGAAAAAATTAAAACATTTCAAGTAAATTTCCCTCAAAGATGGATTCACTTTTAAAGGTAAACATAAAAAAGAAAAGAAATAACCTTACATTCATTTCAAATATATCTATGTACACACATATGTATTATATTATATGTAAAATACATAGCATACATATATGTGTGTATATATGTATACATATATATAAATATATATTGTTTGGGGGGTCACACCTGACAATGCACAGGGGTTACTCCTGACTCTGCACTCAGGAATTACTCCTGGCAGTTCTTGGGGCCATATGGGATGGTGGGAATTAAATCTGGGTTGGTCACACCCTACCCACTGTGCTATCACTCCAGACCCTATATATGCTATATATATATATATATATATATATATATATGTTATATATATATAATGGGTTTAAAAATATCATTCCACAGACAAGTGTTCCTGTGATGGCACAGACCCCAAATCTTCAGGAGACACTATTGACAAGACAGATACTTTCTGCTTTGTGTTAGATTTGGGAACCCTAAAAACGTATGTTCTGATTTGCATCAAAACAGCAGGATAGGGGCCGGAGCGATAGCACAGCGGGTAGGGCGTTTGCCTTGCACGCGGCCAACCCGGGTTCGATCCCCGGCATCCCATATGGTCCCCCAAGCATCGCCAGGAGTAATTCCTGAGTGCAAAGCCAGGAGTAACCCCTGAGCATCGCTGGGTGTGACCCAAAAAGCAAAAAAAAAAAACAGCAGGATAAATTCAGGGAGAGTTGAAGCATCTTCATTAGAGGTGGTTAGGGAAGGTCTCTCAGAGTAGCGGCTCCCAGCTGAGGCCTGAAGCAGGTGACATCTTTCAGATAGGAGGAAAAGCCGTACAAGGGAGAAAACAAGCATGACAGTGAAAGCAGGAGTGGAGGAAGGAGATGTTCCAGAGGCAAGCAGATAAAACCACTCTGACTTCAAAGAACACCAAGGACTTTGAATTTCAAACTCCATGTAATGGGCAGCTATTCAAAGAGGAAAGAGACGGTGAAGTTTGAACTGTCTGGAAGCACTTGGATTCAGTAGGAAAGTTGGAAGTATGAATCAAGAGCTCAAAGGAGACGCTGGCTTGGGGTCTAGATGTCTAGTTGTTTTTACTGAGGTTTGCCAAGAAAAAGTGCTTGAGAAAAAGATTAGACAACAAAGATTTTGGAAAGCACTGAAAAAATTAGCTGGGAAAGAGTAAAGAGCTTCTAGAAAAGAAAGGCTGTCACTTAAAAAAGATATGACGTGGGGGCTGGAGCAATAGCTCAGTGGGTAGGGCATTTGCCTTGCACTCGGCCGACCCAGGTTCAATTCGCAGCATCCTATATGGTCCCCTGAGCACTGCCAGGGGCGATTCCTGAGTGCAGAGCCAGGAGTGACCACTGTGCATCGCCTGGTGTGACCCAAAAAGAAAAAAAAAAAGACACGACGAAGCTAGGGAATACTGAGTATAAAGAATTGTGCCCAAAATTGTACCAAAAAAAAACATGAACTTAATTATCCAGATCATCTAAAGGATGTTTAAGAATAACTTCCAAAAATTCATTGATCAAGAATTGCCTCTGGGCCAGCAGCATATATATGCAAAAGAAACTCCTTTGTATTAAATTGCTGAACTGAATTTATATGTTGGTTAAGGTTCACCCAAATGTTCAAAGTATGTAGAAGGGTCACTGAAAATGTATTCAATTTCCTTTTAAAATAATGTAAATCAAACCATTTGCATTCAAATTCTTGCTTCATCATTTACCAGCTATGTGACTTAGGGCAAGTCACATGTAACAGAACTGTCTGAGTTTCTGCAGCTCTCAGATGGGATTGTATTAATTGGGCTTCTTCAATGAAACAGAACAAGAGAGAAAATGAGATAGTAAAAGAGAGAGGAGAGGGGTGAGAGAGGAAGAGACTCATATGTTATAATGTCAAGACAGCCAGTGAGATCTATAGTTTGTCATCTCCAAATTCTATTTTTTAAAAAATTGATAAGTAAATAGCAGGAAAAGGAACAAGAAACTTGAACTCGGAGGATTGATTGATTTCTGATTGACAAAGTCAATTCTCCATTACTGAGAGTGAGGTCAAGGTTTTCAGCTCCTTACTATTTATTATCTCGAAAGCCACTAAACTCTCAGCCACCACTTGATGCATGGAGGTGACAGACTAGGAGACCACAGGAATCTAGCCCAATCAGCTGGTCTCTTTTGGGCAGCAAGCCAGGCTCAGTCCTAGGGTTGAACATTAACAACAAAATGTTACTTCCCAGGGAGCAAATGTGAGAGGAAAGCCTTCTGAAGATACAACAAAGAATGTTTGGGAGTAATGGGAAACTGGATGGGAAGGAAATAACCTAGTGACAAAAAGAGCAGGAACACAAAAATTCAATTAGTTTGAACTCATATTTATAAGCAACATCATCATCATCATCATCATCATCATCATCATCATCATCATTATCATCATCATCATAGCATTGTAGCACTGTAGCACTGTAGCACTATCGTCCCATTGTTCATTAATTTGCTCTGAGTGGGCACCAGTAACATCTCCATTGTGAGACTTGTTGTTACTGTTTTTGGCATATCGGATACAGCACGGGTAGCTTGCCAGGCTCTAACGTGTGGGCGGGATACTCTCAGTAGCTTGCCAGGCTCTGAGAGGGACAGAGGAATCGAATCTGGGTCAGCCGCATGCAAGGCAAACACTCTACCCTCTGTGTTATCACTCCAGTCCTTTAATAATAATAATCACTGTATCACTGTCATCCTGTTGTTCATCGATTTACTCGAGCGGGCACCAGTAACATCTCCATTCATCCCGGCCCTGAAGTTTTAGCAGCCTCTCTTTACTTGTCTTTCCCAACAATTGGAGGCTCTTTTAGGGTCAGGGGAATGAGATCTGTTATTGCTACTGTATTTGGCACATCAAATACTCTACGGGGAGCTTGCCAGGCTCTTCCATGTGCTCCGTGTATTCCGTGTCTATACATTAAGTTCTCTAAAATAAGTTGAATCAATATTTCTATGTCTATATTAGGTTAAAGCATGTTAACCACTTTAAAATAATGTTTACTTATTTTGTCTTCCTGATCCACCCTTTACTGAGAAAAATATTAACTCTTCCACCATGATCAAGGATTTGGAAAGCTTTCATAATTTTGTTAATTTTTGCTTCAGGAAGATTCAGGCAGTTGTGTACTAAATTCAAGTTCAAAACTATTATCTTCTTAGTTAATTGTTATTTTTTTATTATTAAGCTCATATCCCACTTTTCAAAAAAATAAGGGTTTTTTGCTTACTGTCAATAATTTCTTTCTCACACTGTATCTTGATATTCTATGATACTTTGACTCCAGTGTTATTTTTCTGCAGCTCAGCTACATTTACCCACCATTTCATACCCCTAAGTTTGGTTTTGTACCATTTCCTTCCAACCTCAGTGTTCTCTTCTGAGTATATCCTTCTTATAGAGGCTATCGAGCTGTTCTTTGATAGAAATGTTTCACCACTAATTAAAACATTCAAAGGTGATGAAATGGGATAATAATAATAATAATAGTAGTAGTAGTAATAGCTATTTGAGACTGAAATGTTTATTTAAATGGTGTATAAATTCACAAAATCCTAGGGTAAACCATATAATGGAGGCAGGACCTCTTGTCCAATCACAGTAAAGTCTGTTCTGGGAAAGATGTCAGTCTATAAGCAAGAGCAGTGTGGAGGTGGAGTGGGTAAAGGATTGTAGCATGGCTATGCAGCCCACTGCATGTGTCTATGCCTTTGCTGCAAGGGACTCTCTGAAAATGACTGTTGGGCACTGTTACCTTTTATAATGTCTTCTGAAATCTGGAAAGTAATATGGAGTATTCTTCTATCAGGAGTATCTGGGTTTGGGAGTATAGTTGCGTGACCTTGATAAACATTCTGACATTCAACTCTTTTTCAATACAGAGGTAAGTGTTGTTATCAATCTTCTGTCCAAATAAAAATCAGTATTATTTCTTTTGAGTATATATGACTACTCCTTTTAAGAAGTCAGTGATTAGGAAAAACTCATTATTTGCTGAGTTTTGATGATATTTTTATGTGACCCAATTCTCGCTCAGCCCTTGTTCTGTATGAAAATTCTCATTATTAAAGTGAATCTGATTAGTGTTCTAATTACAGACTTCAGAAATTTCTCATTTTTTCTGTTTTCCCCCCTCCAGCTCTCAGTGTTGGTAATCTCAGAGCTGAGGGTCAGGGTTTGAAAGATACTCGGAGCCTCCCACTGGTTTTATTTACAACCTCATACCGTTCCCACATAGCTACAGATGGGTCTTTAGGCCTTAGACTTAGCACAGATTTCTCTGTGTAACGCATGAAGAGTGACCCAGATTTTTTAAATGCCTATGAAAGTCTCTGAAATAGCAGCTGCTTCAAAGGAAGAGTTTGTTTTGGAGAGCACAAACAAACAATTTCATCTGGGAATGACTCTGATTTTATAATTTGTTATTAAAGAGGATTCTTTGCATTGGCAAAAAGAAATCATTCTTCCAAAGTGGATTCTTTCAATCAGAGTCCATATATCACATGCCTAAGAAGAGAAAAATTGCCTTACTATCCCTCTAAGTAGATCAGTCCAGACGCTTTTAGATACTACCTAAGATGCTAAACAGGGTATGAGTTAAGATAAGAGCTCTGTAGCCAAATGAAACACTGAGCCCTTGGTCAAGCTAGTTTTTAAGTACTATCTTAGAGCACACTTCTATTTTTATATTTCTTCTGGGAATATTGTATAAAAATACTCATCTTAATGGAAATTTTTTTAGTCTCCTTTTGGGGGCACTCTGACTGATGACAGTGTAATATACCATCAAGACAGATCAAATTTGCAGACACTGACGATTTAATCTTTATCTACACAAGTGTGCTGGGAATGTTACCTTGAATTCATTATGTTTCAAATTAAAATTTAAATCCACACATTTCTCCAGCCTGCTGTGCAAAGCAATTTACTCCATAATACTCATGTGTTAAATATTTGCACAGGGCTTCTGGTAATCATGAAAGGCCGAGATGTTGTTGCTTTCTGCTACAATTTTAACAAAAAAATTGAGATTTAAAGAGACCAAATAGAGAAAAGTAATTATGCTTACTAGGAACTGAAGCCCACTGCTCATCTACATACGGTATTAAAATCTAAATCTGAATCACTAATATAAGCACCCTGAAATTTTACTCAGCATTTTACATAAATTGTAATGGTTTCATTCAGATAAAAATAGTCCACAAAGAGACATGCTTCTAATGCACATTTTTCTCTCCACCCTCACCACTCATCTACTAAATAATTCTAAGAACAGATTAACTTTCCTCCTAATAAATGTGACCAGTAATTTTGCATAATAAGCACAGCAATAACAGATGTAGTTATGCAGATTTCTTTAACTACAAATTTAGATTGAGTTTAAACAATCACTTTGGGCTCAGAAGTCATGTCACGTTTTTCTCAGGATTAGTCTTCCTTCATCAATACTCTCTATACAGGTGTCTGAAGTAACCAAATGATATGGCTTCTTCCAAGGGAAGAATACTGTTATATTTTCTTGTCATATTTTACAAAGTACAGACCTCAAGTCAGTCTGCTTTAGTTCACTTGCCCCAGAGAGTTTTTCTAGGTTTGGGAGAAGAGGAAGGTCTTTCTATTTCCCCTTAGAGCCTCTTTCATAAGACACTGCCCTTCTACAAACTCTAGCTTTTAGCTCTCAGGCTCTCCAGGTAATTGTCAGAGTAGCATAACAACCTGTTCCTGATGCATCAAGACCCACAGTGAAATTTATAGCTGAAATTTATAGTGAAATTTGTAACATGAGCAAGGCTTTTTGTAGAAGTCAGAGTTATTCTAAAATCTATTTTTTAAGCTTTTGCTTATAAATTGGAACACTTCCTGAATTTTCTAATATTTGGCTATGAATTCCTGAACTAGCGTGTCTAGGGTTTATTTTCCAATTGACTCATGTTGATGAATAATTCAGTATTTTAAGGACCATGAAAAGAGGATAGAGAACACTTGATCGTGCCTGGTCTACGGAGGCGACCAATGGTCATGCCATTTTTCAGAATGCCAGAGGACATCAGAGACACTGCAAGCAGGGAACAACTAGTCATGTGAGAATGATTGACTGCAATGTAGACCCTGCAATTTCTATTTTTTTTAATTTTTATTTTAAAATTTTTTCTCTTTTGTCAAGAAATCAAGGACTTAGGCACAACTCCTGAAAGAGACAGACCTATTCCCAGGACTGAGAGGCTGGATCAGTAAAATAATTGGACAAAACAATGGGGAGGGATTTTTTTTTAATTTTAATTTTTTTATTGAGTCACCATGTGGAAAGTTACAAAGTTTTCAGGTTTAAATCTCAGTTATACAATGCTCGCATACCCATCCCTTCACCAGTGCACATATTCCACCACCAAGAATCCCAGTATAGCTCCACCCCGCACTTCCACACCCCTAACCCCCCCACGCCCCTAGCCCCCCTACCATCAGCCCCCCCCGCCTGTGTAACTAATAAATTTCACTTTACTTTCACTTTGATTGCATTCAATATTTCAACAAAACTCACTATTATTGTTTGGAGAGTCTCTCCCCTAAAGTCAGACCTGCTGAAAAGGAAGCATTAGATAATTTGTTTTCCATTGCTGAGGATGAAGAGCTATGAGGTCGAGTGACCACACGTAGCGGCCTCTTGGTTTTAGGTTTCTGTATTTTAGTATTTTAGTAACTAAGTCCAGAGAGATATCTGCCAGAAGTTGCATCATTGCCAACTTGTACTTCTCAGTTACATTATATTCCACATATGAATGCAATCTTTCTATGTCTGTCTCTTTCTTTCTGACTCATTTCACTCAACATGATACTTTCCATGTTGATCCAGTTATATGCAAATTTCATGACTTCATGTTTTCTGACGGCTACATAGTATTCCATTGTGTAGATGTACCAGAGTTTCTTTAACCAGTCATCTGTTTTGGGGCACTCTGGTTTTTTCCAGATTCTGGCTATTGTAAACAGTGCTGCAATGAACATAGAAATACATATGCCATCTCTACTATACCTTTTTGCCTCTCCGGGATATATTCCCAGGAGTGGTATTGCTGGGTCAAATGGAGGCTCAATTTCTAATTTTTTGAGAATCGTCCATATTGTTTTCCAAAAGGGCTGAACCAGTCGGCATTCCCACCAGCAGTGAAGAAGAGTCCCTTTCTCCCCGCATCCACGCCAACACCGGTTGTTTTTGGTTTTGGGGATGTGGGCCAGTCTCTGTGGTGTGAGATGATATCTTATGGTTGTTTTGATCTGCATTTCCCTGATGATTAGTGATGTGGAACATTTTCTCATGTGCCTCTGAGCCATTCGGATTTCTTCTTTAGGAAAGTTTCTGTTCATTTTATCACCCCATTTTTTGATCGGGTTGGCATTTTTCTTCTTGTGGAGTTCAACCAGTGCATTGTATATCCTTGTTATCAACCCTTTATCGGATGGGTACTGTGTAAATATCCTTTCCCATTCTGTAGATTGTTTTTGTACTTAGGTCACTGTTTCTCTTGAGGTGCAGAAGCTTCTTAGTTTGAGATAGTCTCATTTATTTATCTCTGTTTTCACTTGCTTGGCCAGTGGCGTGTCAGCTTTGAAGATACCTTTGGCTTCAATGTCGTGGAGGGTTTTGCCGACCTTGTCTTCAATGTACCTTAGGGATTCTGGTCTGATGTTGAGGTCCTTAATCCATTTTGATCTGACTTTTGTACATGGTGATAGGTGGAGGTCTAAGCCCATTTTTTTGCATGTAGCTGTCCAGTTTTGCCAGCACAATTTGTTAAACATGCTTTCCTTGCTCCACTTCGCCTTTTTTGCTCCCTTATCAAAGATTAGGTGGTCATATATTTGGGGGGATGTGTCAGAGTATTCAACCCTGTTCCATTGGTCTGCCGCTCTGCCTTTGTTCTAGTACCAAGCTGTTTTAATGACTACTGCTTTGTAATAGAGTTGGAAGTTGGGGAGGTTGATTCCGGGAGGGATTTTTTTAAGAAATTCCAAAAGCAGGACTAGAAAGCAGCAAAATTGTTATCCCCAAATAGGTCTTGGGTAAGGATTACTTTTACATAAAGTCTCCTAAAGACAGAATGGAATTTATTTTTGCAAGGATGTTTCTCCTCCAGGTCTGTTTCCTCTGTACCACCCTTCCACCTGTGATGATTCTGTCCTACAGGAATTGGCTGGATCTGAGTTCTCTGTTTCTTTTAAACTGACTAAAAGAACCTGGGATCAGAGAGTAGCACAGCGGGTAGGATATTTGCCTTGTACTCGACTGACCCAGGTTCAATCCCTAGCACCTTATATGGTCCCCTGAGCCCTGACAGGAGTTATACCTAAGGGTGGAGGCAGGAATAAGCGCTGAGCATTGCCTGGTGCATCCTCCTCACCTCAAAAAAAAAAAATCCAAAATGTAAATATAGAGAACAGTTTCTCCTTATGTTAGAAAAGCCCATTGCGCAATCTCTCTCACATTACGCAGATGCTTTGTTTGTGGAGATGGAGTTAGAACCATCTCCAAAAATCACATCGTTCTCTGAGTATCACCAGGAGCTAGTCTACAGTACTGCCCCAGACCACTACCAGGTGTGGCCCAAAACCAAATGAATCAAAAAAGACCTGACTGTATGTTGAAATGATTTGTTGCTAAATTAGGGTAAAGAGAATGTAATTTTAGGGTTAATCACACTGTATTTTTTTAAGGTATGTTCTGAATAATATCACTCAGTCCACAACTGTTTCCCTTCACTTTTGAAATTTCAGAAAATTTTCAGGAAAAACACATGGCTCATATAGGTCCACTGGACAACTAGAATCAAAGCCTAAAACTGGAGTGACAGTACAGGTGTTAATGTATATTCCTTGCAGGTAGCTGACCCAGGTTTGATCTCTGGTGCTGTGTAGGGTCCCTGAGAACCCTCAGGAGTGATGCCTAAGCACAGAGCCAGAGTAAGCCCTGATACAGCCAGGTATGGCCCACCCCCTCTCTCCCTCCCTTGAAAAAAAGAAGTCTAGGGACCCCTGCTTAGGAGAAGACACCCCTCATCTTCATACCATGGGAGGCTCCCTGCTCTTTCCCTTTTCTTTCCTTATTCTTTTCACATCTCTTTTATAAAATTCCATTTTTTTCTGAATTAAAAAAAAGAAATCAAGAAGCCTAGAGTTTTCATAAAGATAAGGTTTTCAAAAGACATTTATTGTTAGTTTAGTTGACAATAGTAAATTCAGTCAATAAATGTCTTTCAAGAGACATTTGCTATTCTTTTACAGCTTTTTGTATAGTTGTAAACTCCAAGCAATGAAATGCCTCCTTCCTTGCCTTTCCCAAATATCTCAACCTTCCTGAGCCCCATTAGAGACCAAGAGGCTGTGAATCCAGAGCCAAAGTCTTGCAAAAAAGGAAAAACAAACAAAACAAAACAAAAGAAACCCTCCCCAAGGGGATTTAATTGTTCATTCTGGTTCTCACTGGTCTGAACCCACCCTTTCTTCTCTGTTCTTTGCCTTCTTGTGATCATGTACACAAGATAATTGCATTCAGGATGAGTGCTCTATCTTCCAAACTGCCAGCTGGTTGCCAATAAACCAACCATCTTCCCTCCCCTCCCTTTCACACCCCTCCACTCTCCTTCCTTCTCCTCTTTTTTTGCTTTCCCTTCTTTTTCCTCCCCTCATTTCTTCCCCTCCCTTCTTCCTTTCCCCTCTCCTTCCCTCCCTCTTCTTTCTTTCTTTTCTTTTACCTCCACCCTTTTCTCGCCCCCCCCCACTCTTTCATATGGTTTTGGTGCTCACCTGGCATGATTTAGGGCTTACTCTGGTACTGGACTCAAGCATCACTCCGAATGAAGTGCTCAGGGAATGACATGTGGTGCTGGGGGCACAGGGCACAATTCTAGGTCAGGTGGCTTGTCAAGTGTATCCTATCTCTCTGGCTGCCAAAGCTCTTTCTTGATCTGTTTTTGTTTTGTCTTTCCATTATCCAGCAGTAGCAGATAAAAGTTGCCTGACTTACGAATAGAGCAGCTATGTTTTATATTTCTCCTTCCTAGGGCTGGTTCTCCTTCCCAGCTCTCAGCTTTTTATCACCCTCTGCTTGACCTCTGGCTTGCATTTCACCAGCTCACACTGTAGCCCTTAGGTAAGGATACTTGGCAACAATTTTATCCCAGCTTGATATCCGCCTCTTCACTGCTTCCCTTCCCTTCTCTCTAAGTCCTCAGCACTCTGACCATCAGGGCTTTTCTCTGCTAACCATCTTCATGCCACAAACTTGCTATTGAGGAAACACAACAAGAAACCAACAAATACATTACAGAGGAAATGTGGTTACAAAGGAAAGAGTAGGAAAGGAGGAATTATTTAAAAGTCCCTGATAACCCTTAAGTTATTTTTAATAGGCAATGATAACCACTACCGAAGATATCCTGGCTATTTGGAAGACAACCTAGAAGGTAAAACCATAAATATGGTAGCTTGTGTAACTGTTTTTATTTTAAGGCCGTTATTCAATAAATCTCTGATTTTGTATGTGCCTGCCAATAACTAATCCCGTGTGTTGCATCATATACTGTGATGTTGTTGTAAAGCCTCCACACCCTTGCCTTGGTATCCCTAGAAACACAGATTTCCTGGCAAGAAACCAGCATTCTGGATGTTGAGAAGTAAACATAGGCTTTATCCCACATTTGATGGCACCTCTCCATCTTCATATTTCCATTGCTCTCTACAGTTCCTTTTGTTGTATTCAGGATAGCAGTGGACAGAGACTGTTTGTAATAATCAACACTCATATGCAGTCCAATTTCAAAATGCTCTCATTAAAAATCAGCATGAGACAGCAGATTTGAATTTTCACTCTATATAGGGTTTTCTAAGTTTGGAAATATTCAACATGCTACCTGTGAAATGGGGTTAGTGTTAATAGCCTTCAACTCCTGTTAAACTGATGGTCAATGTAATCAAAATACCTAGAGGTTCTTGGCACAGGAAAGGTGCTCAACAAATGGTATTTCTAGAAATGACAGAAAAAATGTAGAACATCAGACACATTTAAAATTTAGATAATATTTTTTTTAGTTTTTCACTGCTCCAAATATTGCCATGGGACAGATTTTTATTAACATAAATCTGGCAACCCAATTTCATTTGATCCTTTAGGACAACCACGGAAACAGATACTGGTTTCTATTTTAGGAGTGAAGAAACAAAAGCTCAGGAAAAAATGCCATATGAAAGGATCACAAACACATTAAATGGAAAAACCTATTTGTTGTGCTTTTTACAACTGTTTCCCCTAAAGAATATTCTTTTGTGTGTGTTGTGTTCCTTTTTGTCTCATCTCACTTTTAAGTGCCTAAGCATAGGTGCTACATGAGCAGAAGATCAGGGATGGCATGGATTACTGTGGGTCCTGAAGTACCTGTGGACCATGTCTTACTCAGAGAATTTATTTTAAGTACATGGAGAAAAATGAAGTAGCATAAAAAAAATAAGGTGGGTGTAAGTTTTAACATATTAATATCGACAGAATACATCCTAACTAGAAAATGTCTAGTTTCACTGTGTCCAGTGAGCTTGCTCGGCAGGGATAAAGTGGTGGGGTAGGCAGCTACTTCTGTACATTATCAAGACCCTCAAGATTAGGACCAAAACATTTTGTTATGTTTTGTACGTTATCTGGACTGGAGCGATGGCACAGCGGGTAAGGCATTTGCCTTGCACATGGCCGACCCGGTTTTGATTCCTCCCACCCTCTCCAAGAGCCTGGCAAGCTACTTAGAGATCCTGCCCACATGACAGAGCCTGGCAAGCTACCCATGGTGTATTCGATATGCCAAAAACAGTAACGACAAGTCTCCCAATGGAGACATTACTGGTGCCCGCTCCAGCAAATCTATGAACAACAGGTTGACAGTGCTACAGTGTACCTTATCTACCTACTCATCAACTCCCTTATTCTGTGTTTTACTCCACAGAGTGTATCAGTTTCTTCATCAGAGTAATAAAGGCCATAAAGTTCAAGCTAAGTGTTCATTTTTTAAAAAAATATTACAGTTCAGATTAAGGTTGATGGCAAATTTTACTAAGCCAGATCAAAGCAAGAGTTGATCTTTTTTTTTTCATTATCTACCAATAAATAATGATATCTCTTTTTCATATCATGTAGTCTATTTTAAAGCAAGAATTATGTCCAAATAATCAAGTCAATGGCAATGAGTATTCTCTCATTTCAAGTCAGATCCAAAAGATAATTGCCATCATTTCACAAAATAATGATATTAAGAAGGTGGTAGAGAACTTTAAAATCAGCTTTGAATTGTTTTCTTTTGGGGGTACTTCAACTTCCAAAAAATGTATTTTAGATCTGAAATTTAGGAAGGGAAAAATCTCAATGCCCACCATAATTGAGCTCCAGAAATATGACCCATACTTGATCTGGCCAGGGGTCATTTTAGGGTCTCTTTAGAAAAACTCTGACTTTCTATCTTTTCAATTATTCCAGGACTATATATTTTTCTATGAAAACACTAGCACTTTGCCTATGGTGGTGTTAATTGGAGTGACTAAAGTGGCAACGCTTTACAGAGAGACTACAGCCCAGTGGGCCTCTGTTTACCATTATTCCCAGAAGTCAGTTTCTTTCTATAGTTCACTTTGCTGACCTTTTGCAATCATAAGATTGTTTTTTTCTTTTAACTGTACCTTACTGCCCTTTCCCATGTCTATTTAACTTAGTGTGTGGCAACTGAACTGGGGTATTAATTTTAATCTTCAGGGGAAAAAATCTGTTTTCCCCCCTTCCTATATTTAAAGCAATCTGAGTTGGCATTTTCCAAGAAATAAAAATCACTATAGGGTATGGAAAATCCTTGTGGCAGCCCAAAGAATGACAGATCAACTGGGACTAGAAAAAAAGAAAAAAGAAAACCCAACAAACCTTATATTGACGACATCTGCATCTCAGCTCATTTCTATGCAAATAGACTGGAAAAGGCTGCCACGAAGTTGCAATTATTTACCCTCTAATACATCTGCAAATTGCATAGCTCAGAAACTGGAGGTGTAGCAAAACTATTTTTTCAAGCTGAGGACATCTGCATCAGCCTCACCTGTACTTCTTGTATAAAAGGTCTATTTTGGGGCTCCTTCCCAGACATATTACTGAATCAAAATTTTTAACAGCAGTGAGTTCTTTAAAACCACGCCTTAAGGAATGTGTGAATGTGATTTGAATTAAACTTTATGGCTTCTTCCCTCATTTAATGAACTTGTCTAAGTGATTTCAGCTCTTAACTTCATTACTTCTCTATATCTTCTGATCCAAGCAACTCAGTATAAAATGGACAAGAGAACTAGATAGTGACCACGTCAGAGAAAAACACTGGGTAGCCCTAAGGATTTGAATGGGTTGAACAGGGCTAATATTCTGGTGTAGTAACACCAATTTGCAAGATTTCTCTGTAAAAGCCCCTCAAGTAAGCCAGCCTCCATTTCATCTATACATGGGGAAGATCGTGGATCGCAGATGCATAGTTTAACAGAAACACAATAATTACATCAAACCTATTAAAAGGTAATTTGAACATGAGCAAAATGCTAATAGATTGAAATTACAAATTGAATATCCTGTGGTCTTTTTCTATTAACTTTCAGTCCCTCATTCTGATTCAGTGAAATCATCAATTAACTATGGCTAAAAAATTAGCCTTTTTCCAGGCCTGGCCCTGAATTTCTTTCACTGGCACCTGTGTGTGGCCTGCTCTGCTTTGGGTGTAGCCTGGTCTCACCAGGATGATCATTTCCTCATTACACAACACTTCATGCCAGCATCCCAATATTTGCAGGCTTCCTGCAACTGTTCAAAGTCTGTATCTTACATCAATTGAAATTATACTAATTGGATTTCTGTGCTCTATCTCACTCTTTAATTATGAAGTATTAGTGTGGTTTTCTCTGAATCTCAATCTCTGGAAAATAGCTGTCTCCGGTGAAAAATGCGAGGTCTGCCCCTCCACTCAGAGCTGCCTACATGTTTTCAGTCCCTGTCCCAGGAGAGCTTTGTGTCTTTTCAATCTGGCAGGTAAGAAGACTTAAATAGAATATTTCCTCTCTTGGAACAAAAAAAAAAAAAAAAAGAGCCCTGTCTATACAAAACTCTTGTATTTTATCTAATTTTCTGTTCCTAAGCACTTCCTAAATCATGGGAGTCATTTCTGCATTTCTGAAGGGGCTACCCTACCCTGGCCTGCATGACCCTCCTTGCCTCTTTGCAGGTGAACTCCCTTCCCCAGAGGGCACAACCTTTTTATCCTGCACCAGGCATGAGAGAAATACACAGA
The DNA here is from genome assembly GCF_027595985.1 of Sorex araneus. Lineage (NCBI taxonomy): Eukaryota > Metazoa > Chordata > Mammalia > Eulipotyphla > Soricidae > Sorex > Sorex araneus. The sequence continues at coordinate 157,581,042 of NC_073305.1, read as the reverse complement.
AAATTGGGGAAAGAAGTTTCTGGGAAGCTTTTAATTCAGTGTATGCTTTGCCTTTGTGGAGCTGCCCATAAAGGGAAGCATAGGTCCATAGATGATCTGCAGAGAATACCCCGCTTTATTGTCTAAGTGATCAAGAAATCCCAATTCGAAGAGCAAATAAATGCTTTAGATGCATAAAGAAGAGGGAATAAAATTAAAAAGATAGCTCTTCTCCACTTTCTTGGAGAACACATACAGTCAGTGCTAATACCAGTTCTAAAAGGGATAATAAAGTGGAGGCAAAGAATTAGAATGTTTATTGTAATCAGAAGATGAAAATAACATGATGAGAAGAAACAGACTCGTATTTATGCATAGTGGGTTTTAATGGATCTTTAATGAAATCTTCCTATCAGGATGTGAATTACCTACTGTTTTGGATTTTGTTCAGGTTCCATTTTCAAAAAGATGAGGTGCTACAATTTTTTTAATCATTTCTGGAAATTAGTCTGTCTCAATAATCGCCTATTCCTTAAGGAAAATACTCTATAATGAAAGGCAATGAAGATCTATAATTGCGTGAGATGGGAATTTTCTAGTCAATTTTGGCAGAGAATTGAATCAAGTTAGAAAATCTGTGCTCAAATCCGTGATCCACCAACTAAATAAAGCAGCAGTAAAGACATTTACATTTTTGGTGTGTGTTTTTTAACTAGAATTAGTTTGATGATACTATGTAGGCCTGAATTATCAAAATAGTAGTTTGATTTACTAGAATTAGCTTCCTCGGGGAAAGAATAAAAAGTATTATCTCTATGATTTTTAAAATATAACTTTAACTAGATATAACAGATTCCCTCCATGCAGAAAATTGATATACATGTAAGTAAGACTGAATCTAAATTATTCATTTAGTCAACAAATATTTAGTAATACCAGGTGCTAGACTGGTAGTGATCATTCTTTTTCATTGATCTTTTGGACTGAATACAATATACCAACACAAGCTTGCTGATTTATTTCCCAAGATGTTTGTTTCTGGGTTATACCCAGAGTACTTTTGGAAATATAACTGCAAGCATGTGTCTTTCAATAAACTCACTCTATGTTCAGAGCCTTCTGGATTGTTCATAAAATCTTTAGCCTTTGCCCCAATAGCCTGTTTCTAACCAAACAATTTATTTGGTTACATAGTATTCTATGGACTGGAGAGATAGCACAGCAGGTAGGGTGTTTGCCTTGCATGCGGCCGACCTGGGTTCGATTCCTTCATCCCTCTCTGAGAGCCCGGCACTCTACCAAGAATATCCCGCCTGCACAGCAGAGCCCGGAAAGCTACCCGTGGCATATTCGATATGCCAAAAACAGTAACAAGTCTCACAAATAGAGAAGTTACTGGTGCCCACTTGAGCTAATCAATGAGCAACTAGAGGACAGTGCTACAGTGCTACTATTTTGATGTAAATTTTTTCCGCCAAACATGTTTTAAAAAATGCCATTGCTGTATTAAATATATTACATTTTAATTTTAATTTTTAAAAAATCAAAGATTTCTTTCATATAAATTGTGACAACTTACAATTATAACAAAAAACATGTGATTCCCTTAGATATTAGCCAGCATGTGACAGTCTCATTATTTTAAATTTTGGAATCTAATAATTGAAAATTGTAGCTTACTGTTAATTTGCATTTTACCAAAAAAAATTTACCCAAAAAAAAATGGAGCCCAACTTCCATCCTCTTGTTAATTTGTATTGTTAATTTGATGAAGAACCATATATTTATTGGCTATTTCCCCTTTCTTTCTGTAGACTACCTGCTGATATCCTTAAGGCCATTTTCCTGTTGGATTATTTGTAATGAACTTGCATATTTGCTAGGAGCTCTCTGAAAAGCGTATTGCAAACATTTTTTCCTAGTCTATTTGACTATGCGTATGTGTTTCTTCCATGTTGCAGCTTTACTTCCTGTGAATATACTCAACAAATTGTGTTATGTATTCATTTTTCTAAGAAGTGTTTCTCCACTACTATCTCTACCATAAAAATATACTGACATTCTCTGCATTTTGTAGTTTTTCAGCTATAGTTTCCTTTGGCATACTTTCAGCCATCCTTTAGCTATGTTTTCCTAAAATTCTACCCACTTCTGTGTACTCTCTCCTTATGCTTCATTCTCTAAGTTATCCTGACTTGGTGGTGGCTAGGGAAATAGAGTTGCTTGGTTTTGTTTTGCTTTTAATGGAAAACTTGATATAATCCTTACACAATGAAAATGATAAGGAATAACTAACAGGAGCACTAAACTTTCTTTTAATAGAGGCAAGAGAGAAGAAACAGGGAGGCAAAGAAAATGGCACAGGATCCCACCACTATGTGATACGACTCCCTGCTCCTACACATGAGAACATTACCGTATTTTTTACGTTCTTTTTTCAACAAAGCACTCAGAAGAGATGCTACTCCTCAAAGATGACTACAACTTCATCTGTCACCTTACATGTTTTCTAGAACCTTGTTTCTCCTCCACCAAGAAAAATGTGGAGTCTAATTCCCGTTCTCTTGAGAGTTGACATTGGTAACCCACTTAAAACCAACAGACTATCACAAAAGGATTGCTGCTGGCTTTCCAAGATTAGGTTATAAAAGATGATGAGATTCTGCTTTCTTAGCCAAGATATCCACTCTTGAAGACAGAATGAATGCATATTCTTGAAGTCCTCGTCATTCAATACCCTTCAGGTCATCTTCCTGCAAAAACAGAGGGGGGAAGAGAGAGGAAGAGGAAACATAAGGTGGAGATTCATCTTGATCCAAATTTCCTTTTCTGCACTCTTTCTGAATTCTTGACCTAAAGAAACCTGAAAGTCATGGCAAAATGTTTATTCTTGTTTTTAAGCCACTGGGTTTAGGGATTCTTGTCTGATCAGGCTGCGGAGTAAATGTGAGAGCCCAAGGGTGCAGTACTGCTTGGGCCCCGAACTGATGGGGTTACCTAGGCCACCAAAACCATACTCTAGGGGATTTCTGGGTCACACCCAGTGATGCTTGAGGGACAATTTGGTTCTGAAGACTAAATTGAGGTAGACTGCATGTGTGGCATGCACCCCTGTTCTGCCACTCAAGTCTCTAAACAAGCTACTGTCATCTTATTTATTTACTTACTGGCCACACCTGGTGGTGCTCAGGACTGTCTCCTGGCTCTGCTCAGGAATCAATCCTGGAAGGGGTGTGTATGGGGGGGGGGAGGTGCTCAAGGAACCATATGTGATGCCAGGGATTGAACTTGATGGCCGCATGCAAGGGCAAGCATGTACTATCTCTGTATTTTCTTTCTGGCCTGTCAATAAGCTATTTTAAACAGAATTCTTCTATGGGTTCCTCAAACCACTGTAATTTTTTAAAATCCTTAAGTATACTGCTTGCTCAGCTAGGGTCCTATTCCTTTCCAAGCACTGTGATCCTCCCTATTACAAAGCACAGGAGGTCTGGGAGGAAGATATCTAGAACTGCATATTGGGAAAACATGGAATAATCTATTTTTTCTTCTGATCCATATCAGCCCATCAGTTGATATGCCCAAGCAAGACTTCTTGTTTGCAAGTACCAAGGGAGTTTGAACTAAGATGAATCCCAAAAAATTCTGAAGTTCATTGGCTTCACCCCAGCCCGTACACACCCCTCAAGGCCAGAGGGTGGCCCAGGGCCAGCCACCCTCGGAACCTCACTCAGGAAGTGCCCTGTGGCCGCAGGCCCCACCACTGCCCATCCCGCTCCCACCCAGGGAGATGCTCAGTGAGAAATAATGCCTTTGCGGTAGCACACATGCGCTCAAAAAAAAAAATTCTGAAGTTCAGGTGCAGTGAGATAGTACAGGGTTAAGGACTTGCATATAGCTTGACCAATTTCTATCACCCCTATCTGCATATGGGTCCTACCTCAAGCATCGAGAGATGTGGTCCCCCAAATATCAAAACCATAGAAGTCTAAATTAAATATCTTTATATATATTTTTATAATAACAGAAACATTGGAAATTGCACACACACACACACACACACACACGCTTCTTTTTGTCTCTGGGGTGGCCAAACCCAGCAGTGCTCAGCGGACCATGTGGTGCTGACTTGCATAATCACAGCATACATAGTAGTCCAGTAAGGAAAGATTAAAACTATTTTTTTAAAGGAATAATATACCCACCTGATTTCTTTCTTTCTCTGTGCTCCTCTTTCTCCTTCTCTGTGGAATGGGTAAATAAGAAGATGAGGAAGGGAAGTAACAGGAGAGCAGGGATCAAGGACCTCAGGTACATTAGTAACATGGAGGAGTGGCCACAGCTCTTAATCCAAAGCACAGATCCAACTCAGAAAACATGAGGTCAAAACTATAACAACCGAATTTTACAATAAGCTTATGAAGGTGGCAAACTGGGGGTTGCTGCAGGGGAGGTGGGGGTAGGGATGGGAGAGGGGAGGAGTTGAAAGGAACTTGAAAACATTGGTTGAAGTTGATATTGGTGTGGGATTGGTGCTAGAACACTCTATGTCTAAATTCAACTATCAATAATTTTGTAAATCATGGTTCTTTGATAAAATATAAAAAAAATTCAGGGTCAGAGCAATAATACAATGGGTAGGGCATTTGCCTTGTATGTGGCTGACCAGAGTTTGATTCGGTTTGCATTGCAACTTACATAATTTCCCCACTTTCCAGAAGGCAAGTTGAAAAACACTATTAGCTTTTCCAGCTATCATTGTCCTATTGTCACCATAGCGACAGATGGTACGTGGAATCAGCTGCTTTATTGTGAAAACAATGTAGGTTGAAAGTGGCCTTGGGGAAGTCATGCAGATGATAAGAATGAGTACTCTTATACTCCCCTGAGGATTTTTCTTTTATAAATTAGCTTTTCTTTCCAATATACTTCATTGTAAGACATGTAAAATAAAATGAAATAAAAAGTCAAAGGCTAATCTATAGAATTTCTTCAATGATCTGTTGATTCAATAGTGTAAGAATGAGTCCCGGTAAGAAACGTGAAAGCAAAATAAAGAATGGAAACCCACAGAACTTCAAAGCAGCAAAGAAAAGCACTATAGGGAATCTTATGTCCTGGACATTGGGCGAGGTAATTGCATTTTTGCCAACATAAAATTCTATGTCTGAACTGAAATTAGAAAACACACATATACACATTTGGAATTTGATGGTATCTTGCTAGTTAATTAGAGTCCTGAACAAAGGACAATAAAGTAACAAAGTGGGAGACTAACACCCAAAAATAGTAGAGACAAGAAACAAGAAGATTGCTCCACGGCTTGGAAGCTGACCTCACATGGGAGGGGGCGGGGAAGGCAGTTCAGATAGAGAAGGGACAACCGAGTAAAGGATGCTTGGAGGACCTGCTCGGGATGGGAGACATGTACTGAAAGTAGACTATAGACTGAACATGATGGCCACTTAGCACCTGCATTGCAGACCACAGCACCCTAACGGAGAAAGAAAGAGAATAAAAAGGGAATCCGCTGGTCACAGAAGCAGGGGGAAAGGGCGGGGAGGGATACTGGGACCATTGGTGGTGGAGAAGAGGCACTGGTGGAGGGATAGGTACTCGATCAATATATGACTGAAACATTAGCAGGAAATTTTCTAAGTCTGTAACTGTATCTCATGGTGATTCATTAAAAAATAAAAAAGAAAAAGAGAATTAAAAAATTATAAAAAATTAATTATGTAAACAGTATATGGGTGAGTGAAGAAGAAAATGAAACTTAAGTGATAATAAAGTTGGTTGTTGAGATGCAGAGTGAAAAAAAAATAGAGTCCTGATTCATTGCAAATGACACCATTCAAAATCTAAATCAAACTAAAAATCAATCAGGACCAGAGCAATAGTACAGCAGGTGGGGCACTTGCCTTGCATGCAGCCAACATGGGTTTGAGCCCCAGCATATTATAAATCTCCAGGAGTAATCCCTGAGCACAGAGCCAGGAGTAACCCTGAGCACTGCTGAGTGTGGGCCTTCTCAAAAAGAAAATTCTCGGTCCACCTTTAATCCCAAAGAAGATAAACAGGTACTCAGGATAAAAATAAGGCATATGATGACAATAGAAGAATAAGAAATTGTGCAATGATCATTACTTTGTGGCACAATGAATTCAAGAGACATACTACATAGAAACATGTTTTTATCCAGTAGTCAAGTGTATCGGTTATAAATAAATCATCTTAAGTCAGATTTTATTTCATAGGTATCAAAAACTCCTGATCCCTTGCATGAAATTACCAAAAAAATGGATATGTGACAAAAAAAATTAACACACTCCAAAACCTCGGGAATTAGAGTAAAGTAATCTTTTGGTAGGTACACATGGTAGAGTTTTAGTTTCTGGTAATGTTGGTAACAATTGCAAATTAAAATTCAATTATATTACAAAAAAATTATAAACTACTTTAAAAAGCTATCAATATTAGGGCCAGAGCAATAGAGCAGGGGAGAAGGAGCTTGCCTGGCACAGGGCCAATATGAGTTCAACCCCCAGCATTGCATACGATCTCCTGAACACCACTGGAATGACCCCTGAGTACAGAGCTGGAGTAAGCCCTGAGTACACCTGGATTTAGCCCTAAAACAAACACACAAAGTTATCAATATTAATATTATCAATACTAAGTTGACTATGTGCATTATTGGTTTCCTTAGCATCAGATGAAACTTTTAATAGTAAATTTAAAAAATTCTTTATGTAATGGAGTTTAAAGAAAAGTACACGAGTCGTGTGTTTCCTATTGTAAATCTAGCTAAATACAATTTCTGAGAACATAAAGCACAGGTATCAGAAACCTGGCTTCAAGCCTTTCAGTTCCTTACCAGTCATATGATTTAATTAAATTTCTCAGCCTCCAAATTTCAGGTTTCTTATCTAGAATTCCATCTCACAATGCTTTGTGCAGTCTCAATGAGAAAATGCATATTGAAAGCTCACTTTGAATACTGAAAGACAGAGCATTATTACTGTTATTAGTCACATTCAACTATGCCATCCACCTAACAAATTTGACAGGTTTCTTTTAATCCTTAGGAGTTTAGAGTCAATAATATACATTTTAAACTATTTTTATTAATAGTTGGTGGTTGTTCTTGCTGGGGTTTCTTTGGGGAGGAGGTGGTTCTTTTTTTTTTTTTTTGCCATATCTAGCCAAAAGATTCATTGGTCCTCACATTTATATAGATGTGAAACAAGGCTTGAATTGCATCATCTTTTATTTCTGACCATGGTTAGAAATCATCATCATCATCATCATCATCATCATCGTCGTCGTCGAATTTCTCGAGCAGTCTCAGTAATGTCTCTATTCTTCCTAGCCTTGAGATTTTTGAAGGCTCTCCTTACTCGTCCTTCCCAACAATGCCGCATTGGAGGCTCTTTCAGGGTCAGGGGAAAAAGACCCATCATTGATACTGGTTTTGGCATATGGATACACCACAGGGAGTTTTCGAAGCCCTACCATCTGGACAGGAAACTCTCAGTAGCCTCCTGGTTCTCCCAGAGGGAGAAGTAGGCTATAAGATATCTCTCAGCCTCGAAGCAGCCAAGAGGTTCCGGGAGCTTGCTTTTAAGTCTCTGGATGTTGGCCACTGATGGGATTACAGGGCACTGGGGGCAGCCCCTGTATGTGATAGCCTAGCAACTGGAAAAGGGAAAAATTGGAAATATAGTACAGCAGATAGGGAATTTGTCTTGCATGTGGCTAACCTAGGTTTGACACCCCCCACCCCCATATGATTCCCAAAGCTCACCAGCATTGATCCCTAAGCACAGAGCCTGGAGTAAGCCCTAAGCACCCTTGGGTATGCCCAAAATACAAAAACAAACCAAAAACATCATTTAAAATATTTAAATTAAATCTGAAAAAGAATTTCACTGGCGAGTCTATAATACGGAGAGATAAAATGGCTAAGTAAAATGAAATTTGGAATAAACTATGTGCTTAAAATATTTATTTACATGATAAATACTAACTTCCATTTGCAGAATCACATTAGAAGAATATAAATGTCAATTTATTTGGAAACTAAGTTGCCTAGGATTTAGATTAGAAAGTTAATATTATGGATAAATGTGTTCCTTTAGCAATCTAAGGTATAAGAATTGGGAAACAGTGAAGAATTGTATAATTATATTGCGTTTGTTTAATCTAGTGGAGTTGACATAACTATTTACCTCTGAAATTGGTTTCTGAGAAATGTAAAGAACATAAGGAGTATGTGAAAAGTCAAATTAGGTTTGATTAAGACCTTTTCCTATTCAGAAAGCTACTCTTTTTGTGTATCCAGTGCCTATTATTTGGGTTCCACTGTCTACAGTATCTGAAGTTATGTAGTATGAAACAATGAGCCTCAGTATAACAAAAAAATCTGTGTATGTCCTCTAACCCAAAACCTTCGCTCACAAAAAGACATCCTTGGCTTTTCTTATTATTGTCACATTTTAAAAGGCTGAAGAGCAGACATTCAGGACAGATCTAGAGTACATAGTTTATCTCCCGCTGGGACAATGGATTGGTATTTGGGTGTGGGAAGTAAGAAGTGCCAGGCAAATTTTTGTGAACATTGAACTTCAAGGAAACCGGATTTCCTCAAGGAAACCAGAAAGAGAAGCTTGGGAAAAATTATTACACTGTGTCCCCACGTTTTTTTTTTTTAGTTACAATGGTTTCTTATGGGAATTAAACTATGAAGGTACTTCAATAAGAGTTAAGAAAAGGATTAATTGTAAGGGTTCAATGCATGTTTACTCATTGACCTAATCTGTTCATTACAGAAAGCTAGATTTCATAAAATGTTCAACTTTTCAAACCCTCCATACCATGTAGGCTTTGTTCTGGATCTAAATTTAATTTTGACTAGACTTAACTTTTGTCTTAAAAAGTCTCAATTAGAAATGAGTCTTTTATATCATATGCCTAAGGTTTGCTTCTTTAACCTAAAAGAACTCATTTCCAAGAAATCTTTTCTAACAATAGCCATTATCTGTACCAAAGTGATCTAGCACATTAGTAATAATTTCTGGTAAACAACCCTTAACATCTGGGTATTTGAGTTCTGAGGTTAATAACTTTCATAACCCTTTTGCTGTTTTTCACCTTAATAATTATGAAAACTTGGAACAGGCTTAAGGACTAGAAAAAGCTAAGCACTTTGAGTGGGAAATTTAGTAAACACACAAAGGACAAATAACAAGCAGTTCCGGGAATCACACAATAGGCTGCTTGTATCCAAACATAGATCTGATACCAGGTTAGCAAACTGGAGAGGTGACAGCATCCTGGAACCCTTAGTTCTGCATCCCTCACAGTCTCGTCCTCCACCCTGTCTCTGCCTCTCACCTCCCTGAGGAAATCTCAAACTGGGATAGAGACTGCCTACTCAAGTTTAACACTATTGATGAGTGTGATCTAGTTCCTATATACAGTATCTTTCTTCTTAATTTGAGAATACCGTGGAACAAAATGAGAAACTGATATGCTGTTGTTGCTGTTTTTGGAGGAGCAAAGTAGTTTTTATTCAACAAAACTTCAAGACATATGAGAGGAGAGAAAAGGGCAATGTATTCAAGAGAGAACGCAGCCTTCTCCAGAACAGAAATAAGCGAGCAAAGAAACATAGAGATAAGTAAGTGTTCCCGGAAGAACATGGGCTTGAAGAGCAAGCCTTCAAGAAACTGATGTTTGAAAAAAAAACTGTCAATGATCTATTAAAAATACTTTGATAGTAAGAAAATGATTAACTTGTTTCTGGCAGCATTCTCCTTCCTGACCTATTCGTCTCCTACCTCCTCTTAATTCTTTAAGCCCTAAGTAGATTTCCAGTAATGCTCTCTGTCTAGACTTAGTGACATCATGTATTAAATATTAAAGCAATATTCATTAGGCACTGAAAATTTATAAAACTAGTATTAGTAAGAGCAATGCTATAAAATCTGTTCCCATAATTAATTTTAAGAAATCACATTTGAAAAATTACATATTTATCTCCTGAAAATAAAGGCCTAGTAAATAAAGTGGAATGTTATTATGTGCACTTTAAAAAACACATTTACTAAAATATTTAATTCACTTAGCTTTTTTAGTTTTTACTTTACTTTTGGAAATAATTTTTAAATGATTTAAATAGATGATACTTATTTCAAGAAAACTCTATTATTTAACATCATGTATTATCAGGATTATATATCAAGATCATTGTTATTTATAATAAATATTTTATTTTCTATGTTAAAATTAGTCTTGGCATGATTTACAACATAAATAATTGTTTATTTAGTTAACCATTTATGCATTGTAATATTTCAAAGTATATTTTCTGGAAAACAAGAAAATAGAGGGCGGAAAGAAAAGAATTTTATTATGTCTGCAAATAATACATTGGCCTATCTTTACACAAAGCATAGTTGACATCAAAGCATATTAGTTAGGAATAAAAATTTGTGAACCTTAATCAGTTGTTTCTGATATCATATAATCTACCCTTAACATAGAATGCTGAAAATTAATCCCAAAGCTAAGTTCTATATCCTTGATTTTAATTATATATTATCAAATTTTTCTCTACTACATATCTAAATCACTACTATGGAGAACCCTCAGGGTGAAAATGAATCTGAAGAATGAAAGTGGGCATTCCCACATTCTCACATTTTTCTGAAGTATGAACTGCTCCAAAATTTCTGTAGGATAATGAATAATGTGCACCGAAATTCTTTAAAATGTGAATATTGTTGATTCAGAAATTTCACTTCTGCTTTTATAAGTAAACAAATGCAAATGTTTAGTCACAAAATATTTAATACTGTATTTTGTCTGAGAAGAAAAATATTGGAAACCTCAACATCTTACAAGGGAGAGAATGTTGAATTAATTTTTCCATATCCACATACCAAAATAATATATTATCATTGAAAGTAATAATGCAATAACCTACTGTTAGGTTATTTTCAAATACTTTTATTTTTTATTTAATTTTAATTTTTATTGTATCATGGTGATATAGAGCATTATAAAATTGTTCATGATTGTGTTTTAATCATACAATGTTCCAATACCCAACCCTCCACTAGTGTAATTTCCCAGTACCAGAGTATCAAGTAGTTTTAAAGTGTGAACAGGGGCTTGAGAGATAGTACAGTGGATAGGATGCTTGCCTCGTACGTGGTTGACCCAGGTTTGATCCCAACTCCCTATGTGGTCACCTGAGCAATTCCAGGAATGATCCCTGATGCAAAGCCAAGAGTAAGCTCTGAGCACTGCCAGCTGTGGCCCCCAACCAAAGTCTGAACATGTTTGGCCTGGTAGATAGCTTACATAGTAGAGCACATGCCTGGCAGATAGACGTCCTGGGTCCAATTCCCAGCAGTACAGAGATAACTTGATCCAAAGATAACTTGAGAAGGGCCATTCATAGGCAATGAAACAAACGTTCAAAAAATTTCTAGGTTAGAAACAGAACTGACAAGTGCCCAAGTAGAAATTTGATTTTAGGATTATCTCTAAACTCAGAGCTCGGCGGGTCCACCAACCCAGTAGAAATTATTTGCTTCTCAACACAAATCTACAAATTGGAGCCTAGTCATTCTCTGAAAATATTAATTTTTTTCTTAACTATCTCTAAGCTTGAGTTCATTTTTCTGTCACTTTCTCCCAGTGTTTTCATAAAAATCACTGAAGTTCATACATGCAAGGGTCATATTAAGGTTCTTGCACAGAATAATCATGAACTATGATCATCATCACATCACAACTAAATGTGGGACTTTGTTTCTTAAAATTTAGTTAATTAAAAAAGGAAAAATGCAACACGAAAGAGAAGTTCCTAATAAACCTACATAGGGCATATTGCAAATTGAGAAAAAAAAATCATCACAGAATTAGACTTTCTTTGATGCAAGCTATCAAACATTCATACTATTCCACTCTGGAATATGTGGGCTTGGGGGTGGAATCAACAATTTCTAATGACAAAAGTTAAAGGTCTTGGACCAAGAATGAAATAAACTAGGGCGTGGGAGGTAAGGAGGAGAGCCTTCTAAACTGCCTATTACCCGCACAGTAAAGCGAAATGTATTTGAAAGCAGCTCAATGGGGTATGATGAATAAGTTCCTCCAAAGCAGAATTAGTAAATGGAAATTAATTTTGTAATTGTCATAATTACTCTTTAGAATTTATAAAATGTCACTTTCATTTGCTTTTTTAATGTGTTGTTCCAATTGTATTATTTTAATAAGTCTACAGTATATGATAACAGTTTTTTAGTTCTTTTTTTCATTTTTTAATTTAAATTTCATTATTTCTCAACACCTATCCCTTCACTACTATACATTCCCACCACCTATGTCCCAGTTTCCCACCTCTGCCTCAGTAGGAGTTTTTCTTTCTCTCTTCCTCTCTCCCTCCCCCCTCCTCTCTCATTGTCTCTCTTTTCTCCTTCCTTCCTTGCCTCCTTCCCTCCCTCTCTCCCTCCCTCCCTCCTTCCCTCTCTCTCTCTCTCTTTCTCTTTCTCTCTCTCTCTCTCTCTCTCTCTCTCTCTCTCTCTCTCTCTCCCCCCCTTCTGTTCAGGTATTTCAAATCTTGGTTCATCTTGGAGGTTATAGAGATTCAGAAATTTATTTATTTCTTCGAGGTTCTCTTGCTTCATGGCATAAAGATTCTCAAAGTAATCTCTGATGACCCTTTTAATTTCTATCATTTCTGTTTCTGTTTTGATGACCTCTCTTTTATCTCTTTTATTTGTGATTAGATTTATTAGAGTTCTCTCTCTCTCTCTCTCTCTCTCTCTCTCTCTCTCTCTCTCTTTCTCTGTGAGTCTATGCTAGTGATTTATCAGTTGTTGTTTTTTTTTTTTTCAAAGAACGAACTCTTGTTTCATTGATCATTTGGATTGTTTGGCAGGGGGGATTCCAGCTCATTAATTTATGCTCTAAGTTTTATAATTTTCTTCCTCCTGCCTGGTTGGGGCTCCTTTTGTTGGTTATTTGCTAAGATCTTAAGCTGTAAAGTCAAGTTATTTATGTGGGCCCTTTCTTCCTTCCTGATGTATGCTTGCAAAGCCATAAACTTTCCTCTTAACAATGCTTTTTCTGTATCCCACAAGTTCAGGTAGCTTGTGTCATCACTCTCATTTGTCTCCAGGAATATTTTGATTTCTTTTTAAATTTCCTCTCTAACCTACTGGTTGGTTGTTCGGTAGCAAGCTGTTCAATTTCCAGGTGTTTGATTTGTTTCTCCATTTCTGTATGTAATTAACTTCTATTTTCAATGCTTCAGGGTCTGAAAAGATAGTTGATACAATATCTCTCCTCTTAATTTTATGGAGTTATGTTTTGTCGCCCAGCATGAGAGCTATCTTGGAGAATGTCCTAGGTGCACTGGAGAAAAATGTATATTCAGCTTTTGGGGAATGAAAAACCCAGTATATATCTACTAGACTCCTGTTAACAGTTTTTACAATTTCATTTGCATCTTTAAATCCTCAATTCTTTTTCTATCAAGTTTTAGGTTATTCCATCACAAATTCTTCATGACTTGGAAGTCTCATTTGATTTTTCAGGTCCTGTGCAAAAAAAAAAAAAAAAACACAACCCTTTCCATTTCCCTACTTATTTTCTGTTTGCTTTATTTTTAATTGAAAAACCATGATTTACAAAGTGGTTTATGATACAGTTGTTTCAGGCATTTAGTGTTCCAACACCACTAGTGTAACCTTCCCCCCACCAATGTCCATAGTTTCCCTCCCAAACACAGCCTATTCCTGAGGTACACAAAAAATTTACTTTACATTGCTTGCTCCAACAAAACCTAAAGAAATGTCAAATTTAATGATCAGAAAATAATTACCTAAAGCCAATTTGGATTGCTATATGATATTAACCTATGTAAATGAGAAAATTAAAACCATATAATACAACATAATAAAATACCTATTCACATTGGCATAACTCTGTAAATCTAAAATATATTGCATTAAATTTTATTTTGTACAGTAACAAATTGTAACAACAAATCAATGAGCAACGGGATGACAGTGATACAGTGATACTTGAATCTTATTATGGTAAAAGTCATGTCTTCTCTGTCATTAATAAAACAAAATATATTAATGCAGAAATTATTTTGTTTTACTATAATAAGATTCAAGTATCACTGTATCACTGTCATCCCGTTGCATTTTGAACTCTCATGAAACCTCAATGAGCTTGTCACCATGTGGATATGGTCGATTGTGCTTAATCCTTTTCAGAACTTGGCTTGCTCTCACAATTGTACTTCATCTACTGTTCTGCCACTTTTATTCAGGATGACTCGAGTGAATAACTTGCAGACAACAGGCAGATTGGGTGAACTGTCTACCAGGAGACTCCAGTGTTTAGATTCGGCCTTCTGGAACTGCAAGTTACCATGGACGGTCTTGGTCAACATAATGAACTCAGACAGTCTCTCACTCTGTTCGGTCCATTCTAGGCTGTGGGTCCCAATGTGGAGTTCTATCGGTGACCTTCAGGTCCTATCTTGGCATTAAAATCACCAACAATGACCTTGTAGAAGGTGTGGTCTTCTTTATAGAAACTTCTCCAGCTCCGTGTAGAACTTCTCGATTTTTTTCTTCATCATAGTTGGATGTTGGTGCATAGATGATGAAGATAGAAATTGCCGGCAATGAGCACATCTATTCAAACATAAGCATCCAATTCAGATTGTTAGGTATTCAAACAAATTAATGCTCATGGCCAAGTTCGTGTTGACAAGGACACCGACACCACCGACACCTCTACTGTCGCATGTTCTAAGGAACAGTTCTTCTCCAATGTCGAAAATGGCATGATGTGTTCGATGCCTTCTCATCTCAGTCAATCCAATCAATGATGTCGTACTTGATCTTCCATGCTTGCATCACCAGGTCTTCAATGGATGCTTCTGATGCCAGCATACCTGCATTAAAAGTGAAAACAGTCATTTCAGTTTTTTGTTTTGGCAGCCTAGTTAGGCCCTGAGATTTTATCAGCCTCTCCTTATTTGTCCTTCTTAATGCTGCCATATTGGGGCCTCTTTCAGGGTCGGGGGAATGAGGTCCATTATTGTTACTGTTTTTAGCATATAGAATACACCACGAATAGCTTGCCAGGCTCTGCCGTGCGGGTGGGATACTCTCGGTAGCTTACCGGGCTCTCCACACTCCAGGCCACTTCCGGATGCTCAGGACGAGCCTCACACATGACTGAAGTCCCACAGAACCAGGTAATACAGAACTTTATGACCTTGGACTCTAGGCTCAACGGGACCCTAAAACAGAGATCCTCTGCCTGCTTCCACCAATCTCAGGTGACCCAGGGATCACACCCAAAAGACCCACCTTGCCAGCACCAGATAAATTCCTCATTGGCCGACCTCTACTACCCAGCTGCCGCCATGCTCCAGGCCGCTTTCCAGACACATCATAAACATTTCCTACCCATTTCCCATCATTACCACACCATATTTGGTGGGGTTCAAATATGGTGTGAACCATCAGAACACATATAATGGCGATTGGAGACCACCCTAAAAGCCTCCATCCCTCTCAGAGAGGTAAGCACTACAAATTTAATGTCCCCCCACCCCCAATGCACACTTTATTTAAAATACTTTGGTTTAAAAAATTGTTCATAATTTAATGATGTTATGTTACAGATATTCAATATCTGCAGGCCCAAATAATTTATTTTATATTGCTTGTTACCAATAAATTGCTAACAAAATGAACAAAAATAGTTCCTTAGAAGAAAACTAGTGAAAATTGTTGTATCTCAACCCAATTTTTGTTATTAACATTAGTTGCAAGAAATAATTCTCAAACTGGGAACATTGGTAATGAGAAATGTACAGTAGTGAAGGGACTGGTGTTGGAACGATATATGACTGAAACCAATCATGAAAAACTTTGTAACTGTGAATCTCACTATGATTCATCAAAAACTAAAAATAAAAGAAAATAATCCTCAAGTAAGGTTGATTAAAGATTAGGAAAGCTATTTATTGTGCTTGTTCTTATTTGGGGCTGGAGCGATAGCATAGTGGAAAGGGTGTTTGCCTTACACGTGGCTGACCTGGGTTCGATTCCTCCGTCCTTCTCAGAGAGCCCTGCAAGCTACCAAAAGTATGTCGCCCACACGGCAGACCCTGGCAAGCTACCCATGGTGTATTCGATATGCCAGAAACAGTAACAAGTCTCACAATGGAGATGTTACTGGTACCCACTTGAGCAAATCGATGAGCAACGGGATGACAGTGACATGATACAGCTCTCATTTGAGCAGAAGTGACTCCTAATAATTCTATGAGTTTTACGATATCGTCCCTAGGGGAAAAAACAAATGAACATAAGCTCACATAAACATTTTATATATTATTTAACATTATTGAATCACTGAAATGTCTTAATGGATAAGTTCAGTCTATATTTAGACTTACTGTTATTACAGAGAAATTCAAATACAGAAGGGAAGGCTAGACAGAATAATCTGTTGAACCTCCTATGTACTCATCAGATGACCAACAGAGATCTATCATTAGCTTCCACATTGCTTTCACTAAATTACCCTAAAGCGTGATTATAACTTTGGGACTCCAATGTGACACCTGGAAAATTTTGCTTCTGTACCTTGTATAAATTCATAGAGAATTTATTCCCTGTATACCAGCCCACTCTTATACCACCAGACTCACTTCCAGGATCAGCTGCATCCTAAACAACTTTTTTGCTTTTGGTGTGGCTATCATAACTTCTATAATTTATCTGAAATTTAAAATTCCTAGATTTTTTCTGTCAACAAACATTATGATAAGTTTACCTAGTACATTTATGATTTCAAAGAATGTTTTTATTCTCACCACCAAATAGACTCTAAGTTGTTATTTCTTGTAAGTTTTGTCAGGTTATACTTACTTCACAAAGAGGTTTGTTTTATTTAAAATTTTTAAATAAGGGGAATCTCTCAAATATTTATTTAGGTGATTTATTTTGAGGGGAGCATACTCCATTCTAAATTTATTCTTTGTTGTTCAACAAATTGCTTAATATTCTATTATATCTAATATTAATTTGATCTCTAAATTCCTAAAACATGGCCTATTGTACACAGTAGAATATTATTTTACATTTTTGAAAGTTCACTTTTACATCTTGTTTCTATTTTTCACATAGATAAATCATTGAGATTTATCCATGTTCATAGTTATTTGATATTGGAGTTGTTTTTATTCCATAGTGTTTATTCCATGAGGTGAGCAATATTTAGGTTCTTTTCTCTATTCCAAATTTATCCTATGACATGAGGATTCATTGACCATTAAAAAAATGAGAAGAATTATTCTAAAAATCACAATCCGTGTATAGAGATATAGCTTTTCAATTTATTCCACGTTCATGTTTTTGTGCAATTAATCATGCAGTTTGCTATGTGGATGGATCTGGAGAGTATCAAGCTGAGTGAAATTAGTCAGAAATAGGAACAGACAGAATGATCTCTCTCAGATGCGGAATATAAAGAAACATAGTCAGGAAATAACAAATGCCCAAAGGCAATAGAAAAGGAAAGCTGGTCTTCGATAGGAAACTTTCCACGGGGAGGCTGGGGGCTGTGGGTGATAGGAATGGGAGGGGTCACTGTGACAATGGCAGAAAGAACTGGACAAAGGCTTGGTACCAGAACACTTTATGCCTGAAACTCTACCATTAATGGTGCCTAAAATAATTGCTAAAGACTTCATTTTTATTTTAGAAATTTCAACTTTTGATACTTCACAACTTGTAAAACTGTGAAGTCCTAAACTGTACTCTTAAAATGGATGTATTTTATAGCACATAAACTATACTTTTAAATATGTTAGCAAAATACTCTTAAAATAAGTTAGCAAAACAGGAAAATCAGAAATCTTTTGGACTTGTTAATGCTGCAAAAAAAGTTACACTTTCACATTTTAATGTAGTTTCATGCCGTTTTCAGAGATTTCATTTTCCTTTTTCTTTCTTTTCTTGTTTTGGGGCAACATTCATCAGTGTTCAGTGCTTACTCCTGACTCTTCATTCAGGGATCCCCATGGCAGAGCTTGGGGGACTTTATGGGGTGCCTGAGATTGAGCCCATGTTGGCCACATACATGTGAAACAAGTGACCTACTCTGTGTATTATAACTCCGGTTCCTCATTTTTCTTTTATAAGAAATAGAAATTTGTTCTTAAAGGTAGTTATAAATGTTGCAATGAAAAAAATCAAAGCTGTCTTGTATTTATGATACTGAAAACAGCATAGAGACAGATATACAGATGGTCAACTTTCATTGTAGTTAATTACTATAGCATTGAAGAATCCCTAAATGTGGTGCCTAGTCTTTGAATCTGGTCTAAAATATATTATACTAAACTCTATGATATATGGTATGTACCCATGATTATTAAATGTATTCGTGTACTTTTGGTGTCTCATTGAGAAATCTATTTTCAAAATATTTAGATTGCCAAAGGAAATGGAAAAGCTAATTGCTTCACTTGGTAAACACAATATGAACCACTCAAAGAGAAACACTGAACTTCTTTTATGGATACCAAACCTTGGAAAATGATTGATAACCAGTGTGGACAGACAGAAAAATCCTGAGTAAAAGAAAGTATATTAACAGTGTGTCTGGATATTTGATATTCAGTTCCTGCTCAATATAATAGAATCCATGATAATGCCAGGAGTCAATGGAGAGAGGTAAGAAAACATTTGGAAAAACCTGTTATGCCTTTTTAAGCCTAGTCAGAGAAGATCTTTAGTATTTGCAGTCGCTGAGCAATTCCTACTGTCAATAAAATCTTGGCAAATGGATCAATAGAGAAAAAATACCTGATAAGATATGTAGGAATTAGGGGTCAGGGAGATATCTCAGAAGTCGGGGTTACACAATTTACACAATTAGGGTAATTTGAACCCTGATACCACACAGACTTCCCACTTGCACACCTCTAGATGTGGCCCTGGAGTCTGCTGAGCACCTATGGGCTTGTTCTGGCACTGTTTAGCACAGTCAGTTCTGAATCATTAGGCCCTGGCATTGAATCGCCAGAAACCACGGGGAGTCCCTCCATCCACCCACCCTTCAACACACAAAAGGATACATAGATGTGTCTCTTGAAATGTTTCTGTTGACAAAGAAAATTTTGTTTATCAAATATTTAATAACGAATACTAACAACAAATAGCATCCCCCCAGTTTACTGAGAGGTCTATTTCTATCAGCACAGATTTAGCTAGATGACATCATTTAGCTAAGAAGAAAATGAACTGAGATCAAATTTATTAGTGCCAGGCTATGCACAAGCAAGGCTCACCAGAGACCTGTATGGAAGAGAGCAGTGAAGAGCATCCCTACTAATGGAAAATAAGAAAAACTGGTAGAGAAAGAGCATCCAGTAGAAATGGGGGAAATTACAGTGATGGTATTTGAAACTTTGATGCACTTTCAACTCATCACCCCTGTACAGATTTATAATTCTGGGCTGGAGTTCCTTGAAAGTTGCCTTTTTCAAAATAAAAATTTTTTATTTTTCTTATCTTTATTGAGACAATATAAATTACAATATTGTTAATAATAGTTTCATGCATACATTATTTCAATATTTGGATCCACTGGTCCCACTGCCATGAAAATATAAGTAATTATTTTTTGTACTATATTATATATATACTATGTAGTATAGTATATATATACTATATGCTATACAAATATTGTATTATAAACTCTCTGCCAAGGAATATGAGTCTCCAGACTATTGGAGACTAATATAACATTCTATGTTCCTCAAGAACCAATCAACATTAACCAATATGTTCTAACTTCTCCGGGTATCATATAGATACTTTTTGTCCTTCCTTACTGCAGAAACTCAGGATTTCTTCATAATCTGATAGTTCTCACTGGCTTGGTGAGTCATACAGAAATTCATGCAATTCTTTACTCTGGCACCAAAGGAATCCGTTTATTTAGTAGGTACACTTTTAATTCTTAGAGTTCCTGTTCCATTATTTTGATGAGGATCTTCAATTGAAGAGTATGTCCTTCAGCAAAAGCCAATTCTTTGACACAGACATGTTCTGTAAACAAGTCCTGTATCCTAACTCGTGCCTCCTCATGAGAAACCCATTCCTGTTCTCTTCTCTGTCTTTAAACTCTGCCTTTTCTCATCAAAACTGAAAAGAAAACAATCACACACCTCTGTATCTGTTCCTATCTCTCCCTCCTGTTTCTCATGAACACAATTCTTAAAATGATGCCTATTTTCACTTCTATGTCCTAATTTTCATCCTTCTTCACCCTGTTGTAGATGCCATCCCTTTGTTCATTCACAGAAGCCTTGTGTTTAGTAAAATTGCTAAACTCAGAGAATACATTTTGACTGTGCTTACTTGTACATGAATATTCCTATCCTACAGAGCCCCCACTTATTCGCAAGTCAAGTCATAATGGTTTCTTTGAGCTTTTCTAGTTCTAGATTTTACACTTGCCTTTTATTGCAAAAACTAAGCCTGAAATGTCTTCTTCTGGGTAAATGGTTAAGGATTAGGTCATACTGGTACACTTAAGGTTGACGATAGATTGACTATGACATTACAAAAAGAGCACGAGAATATTAAGTTTCAGGTCCCCTCTCAGCCCTCAATAAAAAAAAAAGAATAGACAAAATAACATTCACAAAATAAGTTTCTCCTATATGCAATAAAAACGATTCTTGTCAAGGTTAACTTTTAGTCATCCTCTGATGCTGGCAGCACCTTCTTTGTGAATAGTGATTTCTTCATCCAAATATTATTCTGTGCAACTATTTGGCTATCTCAAGGAGACAAGCCGCGAACCACATTCAACTGTCAGATTTTAGCAGAAGCAACTATGCAGCGACAGAATACTCCTAACATAGCACTCCTACTTCATAAGCGATCCAAGGCATTCACACAGCTATATACTGACGCTCATTATTTTTTCCACTCCTTTATTTCTATTAGCACTTTGTCATGCACATACTTTTGAAACCCAAACATTAGTAGGCCATACACAATGAAGCTTACCCATTCTGCCATATTTTAGTAACTTAATCTACATCCAGCAGGAATGCCACATACCTCCATGCACCCCTCCAAAGCCCTCCCAGTTGTTTCTGATCATCCCCTGTGGGGATCATGTGTGTTTTGAAAATAACCAGCTGGCCTTACTTGCCTCTCCCATCCCTCTCTGTTTTGGTCCTTGCCTGCTGGCCAAACATGCCTGCAAATGGACTTAGACAATCACTGGATTTAGTCTAACTGTGGCTCTAGTGTAACTTAACTTTACTTTAGCTTCAGTTTAACTCTAGGTCACATCACCTATAGGGACTGCTGCTTCCTAATACTTTCAAAGCTAATGATTCTGGGTGGATTGCAATAGTGCCAACTTTCAGGAAGAGGTCAGAGAGTATTAAAATACAAACTTAAGGGGCTGGAGAGATAGCACAGCGGGTAAGGCGTTTGCCTTGCACGCGGTCGACCCGGGTTCAAATCCCAGCATCCCATATGGTCCCCTGAGCACCGCCAGGGGTAATTCCTGAGTGCAGAGCTAGGAGTAACCCCTGTGCATCGCCAGGTGTGACCCAAAAAAGCAAAAAAAAAAAAAAAAACCAAAAAAAATACAAACTTAATTCTCATTTAGTAATTAATATTCATAGTTAATTAGTATTTTTAGGTAGCAAAAACCAATATAAGCACCCCAAATTTTAGGACATAGTTTATTAAGCTAGTTCCATCACTATGTCTCTATTGAAATTCTTTAGGACATTAGTTTCTGTTAATAACACCCTTTCTACTTCAGTTCTCTGACTGACTTTTGCCTCCTCTGATTTCCTTTTTTATTCCTTTAAAATATATTTATTAGTAATTCTTTCAGAGTATAACATTGGTATCTTTTTAATTTTAGGTTTTTAATGTTTTGTACATAGATTAGTGCATGATTTGTGATTGCTCATAACTTTATAACCATGAAATAAGCATACCTTATTCTCACTCAAGTTCTATTTTCTTAATATGTTGTACTTTGATAGTATAGATATTATTAATTTCCCAATTTAGGAAGATCTTTCTCTTATACTCATGTATAAACATACATACTTTTCCTTTTCCCAAAGGAGCATTTAGGTTACTTGGATTTTTATATTTCTAAGTACATTCATTTCCGATTGCTGATGCAACATATAACCACAGACTGGTGCCTCAAATTATTACAAATTCATTACCTTGCATTCTGAAGGTCAAAAGTCGTATTATTTTGTTGGGTGACTTGACAAAATCAAGGTGTACAGGGCTGATTACTTCCTGAGGTTCTTGGGAAGAATCTGTGTCCTGTGAGGTCCAGCTTCAAGAGACACCAAATCTTCCTTTTTACATCCCCTTCTTCCATTCTCCAAGTCAGGAGGGCAGTATCAGAGCCTCCCTCTGACTCAGGCTGTGCAGACACTTCACTGGCATAGATATCACTCCCCTCTCCCTTTTAAGCGCCTTGTAGTTATCTTTGATTCCCATTGTCCATCGCAAGAGCCCAACCCCAAACATCTGCAAGTCCCTTTGTTCAGTCAATTATACTAGTCATATAGACCTAAAGGCATTAGGATGCAAACATCTATGAACATTAACACTTGAGTATTAACACTTGAGTATTAACACTTTGGTATATTTTAGATTAAGAAGATGGCCTTTCAAAATATGGAAACAACCTGAGTGCCCTAAAACAGATGACTCATTAAAGAAACTTTGGTGCATCTACACAATGGAATACTATGCAGCTGTTAGGAGAGAGGAAGTCATGAAATTTTCCTATAAATGGATAAACATGGAGAGAATCATGTTAAGTGAAATGGGTCAGAAAGAGAGGGACAGACATAGAGGGACTGCACTCATTTGTGGAGTATAAAATAACATCACATGAGGCTGACACCCAAGAACAGTAGATACAAGGGTCAGGGTCCCCATAGCTGGAAGACTGCTTCATGAGAGGAGGGGAGAAGGCAGATGGAATAGAAAGGGAATCACTAAGAAAATGATGGCTGGAGGCACCAGTTGGGATGGAAGATGCATGCCGAAAGTAGATAATGGACCAAACATGATGATCTCTCAGTGTGTTGCAAGCTATAATGCTCAAAAGTAGAGAGAGAGTATGGGGAAGATTGTCTGCCACAGAGGCAGGGGAGGGTGGGAAAGGGGGGGTATACCCAGGATATCGGTGGTGGGGAATGTGCACGGATGGAGGGATGGGTGTTTGATCATTGTGAGATTGTAACCTAAACATGAAATCTTGTAACTATCTCACAGTGATTCAATAAAAATTTTTTTTAAAAAAGAAGATGGTCTTTGTTAATGTGGGTAGGTGCAGATCATCCAATTAACTATCATAGAAAGAGACAGAACTTAACCTGGGAAAGTTATAATTCTCCCAGCATATTGCCTTTGGAATTAGATTATACCTCTAACTAGAATTAAATTATACCTATACCTATACCTCCAGATTTATAGCCTACTCTGCAGATTGGAGGTGTTTCAAGTCTTCAATGCTGGGAACCAATGTCTTAAAGTCAGTGCTTACATACTCTCCCCCTCTTCTTATTTCCCCTCTTTCTCTCTTACACACACCCTCAATTTCTCCTCAGTATCTTTTCTCTTTTTTATTTGTTTTTCGGGCCACACTTGGTGATGCTCAGGAGTTGCTACTGGCTCTGCACTCAGGAATCACTCCTGGTGAGGATCAATGGGCCGTATGGGATACAAGAATCAAACCTGGGTCAGCTGCATGCTAGACAAGCATCCTACCCACTGTATTATATCTCTGGCCCAAATCTCTTTATTCATTTTAATAATCCGATATTTTAATTTCAAATACACCCAATGCTGTTATTTTCCAATGTAACCCATTCCCCCTTTAGAACTGCCCTCTTTCTGCTGCTTTCCTTCCAAGATTTTGTAGTTGTCTTTAACATAGGGTTCATTCAATGGTTATAGAGTCGCAATGGAAGTAGAAACCCCTCAAGTAATGAGATGAACATCCTCTTCCTCTTCTTAATAATAACCCTGTGTAGGGGGCTGGAGTGATAGCATAGCGGGTAGGGCGTTTGCCTTGCACGCGGGCGACCCAGGTTCAAATCCCAGCATCCCATATGGTCCCCTGAGCACCGCCAGGAGTAATTCCTGAGTGCAGAGCCAGGAGTAACCCCTGTGCATCGCCAGGTGTGACCCAAAAACCAAAAAAAAAAAAAAATAATAATAATAACCCTGTGTATATAAAAGTACATCTTTAATTTTCACTTGGTCCTTAATATCTAGGGTTCATGAGCATCTGTGGCTTATCAAAGCCAACAACAAGAAATTTAGTAGGTTTTTAATTCCTCTTTCCTTCACTATTATCTTGGGTTTAGATCATCTGGGATATAGTTTTTATTTATTAAAATTCCTTACAACTCAGATTACTTGGGCTTCTGTAATTTCTGTTTGCCCTCACCCCTTATGATCACTATCTCCTCTGACTATTTTTTCCCCTTTGGGTGTGCATCTGCTAGTAATTCTTTCAGAATATGACACCAGTGACATTTTTACAGTTTCAATTTTTATAAAATATGTACACAAATTAATAGCATATTTTTATTGGCTAAACAATCTCCTTTGCCTTTATTGTTCTTAATTGAGTTGCTTCACCTATTAGCCATTTTTGATTTTAGACATTCATTGGTTTATTGTTAGGAAATTAAACGTTTTCTTAACTTGACCCACTCTCCACCCATCTTGGAGGATGGATAAAGGGACTATGAGGAAGAAGAGCTGGTATCTCTTAAAAATGGGCAACAGGGATACAGACTCTGCCCTGGAGCCTTAGGGCTTTTATTTTTCACCATCAAAAGATCATGTTTGATTACTCATGTTTTTATATAACCATGTACATTAATTTCTTACTACTGCTGCAATGTTACTACATACTAGTGCCTTAAATTAAAACAAACTTATCCTTGCATTCTGTAGGTCAAGAGTCAAATCAGTTTCTGGGTAAAGTCATGCTCTCAGTAGATCTGGTTATTTCCTAAGGCTCCAGGGCAGAGTCTGTATCCCTGTTGCCCATTTTTAAGAGATACCAGCTCTTCTTTCTCATAGTCCCTTTATCCATCCTCCAAGACAGCAATGCATCATTAGAGCCCTTCTGACCCAGATCTTTGTTGAGGCTATGAAGCTTTTTCACTGGCACAACTCTCCTACCCTTCTCCCCTTAAGTACCTTCTGGTCATATTTGCTCACCTGAGTAATTGTTCAAAATAACTTCATCTCAGCTGCAACTTTCTCTACTGAGTCAGCTAACATAGTCAGAGGTTCCAGAGATGAGGCTTTGGACCTCCTGGGGGAAGAGGATCATTTCACCCACCACATTAGGGTATATACATATTTTGCATAGATGATGCACAAGGTATTTAGACCAAGGTTTCTTAATCTTTATTCACCTGCAATCCTTTTCTCCCAAGAAATGCAATATGGTGAGAGCTGCCAGAAGAAATACACCAGATATACTTCATATTTGATTTTGAATAATTTTTGGTGATTGTGCACTCAGAAATCTTTTTGCTATTGTCAGATTTTCCACATCTCAGCCTTCATTACCTATGTCATGTCCTAGAGTACCATCCTAGCTATACGTAAACAGTAGGACAATAAAACACAACACTTCACATAAGGATTAGAGGAACATCTGAGTAGGAGGCCATATTCTAGAAGGGGAAAATAAAAAGGCAAGCACCATTGACCGAGCCCATCCACAATCCTTTTTTGTAACAAGAAGGAACAGGGATACGGATCTTGACGGTTCCTCTTCCATACCACCACAACAACATGAAGAAACAGCGCAAATCCCCACCGCAAGGAGAGGACGGTGAAAGGAGTCCAGAAACCTCAATAGGCACTTCCTGCAAACTTGAGCTCTCGGATAAAGAATTCAGAGTTGAAATTCTCAAGATGTTCAATGAACTCAATGGAAAGATTGAGAACTTAAAGGAGAACCTGACAGAAGCAGTACAACAGACAGCCGAAAAAATACGGGAAGAAATGAGAGCAGAAATAAAAAACCTACAAAAAGAAATGAAGGATTCAGTAGGTGAAATCAAAAACTCTCTGGCTGCCCTCAACAATAGAATGACTACATCGGAAGACAGAATCAGTGAGCTTGAAGATCAGCTGCAAGAAGCCTACAGGCAACAACAAACAATGGGAAGAGACCTCAAAATAGCTCTATGGCGACTCAGAGTCCTAGGGGATGATTTCAAGAGGAACAACATTAGAATCATCGGAGTACCAGAAGGACAGGGAACCAACCCCAACGAAAAAGCCACAGTCACATTTTCCATGACCCCCACATTCAATTACATGGTTCCACAGGGGGTCATGGTATAGCTTAAGAAAATACAGAATAAGGGATATGGTGCCAACTGCAGGTGAACCTGTACCCCAGGGGTGAGTGCATCAGCAGCCTGATGGTGCCTTCAGGCTTTCTGATACTCAAAAATTGCCACTGTTCCTTCCTTTGGCCAGACCCCAAGAGCTTGGGACCAAGTTTACTGAAATTAAATGGCCAAAAATTAGGTTTGTGAGAGCCACGCCCACAAATCACCTCTAGCTCTGCTATACAAGCTCGTTGATAGGTCTTATTTCAGAGACCCATAAAATAAATCTTGAAAGAGATCAAACGCTGAAGTTAATCTTGGACCTGCACATGGCTGAACAGACTGGGGTAAATCAGAGTGGGGGCAGGTTAGCAGAGCCCCTGGCAGCCATTTGCTTCCACACTCCAAAATCACTGCCATACCCCTGGCATGACTTCACCATTTCAGGACGGAGCTCACCAAGATATAATCTGCTGAAAGTTCTGATATGTGGGTTTTATGACTGAAATCTTCAGGCTTTCTCGGGGGGTCGGGATGGGATACCTTCCCCCAACTCCCTGTACTTTTGGAAGCCTCAGCAGTCACCTCCATACCTCAAAGCTGCCACCCAGTTAAAAAAGCTACTCCAGCCTTAGATACAGCCCCAATAAAAATACTGAATACCCTGAACAAACATGATGACCTCTTAGTACCTGTACTGAAATTCATAATGCACAAAAGGAAAAGGAGAGAGAAAGCAAGAAGGAAAGTGTCTCCCATGAAGGCAAACTGGTGGTGGGGGATGGTGGGAGGGAAACAGGGGACATTGGTGATGGGAAATATACACTAGTGGAGAGATGAGTGCTGGATCATTGTGTGACTGAAATCCAATTATAAACAGCTTTGCAACGGTCTATTTCACAGATATTCAATTTAAAAAATTACAAAAATTAAAAGTAATGTGGAGTTCATGCTCGCTTCAGTCAGCTTAATCAGTGGCTAAATAAATAGCAGTACTCCTACATTAAAAAAAACTGCAGAGTAGGTTTACATTATATTTACATTTGCACTGTAGCACTGTCATCCCATTGTTTTTCGGTTTGCTGGCGCAGGCACCAGTAACCTCTCCATTGTGAAACTTATTGTTACTGTTTTTGGCATATCAAATACGCCACGAGGAGCTTGCCAGGCTCTGCCATGTGGGCAGGATACTCTCAGCAGCTTGCTGGACTCTCCAAGAGGGATAGAGGAATTGAACCTGGGTTGGCCACGACAAGGTAAATGTCCTACCCACTGTGCTATTGCTCCAGTTCATTATATATAAAAAAAATCATTTGTACCACTTATATTACTTTTCATCCCATTGCTAATTGATTTGCTCAAGAAGTTGCCAATAACTTCTCCATTTGTCCCTGTCGCGTGCTAGTGTAGCCCAATAACATCTGCTTGCTCCAGGAACAGACTCCAGGAAGAGGCTCTCTTCACTCAATGAGCCTCAAACTGTTTGTTCAGGATCTTGATGAAGAAATCTGGCCATCTCATAGGTGGGTGTCCAGGCATTTTTATGACATCCTGTGGAATCCAGTCAGTAACAGCTCTAGTCCAGCGGTCATCTCCAAATCGCATTACGTTTCACTCAAGTGAGGGAAGGAATCTGGAGTTCTGAACTCCATCAACGATAGAGAATCAGGGATGCTGTCTCGTTTGCCAAGGCATCAAAAAAAATCACACATAAAAAATGCGTTATATTTTTATTTGTTATGCAATTTTTGTTGGAAGTGATCATCATTTGCTGAAATTTTCTATATACTTACGTTACTGGGCTGGAGCGATAGCACAGCGGTAGGGTGTTAGCCTTTCACGTAGCAGACCCATGTTCAATTCCTCTGCCCCTCTCGGAGAGCCCGGTAAGCTACTGAGAGTATCGAGACCGCACAGCAGAGCCTGGTGAGCTAGCCGTGGTACATTGGATATGCCAAAAACAGTTACAATAAGTCTCACAATGAGTGATATTACTGGTGCCCGCTCGAACAAATCAATGAGCAACGGAATGACAGTGAGAGTGACATTTTACATTACTAATATTTTCTACTTTACATTAAAATAATGAACCTCTTTAAATGCTAAACATATTGGGTAAATTATAAGCTCCTGTGAGGGATAATTTTATGTGTCAGCTTGGCTACACCATAGTACCCAGCTATTTGGTCAAACGCTATTTTAGATCACTGTTTTCAAAGTGGGTGTCTCAGCACCCAAGATGGAATGCTGGAATGACTCTAAGAGATGGTATTAGCATTAATTGGGGGGTGCATGTTCTATTTGCTTAACGAAGATAGATTTATGGAGGGGGAGAGGGGGTTGAACATCACTGAGTATTCTGTTTCTGGAAAGGAAGGTGGCAAGCCAAATTAAGTTTGGGCATCTTAATTCCAAATGGTTTTGTGAACATTAACACTGGTGTCAGTGGGCTTTAAATAAGGTAGCTTGTCCTTAATATGGGTGAATGGGCAGGCCTGATTCAATTAGCCTAATGTCTAAACAGAAAAGATTTACCTTCTCTGGAGACTTGGGCATTCTTTTAGCAGATTTCCTGTGAATTCAAGCTATACTTCTTTCTGGTTCTCCAGCCTAGCTGTCTCCTCTGAAAATGTGGGAAACAATCCCTTAAAATTGATGTTCCATGATATTTTCCCCATCCCTCTTCCCCTTTTACTCATACACACCTCTCATCTCTGTTTTCCCTCTCAATCTTCTTACTCTATTTTAAATAATAGTTCCAGCTCAAAGGGCACCCATAAGTACTTCAAAGTACCTCATTCTTCAAAAAGCCTCGTTCACAAAAACAAATCCCTGCTACACACAATATAAACAATCTTCTTTGTCAAAATGAGGTTTTCAGTCAAGTGAGACGGGAGGCACCCTCTTCTGTAAACTGAGAGGAGGAAGGACAAAATAAAACAGTAGCCACTGTGATTCCCTCTGAAGAAAGAGGAGCTGGGCCAAAATTCTTATTGACAGCAAATACAATGATTAACACATCTTTGCACCTGTTTTCTGGCTGGAAAGAGGAACATGGAGTTGACACACAATATAGAGAACAGAGACATAATCCAAGAACCAAGAAGCGTACATCTTCTATAGTATTTATATACAGGGACTAGATTACCTTTGATTTTCATTCTTTTTGATTATGCTAATGACATACTGAAAACCTAAAATCCCAATACAAAAAGTACTGCCGTGAGTGTCAAGGACATGATTTTGTTCTGAGAGCCTTTACTTCAGTGGCAAATAAACAATTACTCTAAAATTGAGATATGTCAGGCATTGCAATGGGGAAACAAAGTTTAGTAAGACAGGGTGTCATCAAGAGAGAATGCCGGTATCAAGCTAGTGAAATACTGTGTGATACCTGCTAGGAGGAACTGTTGGGAGTTGGGGGAAGCACACAGGGAGAGGAAAGCATAGTCACATGTGTCAGGGATGAGTATTCTGAGAAAGCTTCCTAAAGGAGGTGGTACCTAAAACCAGGATTGAAGAATGAATAGGACTCAGGAACGTGAAAGAGGAGGTATAAGGGAAGGTATACAAGGGTCCCTTGTATGTGGGAGGCTCTGAGGTTAATCTCTGATTCAAAATGCCTCTCCTCTCCCCCCCTTTCTCACCCCCCTCACCTGTCTCACGTATCAGCATCACCAGGT
This sequence comes from Sorex araneus, assembly GCF_027595985.1. Taxonomy (NCBI): domain Eukaryota; kingdom Metazoa; phylum Chordata; class Mammalia; order Eulipotyphla; family Soricidae; genus Sorex; species Sorex araneus. The sequence goes on along the minus strand of NC_073305.1, from coordinate 157,550,871 downwards.
GAGGTTCTGTTAACCCTCTAGGCACCAAAATGTCAGGTCCATGCACTCCTGTTGAGTTTCACTAGTAGGGACCCTAGATTCTTTAAGCACCCCTTAACAAAAATACGCAGCAAACAAAAGCAACATAAAGGAAGGAGAAAAAAGTATTCTAGAAGGAATGGCATGTGGAAAAATGCTCAACTTCTAGTTGGACAAGTGCACTGGCCCTCCTTAGAGTCTCTTGTGTTCAAGACCACTGTTCAATAAAACATTGCCAGCACCTATATGAGGAAGGATTATATGGACTATTTTAGGAATTGTCAGAATTCAATAAAGGTCACTGTTGCTGTATCACTGTCATCCCATTGCTCATCAATTTGCTGGAGTGGGCACCAGTAACGCCTCTGTTGTGAGACTTGTTACTGTTTTTTGGCATATTGAATATGCCACAGGTAGCCTGCCAGGCTCTGCCATGCAAACAGAATACTCTCAGTAGCTTGCCAGGCTCTCTGAGAGGGACGGAGGAATCAAACCCAGGTTGGCCACGTGCAAGGCAAACGTCCTACCCACTGTGCTATCACTCCAGCCCAGTCAATGTAATAAACATTTGAAATGTGTCCTTTAAAAAAATCTTATTAAATAATTTCCTCTCTGTACTATTTATTCTTTATCTCTGCTTCTACATAAACCTATGATTTTTCACAGATGTTGAATTCCTATGTTACAGAAAAACTATTGGACAGAATTCTCTTTGATCCACAAATGGCTCAACTAAAATAGGCCCTGCTTACCTATTAAGTTTTGCCAGCCTCGATAAAGGTCATGGGAAAAATATCTAACTCCTCTATCTGTTGAATAAAAATTCCCTCTAAATTTAACCTATCTCCATTCAGACCAAGGACATAGCTTTACATTGATGTACATTATGGTCATTGACATTTCATTAATTGGGAAAGATTTAACACTCCCTCAGTAGTTCACCCATAGCCTTACAACTGAGAACCTAAAGTAACATGGAAATGAAGAGAATTAAATCTAAGATGTCTCAATTTATGTTCCCAACTAAATTTTAAATTACTCGTCCATATTAATCTTACATTGAATATCCATTACACTGCCTTGTGCAGAAAAATGTGAAAACAAAGATTTTTCTTTATTTTAAATTAACACATGTTCTAAAAAGCCTAAGAATTTTTAAAAATATATATCCCCTCTGTCTGGTGACCCAGCTGGGTTTCAAGTAATGTGAATGACTAAGGGGTGGAAAAGGCTCTT